>NW_026571115.1:29422903-29751903 GCF_026225935.1 Boleophthalmus pectinirostris | reverse complement strand
TTATGAAACTTTTACCTTTTTTTCTGTACCATTTTTGGTTCTAAAGTTACATACGTTTTAAACAGACCATGTATGAAACATGGAACAAAAATTATTTCCCAAATTTCAAAGACCTGCAAATCATGTAAATAAATGGATGTATTTCATCATATCTTGTGTTATTCCATCTTTGAACTGTTGATGAAGGTACATGATTTTTCAAAAAAAAAAAAAAAAGTATTTAAAATGATAAAAATTTGCTTGGAAGGACTGACATATTTTATAGAAATAGTTTCCTTTCATTTTGAAGTAATATTAAAGTATTCGGAAGAAAAAAACTGACAGATTATGCAAAATCATGCACCTTCTACTTGTTTGCACAATTTTCCCTCCGTTACTTTTCCCTCCGTTACCATGACCTTTCTTAATAAAAAATCTCATTACTTACTCAAAAAGTAAAAGGTTTTTCAACCTAATCTTGTACCATATGGTAGAAAACTATATGAAGCAAATATTCAAACCAGTTTGTTAAGGATATGTAAGTGAGAACCAAGAGTTATCACTGTTTGTATTTATTGCCCAAAAAGTGCTGCATATTTCATTCCCTCCGTTACCGACATGAGTTTTAAAAATTTTTTGTCAACAACTTGAAAGAATATCACAGGTTTAACTTTACCCTGTTGGAGTGTTAACTCTTTCCTACATTCTGATACTTTACTTATTTCAATAGTCCCTCTAGTTTCTGAATAAGAGACATTTGAATGTAAAAAATCTGTCCCTGTTTCCCTCCGTTACCGCTTGACCGGACCCAGTTGTCTCCTCTTCTCACTGACCATTTCCAAGTTTATTAGGAGTGATTTAGGAGTCATTCATGCATGTTTGAGCAATATTTAATCGTTTATTTTCAAGACGCCATATTTCTGCTCAACTTCCGTTTTTAACCACCGCTGCTCTGTACTTGTACTTGTATCTGTTCTCCAGTTTTCTTTTCTTAAACTGTGACATGTGTAGCAGTCGGCAGTGTCGCAAATGCTACAAATGTCGCATTTCAGTACAAATGAAAATAAAAAATCTGCTACTCGCTAGTGTGATCTGGCATTTACCACTGGAGTTTGTGATGACATTTCCTGCGCCATCAGCTGCCAGTGGGTATCGCAGTTTTCTAACACAGAACTCAGCGATCTTAGATGAATACTGTGATTTAAAATGTTATAATAAATTATAACATGGCCTAACTTTAAAACTACCACTACTGTGTGAGTGAAACAAAACACAACAGCAAACACATCATGGCTAAAAGCTCACAGTTTCACATAATATAGGACCTTTAATATCTTAAGATTCATTTTAACAAACCTAGTAATTCCCAAAATGACTTAATGCAAAAGACAAGTTAAAACTGTAAAAAGAAGTATTTTGTTTCTTATTTTAAGTTTATACAAAAGTGTGCACACAGTATTGGTTATTGACCTCATGTCGAATGGAGTTACCTTGTGGCGTCAGGTTTGATCGTTCCCACCAGAGTCAGGGTCTGTCCCACCTTAAAGGACATGTTCTTCACAATCATTGCACACTGTGGGCACAAAGAACGACATACAGTAAATCATATGAACAACTGAAATACATGAGGCTCAGTGAAGGAATTCTGGAGGTTCTGAGCTTTCACTTGAGGCACAGTCTGTCCATAAACTGAGAATGAGACAAACTTAGATGTGTCTCTATCTGCAGGTTAAGACTCTGATAACACAGGTTCAGTTGTGAGTGTAGTACTTTTTGAAACAGTAAGAGCATAAAGTTCATACAGTTCTTCATTACACCTCAACCTGCCAGAGTCTAAGTGCCAAGTTTAACCTTCACTAAACTCTTCATTTGTTTTTATGTGAAAAAACACCTTTCATAATGAGCCTTTTATAAAATAAGAGGGCAGACACAATATACAGACAATCAAAATCACACACTTTACTGGACCTAAAGCTGCACCCCCTCCCCACCCCAAGAGCCACTGGTGGCTCATTGTGGTACCTGTGTTCCTAGCGGTCTCCCATTCAAGGACTGACCACCCCTAAAATTATATATATATATATATATATATATATATATATATATATATATATATATATATATATATATATATATATATATATATATATATATATATATATGCACAGAATAACCCCAATATAAAAAAATATTAAGAAAAGTTAACTTACTTGATCCATTTTTGCAGATTTTTCAGCTACAGGACCAGAGGAAGGAGGAGTGGAGAGTTCTGGAGACTGGAGGTCCTGGTATGAGCTGGGGCTGGACATTTATGAGGCAGAGGGCGGGACTTAGATGTGACGAGTGGACTCTACGGCCAATCAGAACACAGCCCTGGAAGGCAAGAAACAGTCAAACTCAAAGAAACAGATACTTGGACACAGTTTGGAAAGTACAGTAGATACTGTATGAGGTAGTAGTAGTAAGCAAAGGGTAGTTATTAGTTGCATTTTGTTGAGTAACTGTAAAAGTAAAAGTAGGTTTATCACCAAGTACTTTTTACTTAAATCTCTTTTTACCATACCAAGTGCTTACTGCTGTTTTGAAGTAACTATACTTCTAGGCTAGTTTTTGTCTTACTACTATGTGCAAGACTAATGTGACAAAATTTAAAAGTGAAAAAATGCATAGCACACTCAGATGGCTGATGTTCAAAAGCTTTCATTATTATTATTATTATTTTAAATAACATTTTGGCAAAAAGTCTTTGTCACATTTATTTATTTATTTATTTTTGCTTTGGACCACAGGATACACTACCGTTCAAAAGTTTGGGGTCACATAGAAATTTCCTTATTTTTGAAAGAAAAACACTGTTTTTTTTAATGAAGATAACTTTAAACTAATCAGAAATACACTCTATACATTGCTAATGTGGTAAATGACTATTCTAGCTGCAAATGTCTGGTTTTTGGGGCAATATCTACATAGGTGTATAAGAGGCCCATTTCCAGCAACTGTCACTCCAGTGTTGTCTAATGGTACAATGTGTTTATGTATTGTGTCAGAAGGCTAATGGATGATAAGAAAACCCTTGTGCAATCATGTTAGGACAGCTGAAAACAGTTTAGCTGGTTAGAAAAGCTATAAATCTGACCTTCCTTTGAGCAGGTTGAGTATCTGGAGCATCACATTTGTGGGGCCGATTAAACGCTCAAAATGGCCAGAAAAAGAGAACTTTCATGTGAAACTGGACAGTCTATTCTTGTTATTAGAAATGAAGGCTATTCTGTGTGAGAAATTACCAAGAAACTGAAGCATATTTGACCTTGGTTAACTTGAGCTTCAAGTGAGCTTGACCCAGTTTCAGCCTGTAACATCCAGTGTACCCCGGTTATGTGTGTGCCAACTTGTGTAATGATTAGGTGAATATTTTAACCCACAGATGGTTCAGACATTGCCGAAATCGCCTGTGCTTTATAACGGCGTGACATTTCAATTGACCCGTGTGACTCTCAAATGACCTCGACACCAAACGTCGGGCACAGGGGTTTGACCCATGTACCAAATTTGGTGACAGTTGGTCCATAAATGGCAGAATTATCGTGGGTGGACAGACACACAGACACACAGGGTGAATACTAAACCTGGTCAACCCTTCCGGGACCAGGTAATAAAAAAAAGAAAAATATCTAAGAATTAGGGGAGCCGTTAACTGAATTGGTGGATTCGTTAACGGCATCTTATTTTCTTGCTGACAATGTTGACACAGACTCAGATGTTTCAGCGATTCTGACACTGCACAGTTCACAACATACAGTTTGACTGATCCAAGGATGCACAAAATTTACTTCTGTTGTCACACTCTACTTAAGCACAATTTTCTGCATATAAAACAATAAAACTTCCTCTTTTTGTCTTTCTTTTTTCCTTTTCAAACGTTTTGTTTCTTTCATTCCTTTTTTCCTTTTTTAATGGGTTGCCACAGGTCAGAACAGGCATACATTTTTAGTCTTCTTCATACATTTTATATTTAGAAAAGATAATATATACATTCTTAAACCTGGAAGAGATGTACTAGGCCTTTGAATTTACTCTCCCTCATGAGAAAGTAGCCCGTCTTTACACTCAGCTACACAGGGAATCTCACCCTTTTGCCTTTTCTAGTCATTAGTGTTAGTCACTCTGTGCTTAGTTCTACTCTGAGGAACACATTCAAGTGGTCCTAATGCTAGATAGTGTGTAAAGCAAAGTGTAGCAAAAAACTAAACCCCTTACACAGTGTTTCTAGTGAAGGCTGTATCAAGTGGTGGTTTGAATATTGTTTAATGAAGTTACATATTGAGTTGAAGTTTAAACACTGGGATCTGTTGAATAGTACCATTGTGTTTCCTACATAATGGGTAACTTAAGTGTTTCTAAGCAAATTCTTTTACAGAACTAGGACTGTGGAGATAACCAGCTGGCTTATCTAAACAGACTTGGTGTGATTTACAGTGGTTTGGAGGGGGTTGTCACTTCCCCCAAAGAAGAAATGCTGACACTTCAAGGCGACGATTCAAGGCGGGAACCTGCTCAACATATTATATGCATATTCATATGGATGTTTATAAAAACTGTGTTGAAGTATTCAGAAGGGGTCAGATGCCTGATGTAAGCCCTACATCCTATTTATGGATGGCCTATTTATGTCAAACCCATGTATTGAAATGGCAAACATTCTGTCATCCTGTGGCCAAGGTCAAGGTCACAGAGATCTATGAAACATACATAATGAAACAACCTTAGTATCGTAATAAAACGTGTATAAAAATAACAGCACCAGACATTAGGGTTAGATTTGTCTGGCTTTTGAAGTTTGACCATGTGAAAATTGAAATGGCTGCTGTGACCTTGGACAATGGATCAAGGTCAAATGGCTGGTATGGGACAAAGGTCATGGTAGGGATAATAATTTGGCATAGTGAAAAGCTTGAACTTACAGCTCACAAGCGGAGCTAAAAATGCCTTACAGTTGGCCTTTTTCAATACGACCAGGCGGGATACCCAGAACAGGAGCATTTTTATGACACGCCTAAATAGTACATATACTTTGAGCTGAGCTAAAAATATCAAGGCCTCTTATTTTCAATTTGTTCGCAAAATTGGAAGTTCGTATAAAAATTAATGTCTTTATGAACTTTGAGGTGAAAATTTGGAAAATACCCTACAAGATCTGTGGTATACTGGAAACACTACCTGAACATGGATTTTCTGACTAGAGGGTCTTCTGATGATAAGGCTGACCCCGAACTGTAGAGCCGCACTCGGGACTCTGGGACAGACAATGCACTGGTGTGGACTTGGAGTTCAGTGTGTTGAATTAGAGAGTCGACATACTAGTGTATGTGGAAACTCTCAGACAGAAATGCAACCAAACAGTTTATGTTTCAGTGAGCCTAAACGAGCAGGCTTGTGGAATGAGCATTCTGTAAATTTTGTACTTTTTTTGTGTGTTCCTTTCCTGTATCCAAGCAGACAGCATAAAACATTCATTTTATTTAATATAGTCTAGTAGTAGCTAAATATTGTATTTATATGAAGAGTATTTTTATAGGAAATTGAAAGTATATTATGAAATATTAAATAATTATGATCATAATTATTTTAGCCTCATCAAGTGAAGTCATTTCCTCATGTATATAGGGATATAAGTTAAAGTTTTTTCCCCCCTGGTTTTCACTGAGTTATTTAATTCTGTGTTGCAGGTAGAAGTCGACTGGAGGCAGTGTGAGCATCTTTCCCTGAACCAATGTGATGACTACAAAACAAGTGATAAAAGTTGCACACAAATAACTTTACCCAAAATGTAAACCAGTCACCGTATTCCATGTCTCTTTAAGATATACTGAGAAATTCCCGAAAAGACCCAGGTAGACTCTTTATCTCACCAACCCGACTTTTGAAACTTTTAACATTCTGTGTACAACAATATGTGACATTGAGACTCATTAATGACTGCATCTGGAACATGTGAAAAGGTTTTAGTTGGAGTTATGATTATTAGCCAAAGCTATATCTGTGTAAGTATATGTTACAAAGAGTTAAAAATAAAATTGAAACTATACAAAGGTGCTTGGATTGGTGAAATGTAAAATAATAATAATAATAATAAAAAAAAAATAATAATTTTTAAAAAAACTACCATGTTCACTGGAAGCGTACACATTTGTGTCTTTAATATTATCAATAAAATCCTTTCTGAATTTCACAAATATTATTTTCTTTCGCAGCTGTATGTTTTTAGGACTATTTGATTTGAAATTTGAGCCATTAAAACGGTTTCTCACCAGTGTCTCAAGTATGACTAGTTTTTGTTTTCTTTGTTGATGTTAAAACAGTTTCTCACCAGTGTCTCAAGTTTGACTCCTGTTTGTGTCTCCCCTGTTACTTCTAGTGAATTTTAGGAGAAACAAACCAGACTCACACCAGACAAATCTAGAACTATAATGAAACTACAATGAGAGTCTCAACTTTGTCTTCTGAGCTTAAAATAAGACACATTTGAGCAGTATATTTTTTCCTCTGGGAAGCATTGAGGGTTTATTTGCACAAAGACAAATTGAAAGAAATCTTTCCACAGTATAAATTTCCATCACACTTGAAATGTGAAACATTCCAGATAAAGGAATAACATCTCCATGGTTACAAGCATTTGACAGATCCATCACATTTCCAGTCTCCACTGAACTAAAGGTAAAAGAAGCTGTTCACTTGAAAACTATCACTACATGACATCACAAGGTGGAACAGAGCATTCTGAGTTTTGGAGGTGAAGACAGACTAATTATAAAGGATTACTTGAACACATGTGAATGACACAAAACACAACGCCGTGCCGAGTTTTTGAGGTAAAACATGTCTTAAAACTCGGTCAATTCTGTGTAATACAGGACTTTAAGCATTACAGCGGTCCCTCGTTTATTGCGGGGGTTACATTCTAAAAATAACCCATGATAGGTGAAATCTGCAAAGTAGTCAATTTTATATTTTACAATTATTATATCTGTTTTAAGCCTGTAAAACCCCTCACCACAAACTATATAGACTTTTCTCAGACAGCACAGTTCCAACCCTTTTTGCATCCTTCTTAAAACTCATCCTTTGGTTATTTTCCTCTTTCTTTATGTAACGAACCGAAGATTAATTTATTCCGTAATGGAGCCCTATTTTTGGAGACCCTCACCCGCGCAGTATGGCACCGCACACGCCCATACCTGCTCACAACTGCCCGTTAACCCGAGATTATATCAAAACTTTTGCGTTGCATACGCCATGGACTGAACCAAGAGTAAACCACAACTAACCCAGGACTAACCTAGGACTGAAGAGGAGGATTAAACCAGGACTGACCGAGGACTAAAACAGGACTAAACCAGGACTCACGATCCGGACAGGCTTGCAGGTGCCCGCAGGAGAAAGGACCGATGGAGAGCTCCGCACCTCACAGTAAGCACGGATATTGCCCGATCACGCTGCACTTCAGAATTAGAGCCCGACCGATATATCGGTTGGCCGATATTATCGGCTGATATGGGCAACTTTAGGCATATCAGCTATCGGCCGATATGCTTGCTGATAGGGGCCGATATTTCACGTGGGCATGTTATACCTCGTTATAAAGCTTAGACTCTCTACATTATGTTTATTTAATCCAATTTACAGACAGATAAATGTCCTAATATGTGGCTCCGCATCAGTATTTATCTATGGAGTCATTTGTCTGTGTGTGTCCGTACTGTCCCTGAACACACCACAGAGTCGCGTCACTCATGTGTGTTTGTTTACACCTACAGACACAGATCCAAACACTGAGATTATATTCTTTTTACAGACAATCGGTTTGAGTCTGGATTAAAAGGACATTTATTAGTGCAGATTTGTGATGTGAGGAGGAGCCTGTGTGAGCGGTGAGTGTTGGAAATATGTCGACTCTGAAGCTAGTTTTTGTCATTTGTTATGGGTTAGCTGCTGTAGCTCCCGCACATAAACAGGCTGTTTTCTATTGGTCTGTTCTAAAGTGACTATATTGGCCGTATATTTGCTACTGGACCTGCACTGATATGTAAATGAGCTGTGAATAGACGTGTGAATTATGACATTGGCACATAGAATTAATTACCGCGGTGCGCACGTATTTACGGCTAAAGGCTAATAGCGCTACTTTCTTTACTAGTTATGGGTCCGTCGCGAACGAAATGACTCTTAGAACCGGCTCTTTGAAGGGAACGACGGGAGCCTGATCCTTATTGGGAGCCGTGTTTTCTCTCACTTTTTTTCTCTTCACGCCGCGTGCAGATTCGTGGTTTGACAGCGGCAGCGGCTGAAAACGAAACTTTGAGAAATTTGCGTGTACGTAGGATAAAAAAAAACAACAAAAAAAAAAGAGCATATTTGACTGTAGTTTAGCATAAAATAAATAAGTCCCGGTTTAGTTCTTTTTCAGTCCTGGTTTAGACCTGGTTCAGTCCTGATTCAGTCCTGCTTTAGACGTGCTTTAGTCCTGCTTGCAACAAAACAATCTGAAGAGCCGCTCGGGAGCCAAAAGAACCAGCAGCTTTTAGTGAGCCGAGCCAAAAGAGCCGGTTCTCTAAAAAGAACTGGAATACCCATCACGAGTGTCTAGAATGTGATGCAAAAATGCCATTAAGCCAAACTACTGTCTGCAAATATGATGTAAAGAGGCAGAATAACAATAAATGTTGCCTAAATAAACCCAATTTAAAATCCACCAGAGCCAAACCTAAGTTTTTTAAACAATTCAACATTTACAGTGAATTTTTACATCACTAAATATATCGGCGATTATATCAGCTATCGGCAGCTACAACTTTCATTATATCGGTTTCATATCGGCCACAGCAAAATCCATATCGGTCGGGCTCTATTCAGAATCACACTGCTAGAGATCGAACATTTATGTAAATTTGGCAGCTGAACACATTCTGTACTGTACAGGAGACACGGCACGGAGGAAATTGATTGACAATGGTCTACAGTCCCTTAGCCAGTGAGGACGTAGGGGGAGGAACACAATACATGCTCAAACACTGTAAAAAAAACAAAAAAAAACATGGAAAATTGCACTAAAATATCCACAAAACAGCAAGACCGCAAAAGGTGAACTGCGATATAGTGAGGGACAACTGTATAGACACATCAAGAATTTCGGACCTCCGGTCATTGCGCAATGCATACTGGGAAGGATTTTCCGAAAAAGTGAGCATCAAACCGCGATGTTTGATTTTACAGTGGGATGCGTCTATTGACAAAGTCGATCTTTTCAAGTCTTTTGAACCATATCACTTTTGTTTCTGGTTCTGATATTGTCATATTTTAGTTTTGGAATTCAGACATCGTTAATTGTGTGGTTGTTGGATCCTAACAGTAGAAAACTACTCGAGAAATTTGTTTGTGAACTCCATAAATACAAAAGTGAATCAGATGTGTGTGACTGCAAAACTCTTTTCAAACTGTTTCCCTTCCTAATGGAATTGAAAAATAGTGAAAGGTGAAGGCGATGGGCAGTATTGATCCACAGGAAGGACGAAAAAGGAAATATTTGACTGCCTAAATCATCCTGAGTTTGTAGCAAACATTTTGTATGTGGAGCACCATCAAAGCGGGATCCCGATCCCTCGCTCCGCCATGGTTACGAATTTAAAAAGTCAACGCCAAAGCGAAAAGCACCAGCTGTTCACCAAGAAACACCTTCCACAGCAAAGAGACCAAGACGTGATGTTGCTGTAAAACCACAAGAACAAGAAAGTGTGAGTTCAGCCTGTTTGTCTTCTGTACCTCTCGATTAACAAACAGGATCCCACTTTGATGGCGCTCCACATACAAAATGTTCGCTGCAAACTCGGGATGATTTAGGCAGTCAAAAGTTTCCTTTTTCGTCCTTCCTGTGGATTAATCCTGCCCATCGCCTTCGCCTTTCACTATTTTTCAATTCTGTTGGGAAGGGAAACAGTCTGAACAGAGTTTTGCAGTCACACAGATCTGATTCCCTTTTGCATTCATGGAGTTCGCAAACACATTTCTTGAGTCGTTTTCCGCTGTTAGGACATCTAACAACCACACAATTAACGATGTCCGAATCCCAAAACTAAAATATAACAATATCAGAACCAGAAACAAAAGTGATATGGTTCAAAAGACTAGAAAAGATCGGCTTTGTCAATAGACGCATCCCACTGGGAAACATGGCGGTCTGATGCTCACTTTTTCTGAGAATGCTTCCCAGTATGCATTGCGCAATGACTGGAAGTCCGAGATTCTTGATGTGTCTATACAACAAAACATTAGAAATAAAAAAAGAAAGGCACATGTGATTGTGGTTTTACTTGAAACTTTGAGATGTGTGATGTCGCTTCATCTGTTTCACTGTCAACCTTATCCATATTTCCTGTTAAAGGTACACTTTGTAACTTTTTGGGCGGGGGTTTGTCATCATCTTGTTTCCATGGTTATGTCATTGATCTGCCTGGAATGTTCCACAGTATGACATTAAACAGATTACCTTACATTTATTCAATTACAGGTGGTTTCATTTAAAAAAAACACCTAGAAAAACAGACATTTTGCTTCTGAGCAGGGTCGCCTCTCCACAGATCGGACCAGAAAAGTTACACAGTGCACCTTTAACAACCTTAGAGTGTCCATATTAGCAGTTTTGAAGATGATGCCGATGATGAAACACAATGTAGAATTCAATTTGTGAGACTGAAATATGAAGTTACAGATACAAAATGTTTAGCCTTTAATGCAGTTCCCTTTAGTATTCATGCACTAGAACATTTGACGCTTTGTCTCCCCTTAGTGGTCAAAATTAAACATTACACAAACATAAGAGAGAATCAACACTTACAGAGAATATCCAGAGGTGTAAGTACATTTATTTGAGTAACTTTTAAATACAATTTTACTTATGGATTACTTTTGAGGCACTGTTCTTTTAGTCCTGCTTAACATTATGATTCCTGTTGGCAATATTAAAGGTCCTATCTTACGTAAACTTGACTCTTGTGAGCTTTAAGTCATGAGTTGTGTTTTGGTTCATTCACACATCTCCAAAGCACAAAATGGTCTGTTGCACCTTGTGATGTCATATAGTGGTACCTTTCAAGTTTACACCTTTTACCTTTTCGCTTGAAAGAAGATTAAGATTAAGTATTAAATATGAATTAATGAAACAAAACTCAACTCTGTGTATGTTTGTGAGGAGGATTGTACATTATAACATATGAAAATAGTGTAATATGGGCTCTTTAACTCAAACAACATATTTGGACCCATAATATGTAAAACCCTATAACAAAAGTCAGTCTGATGTAACCACAGTACAGACGACAGCAATATGAGATGCTTCCTGGTTGGTCTAGATAGTATCATTCTGTTTGCGTTGTGCTCTAATCAAATAGAGCCTATTATCAAACCTGTAATGTGTCCATCATTCTTGGAATTCTAGGTATTTTGAGCTATAAAACTACTTGTAACTGAATAAATGTAAGGTAGAGCTGTTTAATGTCATACCATGGAACAATCCAAACAGAGCAATGACTACAGAAACAAGAAACAAGGTGACAGAACCCCCAACCAAAAAGTTACACAGTGCACCTGACCTTCAAGACCCACTTTTATTCTTTGGCTTTTAACACTTACAGTAATTTGAATTTATCTGATTGGTTTTATTTATGGATTTCTCTTTCATGGTTTTGCTTTTCTTTGATTTGATTATTTTCTGATATGTAAACAGACCTGGAGTTATGTTTTGATCCTTGACACGTTTAACACACAAACCCTGCATATTTAGACTGAGTTCTTTTCTCTCAAACTGAAAACATTCTGTTCCACCTTGTGATGTCATGTGGTAATACTGAAAGTGCTCAACTGTGGATTGGTGAAGTGTCTGCAGTGATGCAGACACTGTATCGGACCATTGTGGTGAAGATGGAGATGAGCCGAAAGGCAAAGGTCTCAATTTACTGCTCAATCTACATTCCTGCCCTCACCTATGGTCAAGAGCTTTGGGTAATGACTCAAAAGACAAGATACAAGATACAAGCGGTTTCCTCTGCAGGGTGGCTGGGTGCTCCCTTAGAGATAGGGTGAGGAGCTCAGTCACACAGAAGGCTCAGAGTAGAGCCACTGCTCCTTTTTTTTAACTGTTTACGGAATGTTATGTAAATAAAGTGGATTGGATTGAATAATTTAACCCGGATTTATTTACCATCCTGGTTTTGTCAACATTTAATCTAATCTAATGCCCGTGATAGCTGGCCAAGTATCTGGAATCCTGATAGTGGGACAAATAGAGGTTATCTTATCTAAATAAAGGCCATTCTACGATGTGAAATTTTGACAACAACTTAAAAAAAAAAAAAAAAGTTTATATCCAACATAAACAAAATACCTTTCATGACTCACCTGAACGTACTGTATTTCTCTTACATAAGTCCATTTCACACTTATAACCTGGCATTACATCAACCTGGCCACAGGATTACAACAATATTGCACCATAACATTGCTATAGTTAATTATATGAACCACCTCCCGCCTGTGATTGGTCAGACGCTTAATTATTCAAAACTTCTGCACTCTGATTGGACAATTTAGCCAAAGGGGGCGGGTCCACAGACTTGACCACGCCTTTCTCATGATTATTACTAAACCACTAATAACAACTTTAAAAGGCTGGGATTACGTATTGAAACAGAGTATTTTGCTCAAACCTGGACCTAACTCATCAAATGCATGTAGATAAACTCGGAGATTCGCGTTTTTAGATGCTTTTAAGGCTTTGATTTCGTCTCCCCGCGCAGCCGTTTCCACAACAACTGCTGCAGTCCTGTTCAGTTACCCAGGAAAAATGGCTTCGGTCGCAGCCGCAGCAGCGAGCCTCGACCCGGGCTCCATACCGCTCGCAGACGCTTTGGTCCCCGCCAGCATCTTCGCTCCGGACCGGGGAGGATGCGCGGAGGACATGGGGGACGAGAGCTTCGAGGACGAGGACGTGTTGAACGGAGAGTCCCTGGATCGCGTTGACTTCACCAGCAAGGCAAGAAAACCAGCGAATAAACTAGGCCCCTGTTAGCATCCCCGGCTACAAATGAATGAATGGGATAAACGCATAATAACACGTTTATTATAATAATTTGAGAGCCTGCGCGCAAATGCAATGGACACGGGTTTCAGAATGTCAGAATAAAAATTTTGCAAACATAACATCACAAATAGACCTAAAACATGAATAAATAAACGAAATTGGCAGTTTAGCTTCGCCTAGCCTAGCGCCGCCTGCTGCTAACACTGTAACAAAATGATAATAACAACACGTAAACAAGATGCCCGCGTGATTTAGTGTGTTTTGAAATATGTGCAATTCAGAAATGTTGAGGAATACAATTTAGAGAGTAATTAGATCGCAAAATATAAAAAATATATATAACAAAACGTGCGCGGAAAACATTGTATGCAACAGATAAGGCAGGCTAGTGCAGACATGCTAGCCTTATTTGTAATAGATAACACGATCTGTGGCATCATACGGTAATACTGCAGTGTGTGGGTGGTACAAAGGGCATATAGATTGCTATACTCATTTATTTCAGGGACTTGCAACAGTTTTTCAGGACTTAAAGATTTGTTTTTATGTATGTGCATGTGCAGCTTGTGGCATGTTTACTCAGTATGAAATAGAAAAAAATATTAGGCTACCCATTGATTTATTCTCTATTGGAAATTCTAAGAGTGTTTTATTGACTAAAAATACATAAAATAAAACTATATGTGTTGTCATTTATTCTCTAGAATCAAATTATATTGACCGTAAAATGAAACACACAGTGGTAGAATAGAATACATAATATATACTTATTAATCTGCTGTAAATTTAGATTGTTTTTCCTTTAAATAAACCTTTTCTGCATCTTATTTCTAAAAAAAATTATTAATATTTTTTACATTTTAAACTCTTTATTATCTTGATAATTGTAAATGTCTTAGATGCGATTCAAATAAAGAAAAAAGTACAATTTACCACAAAAATCTACATATAGTTATAGCTATTTATTTTAACGGAGGGAAACAGGGCAGATTTTTTACATTCAAATAGCTCTTATTCAGAAACTAGAGGGACTATTGAAATAAGTAAGGTATCAGAATGTAGGAAAGAGTTAACACTCCAACAGGGTAAAGTTAACCCTGCAATATTATTTCAAGTTGTTGACAAAAAATTTTAAACTCATGTCGGTAACAGAGGGAATGAAATATGCAGCATTTTTTGAGCAATAAATACAAACAGCGATAACTACATGTTCTCACAAACTGGTTTGAATATTTGCTTCATATAGTTGTCTACCATATGGTACAAGATTAGGTTGAAAACCCTCTTACTTTTTGAGTAATGAGATTTTTTATTAAGAAAGGTCATGGTAACAGAGGGAAAATTGTGCAAGCAAGTAGAAGGTGCATGATTTTGCATCATTTGTCAGCTTTTTTCTTCTGAATACTTTAATATTACTTCAAAATGAAAGGAAACAATTTCTATAAAATGTCAGTCCTTCCAAGCTAATTTTTATCATTTTAAATATATATTTTTTTGAAAAATCATGTACTTTCCTCAACAGTTCAAAGATCAAATAACACAAGATATGATGAAATACATCCATTTATTTACATGATTTGCAGGTCTTTGAAATTTGGGAAATAATTTTTGTTCCATGTTTCATACATGGTCTGTTTAAAACGTATGTAACTTTAGAACCAAAAATGGTACAGAAAAAAGGTAAACAGTTTCATAAACTAGAGTACATATGCTATCTGTTGAATACATTTTTATATCAGGTGCATTAACTTGAATTTTTGACCTTGCTGTATACTTCTGCTTGACCGGGCCCAGATGAATAAAATACAACATTATTACTAGACGAGACTAGACCACATATATGTTTATCGTGGCAATTTAAAACAATTGACATAGTATTGATTTGATAGTATTGTCATCGAGGGCATAGCTAATATATATATTTTGTAGTTTTATTCAAGCTTTAACGTGGAGATGTCATATGTTAAGAGCTGTGTTTGTGAGTGAAGCTATAAAGAAGTTGATGAATAAGTGGAATTCTTTGTTTTGTTTTTTCTGCCCCCCTCACTCCCTGTCCTCACAGCTGGCCCTGGTGAGTCCAAATGGAGAGCAGTACGACTCACTACTGCGGCAGTTGCGCGACCGCATGGAAGAGGGCAGCGGTGAGACCATCTACGTGGTGGGGATGGGCTCAGGTATGAAAACAAAACATAACAAAAACAAGTAAATACACTACATGCTGAAAAAATATACACAGAGCTTGTCTCCTCCTCAACGTTTCATCTCTCTATTAAATCGAAATTGCAATATGAAATGATGCAATTTGCAAAAGGAAAAGGCTGCAATTTTCAAGCACCACAATTTCCTGCGCAAGCAACAAAAAAAAAAAGTCTTATTTTCCACAAAAAACTGCTAACCCTGTAGTTTCAATTTGTGCAAATGTGCTTTGAACTGTGATATTAGTTTGTCAGTTCAATTTTTCAGTCTTTTTGTCAGTTCTTCTGGATGCCTTTAAAATGTGAAATTGGATCAAAATCCTGTTTTTGAAAGATGAAGTGCAAATCTAATCGGCATCGTCAGAAAAATCACAATTACATATTTTATCCAAATCGTTCAACCCTACTTTTGATGCACTTAGTTGTTTTTCATTTGAGCATCTCACCATGAAACTCTTAGTAGTTCTCAGAATGTATTGTTATTCCCCACAGTTGTCAGGAAATGGCAGCAGACCCCTAATACAAGCATTCTAATGGAAAGTGCATTTGTGGTCAAAGTGAAATGCTTGGACTCCTACCATCTTACCTTTTTTCAAACACGTGTCAAAGTCAGTACGCAGCAATATGCTCCGTTCTCTGAGATAACTGTACAGATGGTGCTTCCCAGGGTCAGAAATGAGCTGGTTAACTGTTCTGCCGCTGCTTACACGACAAAAAGTCTTGAATGGGTCGTAACTCAATTTAGAATGAACAAAATTAAATAAATTCTTGACCTGGTCACTATTGGGAAAGTAATATAATTAATGCAGGACATCAAAATTTAGGCTGAGGGGTCAGTTGAAGCCCTCAAGACCAGTGTAGGATTTTGATACAAATTTATGTTTTTCTTCTAACTAGTAACAATAACTAAAATATCGTGATATTGTATTGTCAAAAGTCTCTCAGTAATATCGTGGGCCATCACAGTATATCGAATCAGAAGTTTCTTTGCTTGAATTCATTGTTATGGTGCAGCAATAGCAAAAACCCCCCAAAAACATAGGGAACTACATCGACCATGATCCTTTGCTCCGTTTTGGTGCAAACTACATGAAGAAACAGCAGTTCTAAGCACTTTTAAGTCTTAGGTTCTTAAATCTTAAATCTTTGGATTAAGTCTTGTCAACACATTTTAAGAGGAAAAAGTTTCACAATTTTGTTAGCCTCCACAAAATATCACAATAAATACCGTACCGTGAGATTTGGATATCGTTACATCCCTGCTTCTAACACTAAAAAGTTACGTTTTTATACCTCCAGGTCTGAACTCTTCGCCATGTCTTTTTTTCTGCTGACTTGGGACCTTTCCTTTAAAAAGACTCAAGCTGATCATTGGCCATTAGAAAATTTTGTTTAGCCAAATTACATCTCCTTACTTTTCTACATGCAGCACTCATATAATAAAAAGTTTGTCTATAAAATACCAATGCACTGGCTAAAATATGCTTTATAGTCACACAATGGTCACATTTTTATACAGCGCTTTTCCACCGTCAAGACACTGAAAGCTCTTTACAACAAGGAACGACTCAAGCATTCACGCACACTTTACCAACCGAGCTCCCATTATAGTATCCATGTCTTCTTTAATATGTCCCCCTTCTACCTGTTGTTCAGACGGAGGGGACTGGGGTCTGGATGAGTCGGACATGGAGGCGTCCGTAGCCACAGTGCGCTCCATGTGTGAGCAGATCGACGCGGACCTCATCCCACTCCGCGAGCGCTCGGAGGCCGCCGGGGCCGTACGCGACTACCTGATCCGCAGACGTGTGGGGGAGCTGGACTTCCTGGAGGTCAGGTAAGAGGTCGGATGTCTGGAGAAGATTAAAGTCGCAAAATAAGATCGACTTGAACTGTGCTGCAGGAGGTAAATTATTTTAGCTTGTTTTGTACCTTTTTGTTGTAGTTGGTTGCTTACTTTGTTAAATCTTTGCCCACTAACCAAAAATTAGCCTATTCAATCCTCTCATGAGCATAGTGCTGCTGTGTCCTTGGGCAAAACACTAACCATATTTCTTGCTGTTATCACTGTAAATCTTACCGTATCAACAGTAACCTTGAACAAAAGATAGCTGCGTGCAAAAAGCAAACAGATTAATTTATTTGATGTGTTCTGCATCCTTTAACAAGCTTCAAAGTGTAATTTTGATTTGAATTATTACTATTAAACTATTAAAGAAATATGAAAAACAGTCTGTCAAGTTATATAGATCTAATTGGTCTTTTATTAAAGGGACAGTCCGAAATTTTGGACATAGGACCTCATTTCCTAGTTAGCCAGAGTGTTGGAAACGTGTGGAGACACTTTTTTAAATATTCCATTCAATCTTTGTATTTGCAGAGGTCCCTGGTGCATGTCAATGGCCATAGTTATCCTGCCACTAAAAACAGTCTTACCCACTCCACAAAACACCAGAAGCAAATCTGTTATTACACCAGACTGTCCATGTAAATGTCTGTGCTGATTGAATAATTTTAGAAGTAAAACCAACCTTGCATTTGAAGGGTTTATGTCTGAGCAGCAGCAGCGAGTTGTACTTCCTGATAAAAAGCTCGGCAGCAGTGGACTGTTATCACCTAGCACCTATCTTACCGGCTAAGTAAAATTCTGCCGCTGCTGGGAAAATAGTCCCTCAACATGTGACGATTCATGCCATGCAAGGTTAGTTTTATTTCAAACATTATTTTATCAACACAGACATTTATATCGATAGTCTGGAGTAATAATAGATTTGCGTCAGGTGCTTTGTGGAGTGAGTAAGATTGCGCTAGTCTAGCACCAGCGACCTCTGCAAATACAAGGGCTGGATGGAATATTTAAAAACGTGTCTCTACATGTCTGCAACACTCTGGCTCACTAGGAAATGAGGTCCTATGTCTAAAATTTCAGACCGTCCCTTTAAATTTAGAGGCACTACACCTTATTAGTTTGTAGAAGTCCAACTCACTTCCTTAACACATTCCTTGCGTTCTAATTATTCACAGCAATTAGTTTATAAGCACTTTTCACAACGGTCAAAGACCAGATTGACAGTAGATGCACACAGCACTCGGCAGTCTCATTTATTCACAATATATCTGTTCTGGGACAAAACAAATTTTATGTAATTACTTGGCCGAAAATCAGTCATAGCACCTTTTAAGGTTGTTTTCAGAATTCAAGTCAATCTATAGATGTATTTCTTTTACAGTGTGTTTTCTTGTAATAATTCTCTTCCTCCGTTCCTCCTTTCCTCTCCAGAGTTGCAGTGGTGGGGAACGTGGACGCGGGGAAGAGCACCCTCCTGGGCGTTCTGACGCACGGAGAGCTGGACAACGGCAGAGGCTTCGCTCGCCAAAAGCTCTTCAGACACAAGCACGAGATGGAGAGCGGACGCACCAGCAGCGTGGGCAACGACATCCTCGGCTTCGACCAGGAGGGACAGGTGAGAGGAAACGCTTCTACTGCAATATAAGAGAGTTGAAAGAACACAAATGTGGCTGTTTGCTGCAGGTGTTCCAATCAGTGGGAGCAAGTAGAGGGTGCTCTTGGAAAACGGATCAAAACTAAAACACAATGGACTCCAGGCACTCCAAAGAAGTAGAAAAAGTAAAAAATCGCACAAGGAAAAATGTAGTTATAAGGCCTTTATTTGAATGGCCAAATCCAACATGGTTCGACCTTAACGAATCTTCATCAGGGCTTAGTTGAGTTGAGCATAAGAGATTTATCTAATAAGATTTGATATGAAATGGAGCAAAGGATCATGGCCTATGTAGTTCCCTCCGTCTTTTTTTTTTAGCTATTTCTGCACCATAACTCTTCATTTAAGCAAAGAGACTTGTAATTCGATATATTGTGACGGTCAACGATATTGTGAGAACTTTGACGATACGATATCACAATATTTCAGTTATTGTTACATCCCTAGTAACTGTATTCCAGTACAATTGTAAACAACGTTCTTGTGGTGAGTGCAAGTGTGATTTTAACGTCAAACATAAACCTGTTTTTAATCCTATGCATCTTTACACTTTAGTTTAATTTAAATGCAGCTCGACTCACTCCGTAAACACATTTTCTCTAACAAGTATGTGCACATAACGTATACATTTGATCATTTCCAGGTGGTGAACAAGCCTGACAGTCACGGAGGCAGCCTGGACTGGACGAAGATCTGCGAGAAGTCCTCCAAAGTCATCACGTTCATCGATCTGGCCGGTCACGAGAAGTACCTCAAGACCACTGTGTTTGGCATGACCGGTCACCTGCCCGACTTCTGCATGCTCATGGTCAGTGCATCAGGAAGGTTTCCATGTTTTTCACATTATTTCTTTGTTTTGTGAGTCGCAGTTTGTGAAAAAAAAAAATTAAAAAATTAAAGGAATTCTCATGTTTGTGTTGTTGTGCAGGTGGGAAGTAACGCTGGTATAGTAGGAATGACCAAAGAGCACCTGGGGCTGGCACTAGCTCTCAACGTGCCTGTGTTTGTGGTAGTCACCAAGATAGACATGTGTCCCTCGAATATTCTGCAAGGTACAACACATTTACTCTACTGTACTAACATGTGTTTATTTGGACTGTTCTGACTGCTCCTGTTGTCTTCTGACAGAAACGCTAAAGCTGCTCCAGAGGCTACTCAAGTCTCCAGGCTGTAGGAAGATCCCTGTGCTAGTCCAAAACAAAGATGATGTTATAGTGACCGCGTCCAATTTCAGTTCTGAAAGGTGCGGTCTGTTTATTTATTTACCGTTAACATAACATCTGTGGCAATGGCATTCAGTAGAGTTATGATTCGCTGGGGGTCAGTACGATATTTATGATTTTAAAAGGGGATGCAGCGCTCAGGACTATTTATTCATTTAGTTTTTTAATTGTTATTGAAGGTGTTAAATAAATAAACTGACACAAGCTATGGGAAAATGTATAACGTTGTTATATAGAAAAACAGCTATTCAAATGTATATTAATATTCAGTATACATACAATATACAGGCAGATCTGAGAGTGGTTCTGTCTGAGCTCTTACAGGATTTAACCATTGTAACAAGTTTACTTTATGTCTCTGCAGGATGTGTCCAATCTTCCAAATTTCCAATGTGACCGGTGAAAACATGGACCTTCTCAAGATGTTCCTGAACCTGCTGTCCTCCAGAACGTCGTACCGCGATGACCAGCCGGCAGAGTTCCAGATAGACGACACCTACTCTGTACCGGTACAGGAACAATCCAGTCTTCTGTAGAAAGAACAAGTGTTCATTAGCTCTATGGGCTTAGGGCGAAAACTGTTCTGACAGCAGCAGGTCTGTGCTGCCTGAGGGGAGCTAACAGAAGGTACTTTTTGTAGAATGTAGATGTTATGTTAATGAATTACACCAGCAAACATCCTGTCTACTCACTTTCAGATGTGCACTGATAGAAAAGAGTTTCTTTGGACAAACCATATTTTGTGAAGGATCTAAGAACGTGTTATTAGGTTCTTTTTTCAGACCTAGAGTTTTGTTTCATACCTGACAGTTTCGACTGCTCACCAGCAGTCTTCATCAGAGTCTGGTCAGCTGATTTAAACAGGTTTTGGCGCTGTCTTCCTACCGGTGGGGGCAGGACAACAGCGCCATCTGCAGTCCGACTTCTTCATTGATCACTCTGAGGAAGACGCTAGTGAGCAGTCGAAACTGTCGGGTCTGAAACAAAACTCTAGGTCTTAAAAAAGAACCTAATAACATCGGAAGACCAAAATGAATCTCATTGGACGATCTAAAAACGTGCCTCCTGTAGTCTACAGTGACGAGGATTGCGTTACTTTCATATGACCATAAACCAAATGCATTTCTGTGTTTTTTTTTCTAGGGAGTGGGCACAGTAGTGTCTGGAACTACTTTGCGTGGATTGATACGTCTGAACGACACCATGCTCCTGGGCCCAGACCCTCTGGGCAGCTTCATTCCCATCGCTGTCAAATCCATCCACAGAAAAAGAATGCCCGTGAAGGAGGTCAGAGGAGGACAGACCGCTTCCTTCGCTCTTAAAAAGGTATGTGCACTTACAAGCAGTCTTTCTTACAATACAACTGTGTTTTTTTTTTATCTGGGGTAGAGGGGCACATACATAAACATATTGTAAGAGTTTCTTTATTCATCAAGTATGTTTATATATATGTTTAAATCCAGTCGAAAAGATTTAAATGCATAAAATATATTATAATATAGAATAAACCGTTTCACACCTTCAAGTTCAGTGGGTTTAACTAGCACATAATCCTTACTCTAAACAACTAGGGTGTGTTAGTTTGAATATAGTAAGCTCCCTTCAGACAGATATAAGTCAGTGACTTCTAGAACCATGTCAGAATTGGAGAAGCGACTTGGATGAGTTTTGTATTCACTCTAAAACCTTTGTCCAGTTGACAGAATAAAATTTTCTTTTGCTATGGATCCTACCTGGATGATTGAGGGAAATTTCCTATACTGTTTTTTAATTAGAATGATTTAGTAATACAATATTTATTATATTTTGAATTTAAGGTAAAAAAAAAAAAGGTTAAAGTAATGGTCACTGGAGTTAATATGCGTGTATTTTTTCTATGTGTATTTATTGTACTTTATTCATATTCCATTTTTATGACTACAGTGCATGGACAGAAATAATGCATGTTTTAAGTCTTCTCTTGTATTGTCAGATCAAGCGTTCATCGATCCGTAAGGGCATGGTGATGGTGTCTCCAAAGCTCAACCCACAGGCCACATGGGAGTTTGAGGCAGAGATCCTGGTGCTGCATCACCCCACAACGATATCCCCCCGATACCAGGCCATGGGTACGTAACAACAAGCTCACTGCACTTCAAAGAGGTTTGTTTATTTGCTGGGTAAGAAAAGCTTTTTCAGGAATTTGATGTGAATTTAAACATTTTCATCTAGATTTTAGTTAGTAAGATAAAAAAAATAATAATAATAAGAATAATAATAATAGGGGCTATTGTGAAAAATCAAACCTTTTGGAGCGTTCTATCATGTTATAATATTTTCCCTCATCAAGAACACGCCTGAAGACATTTTAGACGCCATCCATGCATGTTTGAGTGATTTAGTGATCTCTCTCAGGCCCTATTCAAAACCTCATTATGGTTAGCTGTAAGATTCTGCCCATAAATAAACAAAACTTGATACAAAACTGTACACAATAACTTGACAAACCTGATACGATGTGCAGTAGTTTCATTAGCGGGATGCACACTGATTGTGTTGTGGTAGCGCTCTGATGGGGGAGCTGACAGCTAGGGTTGCACGATACGATACTGGTATCACGTATCGGCCCGATACTTCCTTAATATACTCGTACTTGTAAGTGTTAAACATTTGTCGATACCACGCGCTGATACCACTATTACGTAACACATTACGCAGTATCTCGGTTTCACTATCCCGAATAAGCCAGTATCCCTGTTATGATGGATAAATGGATAAATAATGTGACTGTACATGAGTGAAATGACTCCACACACACAATCTGCACTCATATGACCTGCACACACATATTCCACTGAGTCGTGTCCTTTAGTCTGACAGGAGCTGACAGCATCACCGCAAAAGGAGCAAGTTTTTTTTTAAGCTCCATTAAACACATTCTAATACCATGGTTGTTTGTATTTTTCCTGGTTTATTATAATTTTTGCACTTGCTCATTTGTAAGATCACGTCAAGAAACCGGGGTACGACAGGGACATGAGTATCCCGGTTTCTCAGTTCGCGTATAAACAGCATATCCCGAGTACTGCCATAACCGGGATATGACTAATAACCGGGATACTTAGGTGCATGTAAACGCACTCATTGTATGTTCATGGAGATGGGAGTATTAGTATGATTATAGAAATGATTATACACGTACTCGTATTGGTTTTCAAAAAAGTGGTATCGGTGCATCGTTACTAACGGCGCAAAAAAAAAACCCAAAACATATAAAACACGTTAATATGTTGTTTTTGACTAATATAGCATTTTTAAAACGATAAAAGATAACATGGTGATCTAAATAAGTTTTGTGTTGCAATAATAATTAACAATTCCAAACAATATCCTATCTTTTGAATTTGTAAGTCCACAAAATTGTGTAACAGAAAATGTTTGAGTGCTGTCAAAACATAGCTAATAATAATAACTTGTGTTGTTGTCTCCAGTGCACTGCGGCAGCATCCGGCAGACGGCCACCATCTTGTCCATGAACCGCGACTGTCTGAGGACCGGAGACAAGGCCACGGTCCACTTCAGGTTCATCAAGACCCCAGAGTACCTGCACTGTGAGCAGAGACTCGTGTTCAGAGAGGGACGGACCAAGGCTGTGGGCACCATCACCAAGGTAACCACACGCAAGCATCTGCAAAAAGCACCAGACTCTTATTTCTGTATGTTTTTTTTAAGTATCTATTTAAAGCATAAAAAACACTTTTAAACACTTTGAAATACAAGATTATAGGTCCAAAACATTAATAACAAGACACTGATTCAAATGACAAGACAAAAGACATAGCGGGACAGTTTGGAGACAAGACAAAAAACAAGTAAATAAATAAAATAATAATAAATATAAAATTAAAATTAAAATAAGCCATGAGTGAGTGTTTACGTGTAGTGTGGGTGGGTGTGAATAACTAAAGCATGTTTTTTTTTATTAAGTTTTTTTTGTAGTTTTATTCTGTCATTTTGCAGCACTACAAACAAAACAAAACAAAACATAGTCTACAACTCCGTAGATCATGACCGAAATGGTTTAGACTGAAGTAAAAAGTACTTATAATGTCTAACCCTTTTAAACAATGACAGAATTTTAAGAAAGAAAGGCAGCGTATGAACAGCAAGTTTGTGTTTACAATTTCACTTACGACTCACTGACGCTTCACTTCTTTTCACTTAAGACACAAAATATAAATTAAAACATACTAAATTTTCTGCATATTTCATTCATTCCAGAGCTCTATATCTTTCAAAACATAACGTTTAACGCTGTTGAAGTTGAAGGGAAGACAGAACAAAAGTAAAAGGGTTGAACTCAAGAAAGAAAATGAACAAGATGATCCAGAGAGTAAAAAAATAATACAAAAATACTTACAATAATTTAAAAAAGCAGACCTGGTAAAGTGCTGTGTTCCTTGTGCATTGTGTAACTTTTCTGGTGGAGGGTCCTGTTGCCTCCTCATCTCCACAGACCTTTTTGTTGCTTTGTTGCTTTGTCCAGAATGCTTCACAGTAAAGTATCAAAACTATCTACCTCTGCGGAGACAAAAAAGCGACACCACCAAGCCAAGTTACGCGTCAGATCTGTGGAGAGGCGACCCTGCTTGTGTTTTTTTTAAAGGTCCCCTGTTACCCGAAATTGACTCTTGTGAGCTTTAAGCCATGTTTGAATGTTGTTACCTCCTCAAAAACAGACCCGGAGTTGTGTTTTGTTTCATTCACACATGTTTGAATAACACTTTATTATTAGTCTGTTTACATCTCCAAAGCTCAAAATGCTCTGTTCCACCTTGTGATGTCATGAAGCTGTAGTTTTCAAGTTAACATCTACTTTTTACCTTTAGTTCGGTAGAGATTGGCAATTCCGGGGCTGAAATCAACCAAATGATTCTAATGGAGTTTAAAAACACAGTGGTGCACTTCCTGTATTACCTCATGACATCACGAGGTGGAACAGAGCATTGTAAGTTTGAGAGAAAACCCCAACTTAAATACACTTTTTTTTTTTGTTAAAACATGAGACTGAAACAAAACTCTGGGTATATTTTAGATGAGGAAACAACATTATAGCCTAAATCAGAAAACCTTAAAGCAATAAAAACACCTGGAACTGAATAAATGTAAGATAGATAAGTTTAATGCTACTGTGGAACATTCCACGCAAAGCAATAACCTTTCTATGTAAAAAAAAAAAAAAAAACAGATGGCAGACCACCACTCTCCACCAGAAAACTCACCTTTAATCTTTTTTTTTTTTCTTCTACAGCTTTTGCAATCCACCAACAATTTGCCGTCGAATTCCAAACCCCCGCAGATCAAAATGCAGTCGACGAAAAAGGCCCATATACGAAAAGACGAGAGCAGCACAGGGGGAGGAGAGGAGGCGGCCACGATAGCAACGAGCGCAGGCCCCAGCACAATACAACCGGTGAGAGAAACACTGTTTTTCACTTTATACGTCACGGTTTTCTCCTTTAACATTACGGAGGATTATACATGTAACCTTTCACTTTTTTAATTCAGTCATGAGAGTTGTAGAAGGAAACGAACAAAATCTGTATAACATGGAGTCTATTCTCAAAAAAAAAGGAATTAAATATATAGGCAAGTGTTTTTATTTTATTATTGTATATAATATTATTGTTTTTTATTTATTTATTTATTTTTGATAGGTTGCCATATATTTTAGTAAGTTCATAGCTGAAATAATTAAAATATTTATTAAAACAATATTTTAAATATTATAACAATATATACTTTTTAAAATTCAGGCATGTATTTATTTTTTTTTAGATTTTGTATTTTTTATACTTGATTTTATTTTATTTTTTTTTTTACCAAAGAGGGAATAATAATAAAACTATATAATAAAAAATGTATTATATAGGTATATTTTTCATTATATAGTTTTATTATTATTCTCTCTTAAAAAAAAAAAATAATAATATAAAATCTAAAAAAAATAAATACATGCATGATTTTTTTTTTAAAGTATATATATTGTTATAATATTCAAAATATTGTTTAATAAATATTTAAAAGAATATAATAAAAAAATACTTAATATAATAAAAAATATAACATCTACTTACTTATTTTTTTTAACAAAGAGGGAAATTACTTATAATAAAAAATAATAAAAATATATATGCAATTAAAAAAAGTGTACTTAACATAATAAAAAAAAATTACATCTTGCGCTAAAATACTATTAATGTGGTTTTGGTAGTAATCAAAGTTTTGTGATAGAAATAGTATAGTCAAATTTTTTATTTTTATTTTTTACAAGATCAGTACTAATGTTTCTTCTTACAATAATCATAAAACTAAAATCTGTCATTGTGTTTTCCCTTGTCTATAAATCTAATGTATTAAAAACACATATGTTATAACTAACTTCTTTACCCTTTCTCTTTCTCTGCTCCATTTTGGTTTTATTCACCCTTTTGTTTACATGACTGGTCAAATTTCTTCCCATCCCATTTTTATATATTTTTTTATATGTTATATTTTTCTGCGGCGCTCTCTCCCTCGCCCCTGCCGGTCGCACAGGGAGAGGGAGACGAGGACCCTCAGATAAAGGAGGGCAACAAAGAGAACAAGGTAACAACAGTGAAAACGGCCGACAAACTACATCAGACTTCTTATTTTAACTTATTTTAACTATTTGGTGAATGTGTTACATGTTTGTGGTGATTGTTCTAGTGCCTCACAGCAAAGGTTCTGTATGTGTGGTGTTTGCATGTTCTCCCTGTGTCTGCGTACAGTAGGATGTTAGAACTCGATTCCACAGACCAAGATCCTGGCTCAGGTTTAGGCTACGTTTATATGATGACGGTCTGAACAGAAGACGCAAAAGTGGCATCGCGTGTGCATACGGTGACGCAAAAGTGTGTGGAATTCGATTGGGTATGTATGCCAGGCGACTATTGATGTATGTGACGTAAACGCGTACGTGACGTGAGCAGATCTGACCGGAGTTTTGTGTCTTGGGCAGTGTAGACGGCAATGCGTATTCAACTTTTCCACTCTGGACTGTGGATTTTTGCGTTTTTAAGCTTCAAAAATGTCGTCACCGTCTAAACGAAAGGCACTTCTGATAAAATATTTTGCTGTTTTTACCCGCAAGTGTTCTCGTGTAAACAGGCCCTCAGAGTCGGGTTCTCAGGTGCATTGTGGTTTTGCTCCCAACTGGTTGGTCCGAATTTCTCTATGGTGACAAAAATAATAATAGTAACCATATTCTTTCTCAAACTGTGTTTAAAAAAAAAAAAAAGCATAAAGTGTCAAGCTGCCATTTCGCCCCATTTGTTTAATTAACTACATGGTTGGATGAGAACTACTGTATTTTCCGCAATATAGGACGTGCTCATAAGCCTCCAACCCCATCAAAAAACGACTGCGTGCCCCACAATCCTGAGCGCCCTATACACGAATCCACTCGGGTGTCCCACTACAAAGCCCCACCACCCGCAGTGCATGCAAACACGCACGGAGCAGACAGCGACAGCAAAAAACACCCACAGACACACTCATCACTCCACGCGCACGAGGAACGGAACAGAGGAACGAACCGAAAAAAGCGAGTGCAATGTGCCACTTCTAGCCACAACTGAACAACTGAGTCACTGCGAACACGCCGACAATCCAGCGGTCCCAGACAGCACCCTCCCTACACGCCACAACTGAACAAAGCCCAGAGTCACCGTGAACGCGCCAAACAAAGCCCCACTGACCCATCCAACTGTTGTGTTTAGTTTAAAGTCCGGTGCGGTTTATTTGTGAAAAAAGTTTGAAAATATACTATTTAATGACAGTGCGCTTTACAATCCAGAGCGCCTAATAGTGCAGAAAATACGGTAGTTGACAAGGTTATCAATTGCAGAACAAGAGGTTTTATGACTCAGAGAGATCACAAGTAACAAACAAAGTCACAGGAAATGTGTGAATGTCGTGTTTTTAATGAAAACAATTGATTACCACAATAATCTAGGACTATGTAGAAACAACAGGCTGTGACTGTCCCAGACTCTGTCACGGTGCAATATTAGAGTGAGAAAAGGGACTAATTGTTCAAAGTGAGTGTTGCAGATGTGTGTATCATTCGTTCATTCGTTTTTCAATATAAAACCAAAAATAAGAAAACGAAAAAATAACTGTTTTCTTCATTATTTGTCTCCAAAACCAACATGAAAAAATGGATAATGATTAGTTTTTTCAGTTTTAGAATAATGGAAAAAACGGATAACGGTCGTTTCCCATTTCTGTGACTAAAACTGCGATGCCAGACTTTTGCACCGCATATGGACTGAACCAGGACTAAAACAGGACTAAACCAGGACTAAACCATTTTCAGTCCCGGTCTCAGTCCCGACATGGTCCTGGCATGGGCCTGGTCCGGTCCTGGTCCTGTTCCTGGTCTCAGTCCTGGTCTCAATTCTGGTCTGGTCCCGGTCTATGTCCTGGTCACAGTCCCGGTCTGGTTCCGGTCTGTCTGGATCTGGTTTAGTCCTGGTTCAGATCCATTTTGAACTGTTCAATGAATTATCATGATATATCACTGAATAATTTTTTTCTTACACCCCTAGTTTCTCTACATTCTGTGAAAATTTTAGGTTATTTCAACAAGAATTGCCAAAATTATAGTCCTGCGAAATGAAATAACATTTTTGAGACACTCTGTATATTGAATTCCAAGGATCATTTATTATTTTTTATTTATTTATTATTCAGTTTTGTCTCACATGTAGTTTAGTTGTGGTGTTTTTGTGAACTACTGATAATATTAATACAAATTCTCACTTATTTATTTATATTCACACGTGCGTTTGTTTATTTCTCCGCAGCCAAAATCTGGAGGAGGAGGAGGCAGGAGACGAGGAGGGCAGAGGCATAAAGGAAAGTCCCAGAACAGCAGCACCAACGCCACGGCAACGCAGTCCAGCACAGGGGGCGGGGCCTGCTAGAGCTTCGTGACACTACCTGACCCCCTCCGCCGTCTCCACTCCACTCAAGTGTCTTCATCACTTTCAAACTACCGAGGAAAAACATCCGGCACAAATAAACACTGGATCACGATGTCGTTTGAGTTGACGTGAAGGCTGGCTACATGCGCACGGGACAAAAAACTCAATCTGAACTTCTTTTTTTTTCGTATTTATTTCGTCTAGAATCGGCTCGGATTTGAAGCACAACCAAGAATTTATAGTTGAAACCTTAAATTTACTCAAAAAAAATAAAAAATAGAAATGGGGCCCAGGACAATTTAGAAATATTCAAAACTTAACAAATAAAAAAAAAATAATTAAAACTACTTTTAAGCAAGTTATACTTAACTGTGACATGACATAGGGGGTTTTACATGTATGTCTATGGCGAAACGTTCAGCCTCAAAGTATAATTTCATTGCAGGCGAAGTATTTTTTAATTTATTGAAAAAGAAAAACAGTCCCGTGCGTTTTACGACTATATGAAGGGACATTTTTAATTTACATTTTATAGCGTTGATTCAAATTGTCGCTTAAATTTAACTGCGATTAACAATTTTTCTTTTTTTTTTGACATTCACATTAAATTTGCAACACATAAAATTATACTGAATATTTTTTTTTGTCAGTCATATTCAGACAATTATAAAGAAAAATAATTTGTTAAAATATTAAATTATTCCCATAAACATGTAGCCAGTCTTTTTAAAGGGAACAAATCTGGTTCATTTTTCGAAATTTGAATTTTTACAAATACGTAAAGCTGCATTATGTAACTTTTTGGTTGGGGGTCCATCGCTACTACGGTGCCTGGAATGTTCCACAGTGTGGCATTAACCAGCTCGACTTAACATTTATTCAATTCCACGTGGTTTTATAGCTCGAAAATACAGAGAAAAACAGCGTTCTGACTGTGAGCGGCGTCGCCTTTCCACAGATCTGAGCTGTAACTTGGTCTAGTTTGGTTTCCATGATGGTGTAAGGGTTTAATAATGAACTAGAAAAGCAAAAAAGTTACACAATGCACCTTTAAACAGACCACCAAAGTCCACGTTTTTACATTCTATCCGAGGTATTCATGCACATTTTCTTTTCTTTTTTTTTAGGATTAATTGTTGCTGTTTCTAAAGATTTTGAGGTTTTGCTAATGGTCAAACTTGAAAACCAGAATTACGGAAGTGTGTAGTATTTTATTTATTTGTAGAAAACAGAAGAATTGATTTGTGGGAAAATAAAAAAATATACTTTAAACGGCAACCAGGGCAGCTAAAACTCACCCTCCGATCATTCCCGGTGTGAAGATTCTATTTATAATATCACATTATGTCAGATGCTTGTGCCCGAATTGGAAAGAAAAAAACACAAAAAACTATTGTATAAAATGTATGCAAACTGCTCATGAATGTAGCAACACAATTTTCTGTTTTTAAGTTCTAGATATACCGGTAATATAAGCTGTAATGTTTTGCAATTTTGCCAGTTTTTTATTATAAATTTTTATTTTGGGTTGAAACATTTAAAGGCGCTGTACCTGATTTTTTCTTCTTTTTTTTTTTTCTATGCATTTGAGCAAAAAGTGTCTTGCCATAATACAGATACAAGGTTTAAGGAGCTCTGTCTGCGTCTGTTTAGAAAGCGTTTTATTGTACCGAGAATCAGAACATGTGCTGTTAAAATGCTAGTTGTTGTTGGCCCATAGACTTCCGCTCCGGAGTATGAGTCGCACCAGCCAAAAAATGCGTAATGAAGAAGAAAAAACATATACAAGTACTATAAGTCGCACTTTTTGGGGGAAATTTATTTTATAAAATCAGAGACCAGGAACTGACATTTCGTCTTGAAAGGCAAGTTCTAGTAAAAACAATAGAACAGAGAACAACAGACTGAATGGGCGTTAACATGTTAAAGTAACATATGAACAGTTCTTCAGATAACTATAGCATAAACAACAGAACATAAGTTTACCAAACTCTCGATCTTACTCCAAATCACTAAATCCATTGAATTCTTCGTCCGTGGTGTCACTTCTGAGCAACTCCGCGTAACTTCGGTTGTCACGGGAGTCCAGGCTTTGTCGATACAGTGACTTCCGGGAAAGTTCCACGGTGCACCCGCCTGGTTGCTGTGAAGCTGTGTTCTCCGTTCCCGCTTTCTGTCAGTCCCTCACAAGTTTCTCGCTCGCTCCAAACTTTCTTTCTGCTGATCGATTACTGTTTTCTGCTGCATATTTCACTATTTGCAGCAGGACAGAGGCTTTTTCTGCCAGAGACTTGCTCAGAAAACTGACACACAAGCCTTTCAGCTGTCACACTGGAGTATAAGTCGCAGGAAACACCCAAACCATGAAAAAAGGGTGACTTATAGCCCGAAAAATATGGTATATATAAAAAGACATAGCTAGCTTTCAAATATGAAGTGAGTGTATAGGGGGCATTCACGTCAACACCTTTGCTTCTGATTGGCTCTTTTGTTCCTATGATGCTCACGCTCAGATTTCCAAATATGGAACTCGATGCAAAATTAACCATTACAACTGCCAGCCTCTATGAGCTTCATTTGACTGGAACCAAACACTGTGGGTGACATTATGCTCACTTAGGCTATGTTCAGACTGCAGGGCTTAATGCTCAATTCAGATTTTTTTGTGAAGTACAATTTTTTTGCGAGGTCGTTCACATTTCCAGTTAAATGCGACTTGTATGTGATCTCCAGTGTGAACTTTAAACTCCCCAAAAGTGTCCCGCATGTGCACTGGAGGACAGCGAAGTGAGTGTGCTCAGTGTTTACAGAAGTCGCCTAAACTCTGGGCTTGTCGCTCGAAATACGGTCCAGTTCTTGGTAAAAATGGACAAGTTACACGTCCACGGCTGCTTTGTTTGTTTGAGTCTTTATCCTCCTTGTATTTGGCTCGCAGGCTCTTTATTTTTCGTTGACATTTGAGCCAGGACCGCCTGTAGCCGCGCTCGGACATTTCTTTGACAATCATTTCAAAAATCGCCCGGTTCCGATAAGACCCCTCCAATTTGTCCTGAAAACAGCGATCCCCCTAAATATTTAATAACTCGTTAACCTCGCTTTCCGAGACTTGTAGGTGGGATGAATGCGACCTGGCCGTTCAGACTGAAGTCGCATGTCAAAAGATCGGATATGTATCGGTTTTAGGAGCACATATCCAAGTGGCCTGGGTCGCATTTGAAAAAAATCTGATCTGTCGTTAAAAGATCAGATACAGGAGCATAGGGGCGAAAAAAATCGGATTTGGGTCACTTCAGAACATAGCCTTAGTTCATTTCTTTACAGTCTATACTATGAAAGTTGTGAAAATTGCTTCTAAACTTGTGAATAATTAGGATGCGCTGAATACATAAGGTAACTGAGGAATAACTTTGTACCTCTGCAAACTGTTTTTCAAATGATCTAGTTCTGTTTTTCACGTTCTTAAAATAACACCGTAAAAATCAGGTACAGCGCCTTAAACGGTGGGTTTCTGAATTGTTCCACATACATTTAAGCTTTTAGCCTCGTGCAGTTTGCATCGTTCACAAATGAGGTCATCTGTTCATGTGTAGTTCAAATAGAGAATAGCACACACGTATTCTCCTCTGGCAGTTCCTGTTGTTTCTACCCTTATTACTGCATTAAAGCTGCTTGTGAAATATTGTGACAAAACTCAATATACCGCTAATATGACCCGGAATAAACTGGCTTCAATTGGATTTGTGTTTGTGGATTTGTTTTTTATTATCAGAAGTGTATTTAGGTTCATCATTTGCTCAACTTTAACATTTTGAACAAAAAAGAAACTTGGTTAAAAGATTTTTTATTGAACGATAAAACATAAAAAAAACACTTATTTACTGTGAGGGGGCTTGCATCTCCACAAACCTGACTCTTATTTGGTCTGGGGAGGGCCTCATCTTTCTTGTTTCCATAAAAATATTCCTTTGACTATAATTTTCCATGACATAAAATGTAATAATAAAGTATAAATAATAATAAAAACGTATATATCTCCATGAAGAATGTTCCCAAGTATAGTTTTAACTTTTTATATTTCCATGGAATCGTGCAGGAAAGTTACTGGAATTAAGTCACAGTTACTTATATTTCTTATTTATTAATTTGTAAAGGGACAGCACATATTAATGAATGTTAAAAATGTAAATATGTGAAGATTATAGCCAGTGTGGCTAATTTCCATCAAATCATCTACAGGACAAAGAAAAGTACAACAACAATCACACAAAAGTACATAACACCAGCACACTCACTATATACACACACAACATACTCACTGTACACACAACATACTCACTGTACACACAACACACTCACTGTACACACAACACACTCACTGTACACACAACACACTCACTGTACACACAACACACTCACTGTACACACAACACACTCACTGTACACACAACACACTCACTGTACACACAAATTCATTTCAGACTGTTTATTAGAAGTTCATTTGGGTCAAGAGTTAAAGAGTTAAACCAACAACCCCTCAAAATAATAATAATAATAATTTGGTTAAAACATTGTGACATATTTGATCACTGAACATCGCTGTTTTAAAGCTTTAGAAAAATGCTGCCAGTGTTGAAACTTCTCGTATATGAGCTGCACTGTGTTCCATGTTTGACCTGCACAGGAACAACAAAAGCAAAAACAACAGAACAGAACAAGTTTACCAAACTCTCCATCTCACTCCAAATCACTAAATCCATTCAATTCTTCATCCTCGGTGTCACTTCTGAGCAACTCCGTGACTCCAGAGGTAAACAGAGCGCCGCTTCCTCTTCTGTGTAGCTGTCGGCATCAGTTCCAGTTAGAATTATTCCGGCTTTTCTGAATCCCGACAGGATGGTTTTGGTTGTCTTTGTGTTTGTTTAAATTTTAAATAGTCAGTGATAAAGAAGTAATGGTGCGATCGACTGACATGATACAGACAGGACAGAGGCTCTTTCTGCAGAAGACATGCGCAGTAGAGCCAAGTGACAGCGGTACAGGAGTAATAGGAGCAGCAGATACTGACACATGAGCCTAGAGCGCCCTCTTGCTGTGAAAATTTTAACATACTGGTAAGTCATATCGGATAACAAGTCGCAGGAAACACACAAACTATGAAAAAACTGACTAAAAAAAAATACAGTATTGTTATAATTTTGTCAATATTGCCCAGCCTTGTATTAAATTTTTTTTCTCGACATTTTACTTTATAAACTGTATCATCATATATGTCCAGTGTTGGGAAGGTTACTTTCAAAATGTATTCCCCTACAGATTACAGATTACACACCAAAAAGTAGTTTGTAACGTAATCCATTAAATTACTTAAAGTGACTAACGTAATCTGAATACTTCGGATTACTTGATTTGCTGTAGAGAAGCAAAGACATCGTAACATAAGATTTTTTGTCTGCTAAAAGAAAATAAAAAACCCAGACTTTACCGAACCGTATTAAAAATATTATTGACAGAAGAGACATGTCCGCACAGGGTGGTTTAGTCCTGTTTTAGTCCTGTTTTAAGTCCTGGTTTAGTCCTGTTTTAGTCCTGGTTTAATCCTGTTTTAGTCCTGGTTTAATCCTGTTTTAGTCCTGGTTTAATCCTGTTTTAGTCTTGTTTTAATCCTGGTTTAATCCTGTTTTACACCTGGTTTAGACTTGGTTTAGATCTAGTTTAGACCTAGTTTTAGTCCTGTTTTAGTCTTGGTTTAATCCTGGTTCAGTCCTGGTTTAGACCTGGTTTTAGCCCTATTTTAGACATGGTTTAGATCTAGTTTAGACCTGGTTTACTTTCCGGCAATGAGTGAAATTACCAAAAAAATAAATAAAAGGGTGGGGGGAATATAGCCCCAAAATGTGAAAACGGGAAAATACCGCCGTGTAATCCATTTATTTCAACAAAGTAACTGTAATCCAATTACCCCTCATTGAAAAAGTAACTGTAACCGAATACAGTTACTTGTAATTTGTACTCTGATTACGTAACTCCGGTACATGTAATCTGTTACTCCCCAACACTGTGTACGTCTCTTTCTGATGTTATGATCTCATTTTCAGTCTCTCCAAATCTGAATATTCACATCTCAAAACTGACACAATACACCTTTAAAAAGCCCTGAATAATACACATAACTTACTATGTATAAACAAAAGACAGAACACAGATTCTAGATGAAATACAACATTTATTCACTGTGAATCCAACAACATATATATATTTTTTAATGTATATTTTGTATTTACAGAACATCGGCAAGTGCATGCTACCAGAGTAACACACCGACCAACAGCATCAGCATCATCATCATCATCACTACTCAGAAGGCAACAGGTTTTTAAAGTAACGGAGTACTTTATGAAATGTATTCTGAGGTATGCAGGACTCATGTGAAATATTCCGTAACAGTGTAGCTCTATTTTCTTTTCTTTTTTTTTTGGAATGTTTAGTTTTTGGTCGAGCAGGAGACGGGTCCATTGGATTGTTCATTATTAGTAACGTTGGTGCACAAATATTGTTTATAAATATATTTTCCATACACATTTTTGTATGACTTATAGAAAATATTGAGGGCTGATATTTTGAAGTACAAGTGACATTTTGGCAACTTCACAAAAGAAAGAAAAAAAAGAAAAAAATAGGGGTGGGCAATATTTATTTTTTGAGAATTATCCAGATAACGATATTACAGTTTTTAAAGCTTCATGTTACGTTTTATTGTTTTGAAAATGCTATGTGAACATAATAAAGGTTTAATACGTTTCAGTTTCGTGCTTAGACTGTAAAAAGACAACGTCGCCCATAGCGTTCGGCTTCAGTCAAATGAAGCTCATCGTGGCCGGTGGTTATAGGAGCGAATTTAGAGCCAAGTTTCATGTTTGGAATTTTTTTAAGTGGGGGTTTGCAATTCGTGACATCAACAACGTGATGAATCCCAACAACCTAACCTAATATTTCATGTTTTTTTTTTTTACTCAAAATGATGCGGAATCATGTTATTAACATTAACACCGTTCAGAATCACCTACAGAACATAAATCATAGACTACAACACATGAACCAGGACTAGAACAGGACTGAACCAGGACTGAACTGAACCAGGACTGAACCAGGACTGAACCAGGATTAATCTTGGTCTCGAGAATGAGAGAGAGAAGACCGAGTCCATGGAGCAGGGTGTCCGCGAAGCACGATCGGGCGCCGGCTGTGCTTAGCCCCGTGCGGCGTGGAACCTCGGCCTACGCGAGGGCACCTCCGAACCTGTCCCGACAGTGAGTCCTGGTTCAGTTCTGGTTCCATTCTGGTTCAGTCATTTTGCCTGCAGTCACCCGACGGTCCACACGGGCACACCTCCGGGCCCGTCCACACACTCAGTCCTAGTTCCTTTAGTCCTGGTTCAGTCCTGGTCAGTCATGTCTCAGGTCACTAGGACAGAACTGTAGATATCATAAGCCTATGCAGTTTGTTTTCACCTTTTCCAGTAGCTCCAGTTTGACATTTAAGTTGTAGCTATTTTATATTTGTTTTTTTTATATCTGAAGACAGGAGCAGCGGGTGGACGGCCCACTAAACCCCCGCTCAAACCTGTTACTAACACTAGTGGGAAAGACCTTGGAAAAAGAAGGCACATGATTTGTCTGTTATTAATGTTTATATCTTGATTTATGGACAGAATAGCAAAATAAAACCTTCTGGATCATGTAGAGCCGGTTAATACGAACATTTTAAGCCCAAAATGACAAGTCTCACTGCAGCAGTCACAGAGAGAGGGGCCGCGGTTTTTCAATAGAACGTGAATTAGAAACAAAGTCGATGGAGCCAGAAGTGTGACCCAGGTTAGTTATGTCCATTTATATAAACGGTCTATGGTTTTGTGATGGTTTGACTCACTTTAAATGCAACTTTGAGCGGGTAAATGAGAAGGTCAAGCTATAAAAACTGTAAAAAGGCAAGAATTTTGGTTTGAATGATCAATGTCTAGCTCTTATTTTTTGCTATAATTTGTTGTAACAGTAAAAATATGGAGAAACAATCAACTATTTTGACAGTTTTAACTTGAAATTCTAATTTTGGAAACTCCCAAAACAGCAATTTCAATATTATTCAGTAAAAGTTATATTGCCCACCTCTACTTTGAAGTGATTTTGTTTTGTAAGTTTTGAGCAGTTATTTCAAGCCATTTGTTAGTAGAATTGTAGATCATTCTCTAGCAGCCTTTGGCACTGTAACATCTATGTACATAAATATAGCAGAGGTTGTCATCTTTTTCCATCCAGAGGTAATATTTGGCAACTGTTAATGACTCAAAATTGCCTAAAATGTCACTTGCTCAATTTCATTTTCGCCCTTATGCTTTACAATAGATAATTTTTTATACATGGGGCCTGAAAAATGCAATAAATCTCATAATTATCAGACAAAAACGGCCTTATTTCAGTGTCATTGGCGTGGTTTGAATACGCGTACAGTCGTTTGTGTTTAACCGTCGATGTCCCAGCTGAAGAGATGATGCTTCACTAACATGTCCTGCACGCCTTCTTTCAGTGGCCTGTGCTCATTCTCCTGCAAGACAAAAAAACAGGGACAAAATGACCACAGAGACGATTGACGTTGGGGACAGGGGGAGGTTATGGTGAAGGAGGAGACGCCAAAAGAGATGCCGGTTATCTGGGTTATTTAAAACACCACACGAGTGCAAGAAAGAGTCACCAAAACACCAAAAGTGACCGTGACCCAACAGCCAAACACCATCTGGCAACTGGCACCATCTTCAATAGGTGAGTTTCACATGACGTCACAGGGCTACGTTTGTCAGCACGCAAAATCAGATGGAGGGCAGGAAGTGAACTGACTGGAGGAAAATGCCGATGTGTTGTGTAGTTTACGGCTGTGCCAATTGTTCTAACCGAGAGAAGGAAAAGCGATTTTTTTAGAGTACCGAAGATAGTCGTCCACAAAGGTCAGAAATGGGAAAAGCTGACAGAACAATGCCGCAAAAAGTGGATTACAAACCTGTTTGCGGTCGGGAGGAGCAGAATTCGCTAATGCTCGTGTCTGCAGTGAACACTTCGACAAAGGTTTGTTACAAAGCTAAAGTGTTTTTTGTGGTTTACCTAAACATACACGAATCATTAACGACTAACGGCTGACGACGTTTGTTGACATTAAATAGGTTTACTGTCTAAATCAGACTTGGAGAAACTTATCCATGCGTTTGTCTCCAGTAGGTTAGATACTGTAATGTTCTGCTCACTGGTCTCTCCAAACGAGCTGTGAGACAACTGCAGAACATCCAGAACGCTGCAGCTCGGGTCCTTACTCGAACTAGGAAGTACGAGCACATAAGTCCTGTGCTCAGGTCTCTGCACTGGCTCCTGTGCCTCAGAGACTTTAAAGCAGCTCTGCTTGTACAAGTCTCTCCATGGCCGAGCACCAAAGTCCATCTGTGACATGTTAGTGTCATATGAACCATCTCACACTCTGAGGAGCTCAGGGACCGGCCTCCTGCTGGTGCCCAGAGTCACGACTAAACATGGGGAGTCAGCGTTTCAGGTTCAAGCAGCTAAAACCTGGAACAGTCTGAACATGTGAGACAGACTCTTCTGTGACGCTGTTTAAATCCAGACTCAAAACATTTCTGTTTAACTGTGCATATAACTGAAAGGTTTTCATTCCGCACTCTTCTCTCCAATTTATGTCTCTCTTTTTTAATTTTAATATTTATGTTTTGATTTGTTTTTATTATGATTTTAATGTATTTCTTATTCTGTAAAGCACTTTGAATTACTTTGTGTACGAATTGTGCTATACAAATAAACTTGCCTTGCCTGCCTTGCCTAAATAGTTCAGATAGAGGTTACTGCCGATACACTGCCGTTTTTCCCATAACAGTCTATACACATAAAATAAGAGAAACACTCACCACTGACAAAAAAAGTTATATGCCTCCAAACTTTTGTACGCCTTCATCTGTTGTCTGGTGTAGAACGATGTCTGAAGAGCTAAATAGTTGGTGATATCCTCTGCCACGATTGACAGCAAATCTTTTACTTCGGTTGAAAATTCTCTCATTTTCAATAAGATGGGGTCACACCCAATATATTTGTCGACTAACTGCTCGTACTTTTGCCTTGCTACTGGCTCTAAATCCTTACAATAAGAACTCTTCTCCGTATCTGTGTTCTCCAGAGCCGTGCTTGTCGTGTTTGTCTTCACTTCCTGCCCTCCACCTGAAATTCGCGCATCATCGTGATCACGTGACTGACACCCTCCTATAGATGCATCAAGAACTTCGGACTTCCGATTATAGGCTATAGACACATTATTTCTTTAAAATTTTGTTATTATTTTCTATTTTGCTTGTTCTGGATTCAATGTTTAAGCAAAACTATTATTAATCATTTATTTTAATAAGAAAAGCTCTAACATTACATATCTCAAAAGAAGAGAAAACACGCAGATGTTCTTGAAATTCTGCAATAAATATTTAGTTTGGCCCACGACTTAGTCCCAGTTTTTAATTTTGGCCCTCTGTGAATTTGAGTTTAACACCCCTGATCTAAGCAAAAAAAAAAAACAAAAACACACCCATAAAGAATAAATGCTAGATGGATTTGTTTAAAGTCATACCCTGGAGCATTCCAGACAAAGCAATAAGATCTCCATGGGGAAAAGCGGGTAGTGGACCCTCCAACAGAAACAAAACTCCTAAACTGGAGGATTTGACCTGTGGTGCATGGTTTGTTTAGACAGTTGCAGTTGGGGCCTGTCTGTTTACAGATGGGTTATAGCCTGTAAGTGACCATATGCTGAAAAATGCACACTGTAGGACTTTTAGATTCACTGTCAGAATAGTACAAAAAGTGAGTGATTCACCAAATGGTGGATTGGGACCCTGAAGCAAAATTTAATTAAAGTGGAATTAACTCTAAATCTACTTCCTCTGCTCCTCAAGCTGTCGGTCTGTATAGTGTTTTATTAACACTGACCGCTGTGGTCCTTTTTGTCAATCTTAGTGCAAAATGACAAAAACAAAACTGTGAAAAACTTGAGTGTGTGCTGCCTTCAGTGACCATTGCAGTTTTAAGTACTATGTAACATCACACAGGACTGCCCTGATTACAGAACAGGTGTTTCTGAGTACAAACACCTGTCAGCAGAGGCGGAGTTTAAAGTGTGAATACCTGTTAGACCAATCACACGGCTCCTTACACCTCCAGACCCCGCCCCCTCCTCCTTCTTCCACAAGTACTCTGCAGCTCTGTTTGAAATGTGGTTGTGGGTGGAGTTTAGGTGTTTAGTCCCACTTTAAAAGGTGCCATTACATTTTCTCTATGTGATAAAGTAAAATTTGACTTGTCCCAGAACAAATCTATGAGCTCTTGGGGTCACAATAAGTCTGCTGTGAACTTTCTGCTGTGAGCATTTTCATCCTCCAAGAAGTAAAGCTGTTACTATCGTGCTGGTTGTTGTTGGCATTAGTGTGAAAGCTCGGCTGTGGCTTCTGAGAGTTGCGGAAAGCGCTTATAAACTCTTTGCAGTGAATAATTAGTGCGCTCGGAACACATTAGTACAGTGAAGAATCTGCTGAGCCTGACCACTGGAGATGACCACACAGAGTCCCACAGTCAGACCAGAGGAGAAGCTCGAACACCACATATTGTCACTAGTCTAAAAGTGTCAGTGACAGGAGAATTACCTAGAGATCCCAACTAAAGAGGTGATGCTGAACCAGCACATCCATAACGTCTGCTTTCAGAAGAGCACTGGTCTGGAACAGCACACAGGTGTTATATTTACTAACCTACATGCTACAGCTACAGCTACACTAAGTCAACTCATCATGGATATTTGTGGAACACGCGTTGGGTCGGGAAACAGACGGACTCACCTCTTTCTTGTCAGGAAGCTCACAGTCCTGAGACAGACTGAAGGCAAACTTTGATAAGACCCTGAAACAAAAGGACAACAATCATTACATGTGGCATTTTTCTTCGGGGTTTCCTTTTTGAGGTTTCTTGTCTAAACTGAACAAAGTCAAGAGGCAGAGGACTTTTTTGTACTCATTTTTGTTCAATTTCTAATTAAAGAGAACAAAGACTCATGAATATTTGAAAAATAAACGGAAAGCTGTGACTGTTAGTCAAATCAGCTATTCTAGGAAGAATCAGGACCAGTTTGTACTCCAAAATAAAATTAATAAGCCTTGTGTATTAATTATTCCTGTTTTTTGTGTTTTTTTTCTTGAATAAAATTTTTAGTGAGATGTGGGAACTTTCAAAACCAAACATATGCTCAAGCTGCCATCTATTGTATGATCCCTCCAGTTTTACCTAATCTTATATTTACTAAAAATAATCCAAGGATTTGAAATCTGATTTTCATCTGTCCAGAGATTTAAATTTCTCTGTACTTTAAACAAACAGGCTCGTCTGATGAAGGGTTTAGAATCACGGGTCAAAAGACAAACAGAAGTACCAGGAGAGAGCGGTGCGTACCTGAGTTCACACTTGATCTGGACCCAGCCCGGGCTGCGCAGGAAGGACCAGGGCTGGTACCACTTCTCCACCACGGCCATACTGGAGCACAGGACCTCCAGCCACAAGTGCAGCACCTGCTCACTGAGGGCGAGAGGGCAGGAGGGCATTTTTACACTGTGTATGAGTATGTATGGTTATATATACTGTATGGGGTATGTCTTACTTGAGACCGACGCAGATCAGAGACCTGAACTTGACGTCCATCTGAACGTTTGCAGAGTCGTGGCTCATGTTCACAGACTGCACGGCCTGAGGAAAGCACACAGATGAGACTTTTTAGACGAACCACAGGGATTATTTTAGATCTACTCAAGTACAGTATTCAGATTCACTAGAACCAATGCTATCTTCCGTATTTGCTGTTAGTGGACATACAGAAAGTGTGTCTTAAAGAAGACCCAAATAAGATGAAAAGAAGAATACGTACTTGTAAGAACTCAGGCTATGTTTCTATGATGACAGTCTGAATGCAACGCCACTTTTGCGTCTTCACTTTTTATTTCGCGTTTAAACGAGTGTTTTTGGGAGGAAATCTGCATGCAAGTGGTGACGCAAAAGTGTGTGGAATTCAAGTGGATATGCATGACAGGCGGCTCTGCGGTGACGCTGATCTGACCACAGTTTTGCGTCTTGGGCAGTGTAGACGGAAACGCTACGGCGGAGCAGATTCAACTTTTCCACTCTGGAGGGTGGGTTAAAATTTTTGCGTTTGAACTTCCAAAAACCCCGTCACCGTCTAAACGAAAAACACTTCTGATAAAATATTTTGTCATTTTTACCCGCAAGTGTTCTCGTTTTAGTAAACAGGCCCTTAAATTAAAATGAACAGACATTAAAAACACAGTGTCCTGGAGTCAGACCATTTGTGAAGCAGCACTAACAGCTACCAATATTTCCGTATAAATATATAAAAATCAAATACTAACTGAGGAGAAAATGACAAAATCAAGCACTTACTCTGTACAACAGCTCCTCTGGTGTTAGAACTTTCCCATCTTCATCTAACCTAAATGTATGGAAATGGAAAATGGATTTAGTGACACTAAAATGTACACAATAACACATAAAGCACATATTTACCTGTATGTTTTACACAGCACCAGTCTGGAGTACACAGAGTTGAAGTCTCTCTCTACTTCTCTGCTCGCCGCCTGAACAAACCACAAAAAACATATTAGACACTAAATAATATAAAACATATGTAGTAAATATATGCCACTCTTTTTAGACCAGCTCTCATAACTGCGATCTTAAAGGGAAATTAAAAACTATACGGAAGCGTCAATGAGTTTATTTTTTCTCTTGCTGGGGAATTAAATCTATTTGTTGCATTGTTTTTTTAAAGATACTGTGTAGGGATGTAACAATAACCAAAATACCGTGATATCTTATCATCAAAAAGTCTCACAATATATCGAATTACAAGTTCCTTTGCTTAAATACACGATTTTATAGTAGCAACAGCTTATAAACATCGGGAACTACATATCCCATGATTCATTTCAGTGCAAACAACATGAAGAAATATGTTTTTTACTTGAATACTGTTTTTTACTTGACTTATGACGGAAATAATTCACACCAAAATCTTGTCAATGTATTTTAAAAGCAGAAACGTGTCCTATTTACAATTATATCAGCCTCTACAAAATATCGCAATAAATATCGTACCGTGAGATTTATATCGTGATAATATCGTACAGAGAAATTTGGATATTGTTACATCCCTAACACTGTGCATTTAGAAACATTTAGTTTTATATGTGATTGTCCTGTTGTCCTGTTAGGAGCATAAAGTTATTTCAATGATCATTTATCGTGATCATGTAAACGTAGTGAGCGTTACTATGACAACATGTACCCACCTCCTCTATGAATAACCAGGGGTGGCACGGACCTCCCAGTATGGACGGCTTCTTGAGGCCGTGGTAGAAAATGGCCTTCAGAGCCGGACACAGAGTTCCCCGGACCAGATCTGTCACGGCCTCTGTGACGGTGTCGTCTCCTGCCAAAGAGTACTACCCACATACACACAGGGAAATATATGTTTGAATAAGTACAGAGGAAAGTATACACATAAATAAAAGAACGCCTCGTTACCTCTTTGCTCCTCTCATCCAGGATTTCAACAAATTTAGCAGGAAACCACCCTGAAAAAAAAGGTTTAATAATAGATTAGCCAAGTTTTAATTTAATTAATTTTTTTGGGCAAGTAAGAAATTTACATTATTTTACAATCTAACATATAACATGAATGAAATTATGGCAAAAATAACAACAAAAAAATGACCAGAACGGAGCAGAAAGAAGAAAACCTATTTAATTTTCTTCTCCTATAAGTTACTCCACTTTTTACATTTTTAGTTTTCAATTCAACAAAAATAAGTACTTTTAGACACAATTCTAGTCATCATTAATTACGTCTTATGTTGTTTTGTTGTTGTATGTTGTTTATACGAACTACCGTGAACTACATAGACCATAATTCTTTGCGGTAGTTTACTGCAGCCGATGAGAAGAAAGAACTGGTATTTATAATTCAGCCTTTTTAAATTACTTAAAGATTGCTTGGAATTGGTATTACACTTTGCCCTGAGGAAAAAGCTGTTCAAATAAGGCTAAAAAAAATAAGGAAACAGAAAAGTTCTCACCTCGGAGTCCGTTGAGCTCCCCCACCCAGCAGTGCTCGTCTTTCTGTGAGATGATCTGGAGAAGAAAAACGCATAATCATAATTCCTGATTTATGCAGTACGGTTTAATTGTAGTTTAGGACATATTAAAAGAACAGTTTGTGCCAAGTAAACAACAATTATGTGACTATTTCATTAGAAAGCAGAACAATGAGAACTTTATATACCAGATAAAAGCACACTGTCTTCTTTAAAGTATTCAGTTTTAATCTATTACATAAATGTAGTCATTATTTTATTTTTTATTTTATTTTTCATTTTGAATTGTAATATTGATTTAAAATAAGTAAAGCAACGGGTCAACTGGCTTTTGGTTGAATCATCGTTTTGGAAAATAACTAAATAAATATCTAAGTAATCAGCAGTGGGAGTGCTACAGGGAGTTGCTAAAAACGGAAATTTTAAGAGTAATGGATTTTTGAATGGTTAATGGATTGTTTTTCTAAGTTTTATTTGCATAATATGTCTCCTTTAAAGGTGCATTGTGTAACTTTTCTGGTGGAGGGCCCAACAAATGCTGCTATTGCTTTGTCTGGAATGTTTCCCAGTATGGCATTAAACCTTTCTGTTATAATGGAGACCAAACCAGACCAAGTTACAGGTCAGATCTGTGGCGAGGCGACCCCGCTCACAGTCAGAATGTTGTTTTTCTAGGTATTTTTGAGCTATAAAACCATCTGCAATTGAAAAAAATGTAAGTTAGAGCTGTTTAATGTCATACTGTGGAACATTCCAGGCTGAGCAATGACATCTCCATAGAGACAAGCAGGTGATGGACCATCAATCAAAAAGTTACACAGTGCACCTTCAACAAAACGTATGTAATGGACGTTGAACGTAAAATAATCAGGTGGTTTAAATCAAATGTAAAGCAAGTAAAAAAGAGCATTGTGTTTTCCTATTTAGAGTGCACACACACATACATCAAAATCAGGACTAAAACTTGAAACTAAAACTAAACTAAACTTGGACTAGACCAGTACTAAAACAGGACCAAATCCTGTCTGTTGGAATCAAATATAATCAAATATTGTTAATGTTGTTTAGTCAAGAATAGTTTGACTTTGTGTCTGGAAGGTGGTGACGTACAGTGATGATGTCGTTTTTCCTGAAGCCCAGCTCGTCGTCGTCATGCCGCTCGAAGTCCAGCAGAGCTTTGGCCCGCCTCCTCCTGTTCCTGGACACCATCAGGAAGTTCTCGTGGTCCCTCTGGTGGCTCTCCATGGAGTAGTCCGGCGTCAGGTCCTGGAGTAGAATACATTACGTCACTTACATCTTCTGTGACACTTTTAAACATTACACAAAAAACAGCTCTGAATATTTATATGTACCAACAGGACTAAAGCAGAACTAAACCGATTTAATGAATTAATAATTAAGTCATTTAAAAAAAAGGACTAAACTAAACCCAAAGCTGTAAATGAGGACTCAACCAGAAAAAAACTAAATAAGGACTAAACCACAACTAAACTAGGACTGAGGTCAGACTGCTAAACCTGGAACAAACGGGACAAATCCAGGACTAAAGCCTCTCTCAGACTCCACCCGGTCCAGCTGTAACTCCAGTGCCAGACCGGTTTTGCTGTATTGTGACACTCAGAGCAGTAACTCTGCTGTGCTGTTGTGTCACTGCCTTTGAAGCTCCATAACTAACCATTTATTAAGGGAAAGAACTGCGGTCAGCTCTGCCGTTCAGCCAGAATAGTCTCCCAACAGAAAAAATCCGGAGCGTGCAGTCTGAGCTTCTCTCATTATTCTGAATTACCATATTTTTTAGACTCTAAGTCACACTTTTTTCATGGTTTGGGTGGCCCTGCGACTTATACTCTGGTGTGACTTAAAATTTTCACACTGACAGCCGCGACAGGACGCTCTAGGCTTGTGTGTCAATATCTGCTGCTCCTATTACTCCTGTACCACTGTCACTTTACTGTGCATGTCTCCTGCAGAAAAAGCCGTTGTCTTGCTGCAAGTAGTGAAATATTCAGCCGAAAACGGTAATCGAGCAGCAGAAAGAAAGTTTGGAGTGAGTGAGAAAATTGTGAGGGACTGGAGATAAGTGGGGATGAAGAACACAGCTTTACGGCAACCGGGAGGATGCACCATGCAACTTTCCTGGAAGTCACTGGATGGATCAAAAGCCTGGACTTCAGTGACACCGAAATCATCCTGTCGGGATTCAGAAAGGACAGAATAATTCTAACTGGAACTGATGCTGAGTCTGACGACAGCTACGCAGAAGAGGAAGCGGCGTTCTGTTTACCTCATGGATCTATGGTTTATCTCCAGAGGTCGCTCAGAAGTGACACCGAGGATGTAGAATTGAATGGATTTAATGATTTGGAGTGAGATGGAGAGTTTGGTAAACTTGTTCTGTTCTGTTGTTTATGTTATATTTATCTGAAGAACTGTTCATATGTGACGTTAACAGTCTGTTGTTCTCTGTTCTATTATTTTTACTAGAACTTGCGTTTCAAGATAAAATGTCGGTTCCTGGTATCTGATTTTATAAAATAATTTTCCCCAAAAAGGTGCAATTTATAGTCTGAAAAATATGGTATACAGAAAACTTGTGGTCTCTGCACTGGAGCTGTATGGCATCTAGTCTGAGCCCAGGGTAACTCAGACAACACCGTCACTCCAAACGGTCACCCCAGCACCACAGTCTGACCACTCCTAACTCCTCTACACTTCCTCACACTGCCCCTTCATCGTGCCCCCCGCAGGTAGAGTACCGTGCTCCCGTGGCGTGGGTCCAGACAGTGGAAGTGCTGAGCTGTGCGCGTGATGGCCTCCCTCAGAGCAGCCACCAGCTCGGTCTGTTTGATGTTCTTCGACTTGAGGGCCTCTGCCTCGTCCTCTCCGAACAGAAGAGAGCTCAGGGTGGACTTCCTGCGCAGAGACTGTCTCCTCACCACCTGCACAGACACAGAAAATATACCTCTTTTACAGATACTACAAACTTTTAAATTAAAACTTTTAAATTCATTTTTTTACAGTTACACTTTGTTATTTATCTAACTTTTATTTTGCTATTCAAATATTAAAGAGGGGATATTTTACTTCTGTGGGGTATTAACAAGCATGGAGTATATTTAAACATATTACCTTTTGTTTTGAAAATGTTATATTCTCCGAAACAACATATTAATTTGCTTTATACGTTTTATAGTTCTTGGCGCTCTGAGTCTGCATCTTTGCTCCCTGTGTTAAGTCACTCCACCTTCAGAGCGCTATCAATCACCACTAATGAAACGACTGCACATCGTACCAGGTTTGTCAAGTTGTTGTTTACAGTTTTGTATCATGTTTTTGTATATTTATGGAGTATTGTCGTGTGGGAGCGTGGGTGACGTAGGCTTGCGGGCAGAACATTGCACCGAATCTTACAGGTAATCATAAGGAGGGTTAGAATAAGGCCTGAGACATAGGGGTGTGCAAAAATATTGAAATATTGATATATCGTATAGTTTATATTATTTATATTGCCAAGAGTATTTTTTTGGTATATTTTACTCAATTATTTTGTTACAGCGCTACATTTTTGTTGCTTGTTCAGAGGAAGGAAACTCGTTTATACAACACATTTGACATTTTCACCGTTTTGAATGATTAAAATGGGTGTGTTTCATATTAAATTTGCACAAGAAGTGACAATGACTTTTATTATCACAGCCATGATTTAGCCAGTATTTTTATTGAACCGAATTTAATTGATTTGAAATATATCGTACTGAATCGTATCAAATCGTAAGCTCACTGCATCGAGATATTTATCATATAGACAACTTCTGAATGATACCCAGCCCTACTGAGAGAGATCCCTAAATTACTCAAACATGCATGGATGATATCTAAAAACTCTTCAGGCGTGTTTTTGATAAGAGAACAACGTGATAAGATGGTAGAAAGCTCTAAAAAGAACAGTATTTTGTGTAATACTCTCTTACAATGGTAATAATAATATAAAAGACCAAGACAAAAGTGTAAAAGATGTAATAGTCGTGTTGGAGTAGGCGTACCTTGTTGATGCTGCTGTTGATCGCCGTGTTTCCGTTGTTGAGCTGGGCCTGCTCGTTGAGGATGTAGGCCAGGTGCTTGTGTCTGTGCGCCTCCAGCGTCTCCTGTGACAGAGAACCAGCCAGCCTCATGGCCTCTCCCAGCAGCTCCGCCACGTCACGGAGCTGACTCGGCAAGTCTGAGAGCGTGTTAAAGATGGACGCCGAGTTCTCAGATGAAACCAGCTCGTCCTCCTGCAGAGACACGTACACGGAGTTGTACAACAGAGACGTTCGTGATCACGTCTATGCCTGTGACTAATGATTATTTTGGTGGTCAGCTAAAGAGTTTTCATTCATTTAAACAGCACTATGTAACTTTGCCACCATCTTGTCAACATGGCGCCTTGTGGTTGATAGAGATGTTATTGTTTTGCCTGGAATAGTCCATGGTATGGCATTAGATTTAGATTTATTACTTTCAACTGAGACAAGCAGGTGAGGGCAAGTGGAGATGCCAGATCAGATCTGAGAAGAAGCGAGTCCACTCACAAGTAATGCCGGTGTAATATTTTGATCGTTTCACTCAGCCCCAGCTCAAACTTGACAACCAAATCGCAGTGTTTAAAAATTCACAACTCACTATTCATATTTTCACACTATACGAACTACTTCAACTGTGTGAAATCCTTACGAGAGGCGACTGGATTTTAAACAGGTTTGATATTCTTGCGACCTAAAATTGTTGAGCGGGAGGTGATCGTGAGGAATTAATCAGTTCTCGTTACCCCATGTTTACACAAGGGACGAATGAGCCAAAACTTGACCCGATCCCAAAAACAGTCACACACAGTGTACACCCCCGGCTTAATGTTCTTTTTTTTTTTTTTTTTTTGCAATGAAAACAGCTGTATTTGAAAATAGATATGTTTAATGCCATACTGTGGAACATTCCTGGCAAAGCATTAACATGTCCATGGAGTCGAGCAGATGGCTAACCCCACCAGAAAAGTAGCATAGTGCACCTTTAAATGTCAAAATCTGAAAAATATTCTTATGTGATTTTAAATAAAAGTGAACCCCGTCTTAATAACACATTTGTTTATGTAATTTCATGAATATGTCCTAATTTGTTAGGATAATCATGAATAAGTTATTTATATTAAGTTATATATAAGTATAATAGTTATTATTACATTATTATTATGATCACAAAATAATAAGCCATAATAATCTTACAAGCAACACTATCAACTTTACATGTAATATATACTAAAAATCATTCAATCCTTTACTTAATTTTTTTTATTTTACTGTTTTTTCTTCAAACTAACATTGGATTTTGTAGCATTTGATACTTTACTGGATGTGGAAATTAGTCTTCTCATTTCACTCGTCTTTCAACCAAGATCTGGGCTAGGATCTCAGTCGGGAGTAGCTAGCCGGAGCGTTTAACCTAAAGTGCACGTGATGAGTACCTTGATTTTGAGCATGCCCAGTGTGACCTGGAAAAGCACCAGAGAGCCCTGGTAGAAGAGCAGGTCCCAGATCCTGAGCAGCAGCCGGATGTCCACCACACTGGCAAAGGACGTGAGGAACCAGTGCAGCGTGATCAGGGACAGCTCTGTGTGCGAGAGAGCACAAATAAAGCATCATTGTTACTCTTAATAAAAATAGTGCCTCAGACTTAGAAATAATGATGACTGTGGGACTGTAAAAACTGCACTTTGAGGACATTTCAAAGAAGACAAGCTCTATCTCTGGTATTTACTAATAAACTAATCCTAATTTTCATATTTTGATCATTGTCCCATAATAATATTAAACAAAAAAAGGCAAAACTGTAGAAAGTATGTGGGCCTAACCATTTCACATTCAGTTTATGACCTAAGCCTTGTTTCCAGGTCAGTAGGGGTGTGCAAAAATATTGAAATATCGATATATCGTATCATTTAATATGATGATACAGTATCGATATCTTGGGCTGCTGTATCGATATATCACCAAGAGTATTTTTTGGTATATTTAACTAAATACATTTGTTACAGTGCCACAGTTTTGTTGCTTGTTTAGAGAAAGGAAACTCGTATATGTGACACATTTGACATTTTCACTGTTTTGATGATTAAAATGTTCACGTTTCTCATGAACTTTGCACAAGAAGTGGTTTAACAAAGACTTTTAGTGTCACAGCCATGATTTAGCCTTTATTTTTTATTGAACCATATCGAATCGATTTGAAATATAATGTTTCGAATCAAAAGCTCACTGTATCGAGATATGTATCGTATCGTGGCCCATGTATCGATGTATGTATCGTATCGGCAACTTCTTAATGATACCCAGCCCTAGTCAGTACAAGACAGAATGCTGGAGGTACTACTCCAAAGCGGTCTGGAACGGTTGGGATCTGGGACTGGCTCGTGAGGGGGGGCTAGACATTCAGTCATTGGACCAACTGCACTCCAACAGCGACACACGCATGGCAACGCATAAATAGTGTGAACCATGTAACTGTTATTTAACAACAGCGCAGATGCACTTAACAGAAGAAGCGACACAGCGAGTCAAAAGTGTTGTGTGTAATAATAACTCCACGCCAGTCACAGTCTGCTGTCTGTTAACATGAGCCACACTCTGCCAACATCCTCCTCCTCGGTCTCAGTAAAAGCACAATTCCCAAATGTTGTGCCTAAATCCAGTGTGGAGCGTGTGTGTCTAACGATGCAGCCAAACAAGAGCTCAAAATGTTATCCATAATCCTCCACCTCCGTCGAGGGAACAGTGCAGTAAAAGAGTTATTTATCAAAACAAGGGCATGTGCTCCACGGTGACGTCTTTGCGTACAGCCAGGGAGAAAACAAGAGTGAAACTTAAGTGCGTGTCAGTTCATGTGAGGATCAGCTGTGCGCTCTGGTTCATTTACATGTGCATTTGTTTTGTGTTATATTTGAACATCGACCAGTGTTGATGCTCCTTTAGTTTAACACCGGTCTTTTGAGATCTGTCCAGTGGCTTAAGATGCAGGTCTACGTCACACTGTTGGGCGAGTCTTATAGACCTAGTCCAATCAGGTTTATTTGGTCTTCCGATAATTTATGTTATTAGGTTCTTTCTGCAGACCAAGAGTTTGTTTTCATACCTGACAGTTTCGACTGCTCACTAGTGGTTTTCCTCAGAGTGGTCACGTGATTTCGCTTTGATGTTTCCAGTCAGCTGATTTAAACGGGTTTGGGCACCGTCTTCCTACTGGTGGAGGGAGGACGACAGCGCCATCTGCAGCTCGACTTCCTTAAGACAGTATCCCAGGTGTGTGAGAGTAAAAAAGCCCCTTTGTCCCGGTTTATTATCTTCTTGACCTGTGTCACGCCCAAAGCGGACCGGGCCCATTGCCATGAAAACGCTCTCCAGGTTGGGGTGACCACCTCCTAACTGTTACGCGCCAAGTCGGTCCCAAGCACATCATAGCAGTGGAACCAAGGCTGTACGGTCTAAATTTTCAAAGAATTAATTAAGTATAGATACAAGTGAGCACACGGTCATGGGTGGAGATAGGCGGTAAGTGAAAACAGAAATTTTCTAAGCACTCAAAACAGAGGATAACATACTATATCATCCTCTAAAATGAAATGGTACATCAAGGGGAATTCTAGTAATACATTTCAGTAAACTAATGATGAGAAAACACTGTTACAACATGGTAAAAAGAGTTGATATAGCATAATATATCTTTTTATAGTCCTTTCCCTCCATACCTATATCATGGTCCTGCAGGAGGCGGTCCAGATCGGGCAGGTACTGCACTATGAGCTGCCTCAGTACTCTCTGGTCCGTCTGCACGCCCAGCAGAGTGGAGGAGAAGTACGAGGGAGGGAGGAGGTCTTCTATCAGAGCGCACATCATCCACAGCACGTCCTCCTCCTCCAGGAACAGCAGCAGACACGACACCACCTGAGAAAAGAGGAGGTCAGACAGTCAGAAAAACATATAGAAGAGGAGACACCGCATATGAAGTTGTGTTTTACTTTTAAAATGGTACATGAGACCATACAAGTGAAATAATAAACCTAAAAACTATGATTGTAAAAATTTGTCTCCTTGGTCTTCTGAAATAATAATCTACCCACACTCAGAGTAAAAGTGCAGTGGTCCACCCTGTACAGTAGAAGCTGGATCTCACCATCCCCGTGCCCTGGCAGTACCCGATATCCGGATAAAGCCATGCCAGTCCTCGAAGTACCCGCCTCAGCCTGGGCACGCCCACACTGCCCATGTTGTTAAAGCAGGCGTTAGAGGGCATGGTCCGCAGCAGGTCCTTCTCAATCTGGGGGAACAAAGGACAGAAAACGAATGTGTAAACAGTGTGTCATTTGATTTGCTGAGTACGTGGAGGATAGTAGAGCATCTGACCTGTTTTGAAGTGGTGCTTTCATCATTTGAACTGTTCTTAATAATCTCTCTGTAGGAAATCTCAGAGGTCCTCTTCTTCTGGAGTGCTCCTGACAAACGCATCCAAAGCTGAGAAAAAACACAAAGCATTTTCACTACGATTTAGAGCGTATATTACCAACAGTTGCAGCATTTTTGATAGCTTAAAAAAGGGGTAGTATCTGATTTTTTTCATGTAATAAATTCACATTTGTTTGTAGCAGTACAGATTGTAAAAGCAGCTCTTAGGGTCAAGATGAAACCCTGTCGGCATGTAATTATAACGCATTTTTATGGTCCAAAAAACAGAAAGAAAAGCTGGTCTATAAACTCATTGCACCTATTTCTTATTTATTTTATTCAAATTACAATTTTGCAGACATATTACCCATTATAAAACACACCATAAAGTAGTATTTGAATCACTATTTGTTGCTTATAGTCAAATAGTAGTATCCTAAAGTAACAGTATACAGCAGTGTTTCCCAAACTTTTTTTCTGGGGACCCATACTTTAAAAATCACAAACCTTCACGACCCAAATCAATAGACATTATTCGTAATTCACAAAATAAAGGCGGATTTGACCATTATTGAACATTAATGAGGATATTTTATTGTTGACCAAGTGATCGTGTCTCTCTGAACAATTAGTATTAATCAAGTTTTAAACAATGAAAAACAGTAATTGAACCAGCAATAAAAGGGATCAATACGTCTCCTATTTGGACATTAAATGTAGCCCATTTCTTTTTATTTTCAGCATTCAGTAGAACCAGCAATATTGTAAAAAAAAAAAAAAAAAAAAGTAAAAAAAAAAAAAAAAAAGTAAATAAAATAATTACAAAAAGATTAGAACTTATACAAAACATGTCTTAACACTTTGGCATATGTCAAAACTGTATATTGCAGACCTACATGCTGATCGTGACAAGGCGACCCAAACCAAATCTCTTGCGACCCAGTCTTTGGGAAACAGTACCTCTTATTTCTGCTGCACTTGAGTGTAAGCTTCAAGAGAATATTTATGAATGATGTATTATTGTATTATTATTGTATGTTATAAATGTGTTATTCATACAAACCAAACAATGTTGATGTTGCTTTCTTTGTGATTAAATGTTTTTTGGCATGCATATCAGAGTATATAGTTCAGACAAGCATTTTTTAAATACTCAACTATTATTTGAAAGCCCCTGAACCTGAGTTTTTCCATTGGTTTTGTCTAGGACAGATAAACTGTAGCAGCTCTAGAGGTCAGAATCAGTGAGCTGTGTAATGTCTGCATCTAATTATAAAGTGCTTTATTGTCAGTGAATCACTACATCGTTAACATGCCACAATAATTAGGAAATTTGTTATGAGGCATAATGTTTAACTAGTGTTTTAAGACCAGGTCTTTAATAGACAATTAGTTACTTGTATCATTGATTAATCATTGCAGCCCTCATTACACGTCGTACATAACCTAGAAAAACAGCACAGTAGAGATGCACACTGTGGTACCTGAGGTCTCATGCTGTGTGGTATTCCCCCCAGCACCAGCGAGCGCAGCCTGTCGGAGCGAGGCAGTGTGGGGGAGATCAGGTCCCAGGTCAGGTCTCCCACTGTGTGGTTGTGGGTGAACTCCAGGTGAGCCTGCCAGCGTAACCTCTGCTGGGGGTCCTCACGCTGGGGAGAGCCTTCACTGCACAGCCAGCTCTGGGCCTCCACACCCTCTGGTACACGCAAAGGGAAAAACAAGCAGTTTAAGTACGAGCTGTTAAGTTGTTGTTACAGAAGTTGTTGGAATAATGGCAGCAGTTGCAGAAATACCTGTGCTACTATAACATATACCTTTATCATTTTCTGTATTCCATTTTATAAGCAAGTTTTTGAGGGTCTAACATCTTTTGGTGCTGTACCGTGATAAAACTTTGAAAGCACTGAGAAACTAGTTTTACAATAACAATTTCAGAAAACTTGGATCATCCAACAAACATAAAAGATTACTTATTTTATTATTTATTAATAAATAAATCATTTGTCTGAGTTGAGGTTACACTTGATTCTGGTCCAGGTTGAATCCTGACTGGATTTCTGACATGTGTTTTTTTTTTTTTTTTTTTGTTTTTGTTTGAATGAATTAAAAAATATAAAAATATATCAATATCCATTTAAATACTTAAAGGTGCATTGTATAACTTTTCTGGTGAAGGGTCCGTCAAACGCTTTTCTCTGTGGAGGTGGTCTGGTTTTGTCTCCATGAAGACAAAAATGGTTGAATACCAAGTTACAGGTCAGATCTGTGGAGAGGCGACCCCGCTCACAGTCAGAATGCCTGTTTTACTAAATATTTTTGACTTATAAAACCACCTGTAATTGTATAAATGTAAGGTAGAGCTATTTAATGTCATAGTGTGGAACATTCCAGGCAGAGCAATGATGTATCCATAGAAACAAGCAGGTGACGGACCCCAAACGAAAAGTTACATAGTGTACCTTTAGCACTTGGTCATGGTTTGGTCCAGGATTGATTCTGGTTGATGTAGACTAAGTTTGGTCCTGTTCTAGTTCTGTTTTTTTGCATTTCTGAAAATTGTTTTAGGTTTTGTTTGTTTTTGTCTGAATGAATAAAAAATGTATCAACATCCAGTCAAATACTTAAATACTCAGGTTAATGCCGTGATGTGTTTTAAATACCTTCAATGTCGACTCTGAAACCAAACTCATCGTACTGGACTTCAGGCTGCTCCGAAGGGTCTTTCTGTAAAAACAAAACCACATAAACAACACTTTAATCAAACGCCTTTTGATTCTATTTATCAAATCATATGATACAGTGGTTATGTTTACATGCACACCCAAATCAGATAATAATCTAATTTCTGGATCTTCGAGGAAATTACTGAAAAAAATGACTGTAAAATCTGATATATAAAAGTTAATATTCAGATTTTGAGCGTGTACATCACCGTAGCAACATAGTGAATGCCTTATTTGACACCAGTCTCTTGCTATTTGTCGTCTTATCTACAGTTTATTATTACCATTTATATTTTTTTCTCTCTGTTATTATATTATAGTGTGATGTGTGAGCTACTGTGTCCAATTTATTTCCCTTGTGGATCAATAAAGTCTGTCAAAGTCTAAATCTAAGAATGAATTCTCTCAAACCTGATGGTACTTGGCCAAAATATCCTGGGGCCACATGCTGGGGGTCAGAGCGGAGAAGGGCCCACCAGGAGCCGGAGTGTACGTGCCTGAAAGAGAAACAGACAGACACATTACGAGAAGAAAGCAAAGGAAGGTGAGGCAAAGAAACTACCACTGCATGGACATTTTCAATAGACACAAGAAGGTGACGGACCTTCCACCACAAAAGTTAGGCAAGGAAAGTTTATTTATCGTATTTTTCGGACTGTAAGTCGCACTTTTTTCATGGTTTGGGTGTTTCCTGAGGCTTATTCTCCAGTGTGACTTATATATTCAAATTTTCACACTGACAGTCGTGAGAGGCTCTAGTCTTGTGTGTCAGTATCTGCTGCTCCTATTACTTCTGTGCCACTGTCACTTGGCTCTGCTGTGCATGTCTCCTGCAGAAAGAGCCGCTGTCCTGTCTGTATCATGTCAGTCAATCGCACCATTACTTCTGTACCAATTTGAACAAACTTATTAAGATAACTGAGAAAACTAAACACAAATGCCACAAAAAAGAAAATAATTTTGCAGATTACAAGATGCAAGTAGCGAAAAATGCAGCCGAAAAACTTGTGACAACCGGGAGGGTGTGCCACGCAACTTTCCTGAAGTCATTGGATGGATCGACAAAGCCTGGACTTCAGTGACACCGAAATCATCCTGTCTGGATTCAGAAAGGCCGGAATAATTCTAACTGGAACTGATGCTGAGTCTGACGACAGCGACACAGAAGAGGAAGCAGAGTTTCTCAGAAGTGACACCGAGGATGAAGAATTGAATGGATTTAGTGATTTGGAGTGAGACGGAGAGTTTGGTAAACTTGTTCTGTTTTGTTGTTTATGTTATAGTTATCTGAATAATTATAAATATGTTACGTTAACAGTCTGTTGTTCTGTTGTTATTACTAGAACTTGCCTTTCAAGATGAAATGTTGGTTCCTGGTCTCTGATTTTATAAAATAAATTTCCCCCAAAAGTGCAATTTATAGTCTGGTGTGACTTATACAGGTTTTTTCTTCTTCATTACTCATTTTTTGGCTGGTGCGACTTAAACTTCAGAGTGACTTATAGTCTAATAAATATGGTATATATCACAATTTGTAAACAAAATAATTCAAAGTGCTTTACAGAATGAGGAAGACATTAAAAACACAATACAAACAAATCAAAGCATAACATTTATCACAAAATTAACATTAAAAGAAAAGAGAAAAGTTACATCATGCATCTTTAAGAGCTGTTAGATCCGATCAAACACAACATAACGTACCTGACATGGTGCTGGGCTCTTGGTCGGTCCGCGGCGTTCACCACTCTGCCGGAGCGTCAGAACGTCTTTACTCTGGAGGGATCACAAACAAACAACAGCAGACGTGTTAGTCATTGAGCAGCTCTCACAAATGTGGACCATATGACTGCGCTCCAGGCTCGAGGCTCACTCACTTCATTAACGAGTGTACAAAAGAGATACTGTTCCGTTTATAACCGAACACATTACACTTCTGAAACACGCCAGTTTGCCTTCTAAAAAGGTCGGACTATTTCAGGAAAACAATTGTGTACAGTGTTGTTGTTGTGACCTGGTTTGTGACTGATGTTTGTCCACAGTGAGAGCACATTGTGGTCTTGGTCACGGTCGCTGTAAGGTGCATTATGTAACTTTCACCGTCACCTGCTTGTTTCTATGGAGACGTCATTGCTCTGCCTGGAATGTTCCACAGGTATGACATTAAACAGCTTTATTTTAAATGTATTAAATGGTAGGTGGTTCTGTAGCTCAAAAATATCTAAAAAAAGAGGCATTCTAACTGTGAGCGGGGTCGCCTCTCCACAGATCTGACCTGTACCTTGGTCTGGGTTGGTCTCCATGAAGATAGAAAGGTTTAATGCCATACTGTGAAACATTCCAGACAAAACAATAACATCTCCATGGAGAAAAGCATTTGACAGAACTTCCACCAGAAAAGTTCATCACGTTTTTTTTTTTTTTTTTTTACTGGGGTTTTGTTCACAGTGAGTGCACATTTTGATCTTGGTCTAAATGTAGAATTAGCTAATTTTACACACGTCTCCAAGGAAATATGTTGCCGTCTTCACAAGGCTTTATATTATTTAGTAATTGCAGCCTTAGTGACTTGGTACTTGCAACCACTAAAATACAACTTAATTTGGACTTTTTATGGGGATTAAATGAACAGTTTAAAACACGTATCTTCATAAAGTTGCTATTGCTTTTCCAAGAATGTTTTACAGTCTGGTTTTAAACTTAATTGGAGATGGTTTACAGCTAAAAAAAAAAAAAAAAAAAAAAAAAGCCAAACAAAAAAATCCATTATTGCTGGCGAGAGGGCCTGGTGGTGTCATCTGCTTGTCTCCATGAAGACTGATATATTTAATACCACGCAAAATATCTAATTGCAATTTTTATTACTTACATTGTGATTAGATGTTTTTGTTTAGATGTTTAGATGTCTGATTTATGTTTAAATAAGAGAATTCAGTTCACATTTTAAACATGTCCGGAAGAATAAGACACACAAAACGACTGAAATATGAACTGAAAAATAATAAAAGAATCACATTGCAGTTTAGATCTATTCAGATTTTTTTTATGTAGAAGCAGATGTAATATTTTGGTATTTGTGGAGGAAATTATGTAGCCTGATTCATCAGATGGTTTCACTTCATAGAAACCGTCTGACCTCGCAGCATTAGAATTCGTTCACTTGACGGTAGGCGGAAACTTTTTATCATTTAACCAATCGCTGCTGTTTTGTATATTAAGCTTTTCCCAAATCCCATAGGAAGAAGGGCAATAACATATTTCCCCTTGATAAAATTCAACAAACATTCTCTTTGTTCCGGCTTTAAATCCTCAATCTCAGGAATTGTTGCCAATGCTGAAAGTATGGCTCTTCGCTGATTGGCTGATGCCCGAACTCACACTTCTGAGGTTCTTGTAAACCATCTAGTGTATTCCGATTCCTGTCCTAGTCGCTGGAGAGAAATGAAATTGAGCGGAGGCACTAGGTGGCACCAGCATGGCTAGAAACTATGGTACTTCAAAAACTACACAATTTTTTTTTTATCACGTCCATTTAAAAGGTGCACTATGTAACTTTCTGGTTGGGGGTCGGTCACCTGCTTGTTTCTATGGAGATGTCATTGCTTTTTGGAATGGTCCACAGCATGCCATTAAGCCACTGCACTTTTCATTCATTCAATTACAGGTGGTTTTATAGTTCAAAAACACCTAGAAAAACAGACATTCTGACTGTGAGTGGGGTCGCCTTTCCACAGATCTGACCTGTAACTTGGTCTGGTTTGGTCTCCATGAAGATTGAAAGGTTTAACACCATACTGTGAAACGCACTTGACGGACCCTCCACTAGAAAAGTTACACAATGCACATTTAAACTGCAATTCAATTAACCTTATGGCCCTGTTGGACGGACTGTGCAAGATGAACGTGAAGAGTGGGAAGCGACATTCAGCAATTTCCTAAAGTCACAAATATACCGACGTCCTGCAGCAAAGCCAACGGGGATCAAAACTGTCTCCATCGAGGTTTAGAATTCTACTTCCTCTCTGTCCTCGGGCACAGGCTGTTTCAAAAACCGCCAAGCAGACCACATGGCCATTTTGTGATTATTTGCCAAAAAAACGAGATCACGCTGGAACAACAATAGCTGCTTTGAAAAGGAGATCTCTAAAATAGCTGGAGGAGGAACAAAAACACGATCGCTGTCTGTGTGGATGTGTGAAAAGCGAAAAAACACCCATGCCAGGTTTTCATGTTTTTCTTGGCTTTGTGGGATAGAACCAGTGGTAAATATTTATCATAGTTTTACATCAGTTACGTGGCGTTTGTATTTTTCTTCTCAACTCTTTTTTTCCCCAACAAAAATAGAAGAAGTAGCATTGAGTTCCAAAAGAGAATCCTTCAACCAAACAAAATAAAAATGTAATTTATTTACACTGGTCTATTTATTAACTAACTATTGTGAATTTGACAAGTTTTGGAGTTAACTTGGGGCTGCTCAATTATGGAAAAAGTCATTATCACAATTATTTTGGTCAATACTGAAATCATGATTATTCAAACAATATTTTTTTGTTACGCAATGCATTTATTCAGCATTTCTCTCTCAAAAAAACTGTTGTAATTGATCATTTATGCGAAACTGAAAATAAATATAGGCTACAAATATGAACCTTAGAGCAGATATGCGATGTATAAAACATCAAATGAATAAAATATACGTTGAACATGAAATAAGACAAATGAATCCAAAATGAACTATACATCCAGCTGTTCTACAATCTCTATATTTACAGATTTGCAGAAGTCCCATTGACAGTTACAAAAATTGTTTGATTGCAGAGATTACATCAAAAGGATGTGTAACAAAATATTACATTAAGTGTACCATTATTTTTGTCCTGGCCAGTTTTATTATTTTGTTTTTTCAAATGATTCTGTTTAACCACAGGTGAAAAGCAATGTTTCATTATCATTGGACAATTTTTAGTACATTTTTATTTATTATTGCTTTTAACAGTTTCAAGTTATTTCAGTGACCATTACCAGAGGGGTACCAACAACTTTGTTCACGTCTGTAAAAAAAAAAAAAATAAATATACTTAATTATATAAAAAATATCTCAAAATAAGCTTTAAATCATTTCAGCTCGATTGTATGAGTTTGGAGATCGTTTGACACACAAATAAAAAACGCGAACAAAATTCAATTAATTATACATCTTTAAATTAAATCATATCATATTTACTGCCAAACAGAAAGTAAAATCATAATCTTTACAAATCTTAAAAAGCACTTACGATGCGTTCTTGTTAGGGCTGGGTATCGTTAAGAAGCTGCCGATACAGCACACTTTCGATTCAATATAATTCCCTGCGATCTACTTCAAACTGATTAGATATGGTCGAGTAAAAAATGAAAGCTTCTGGTCACTTACTCAATAATCTACCCCATTACTGAAGATGAAAAGCGTACATTTGTTTACTGCATGTGACTCACTAGAACAACACATCAAACTGTTGCATTGGTCACTGCTTTCTCACGGCTCATCATGGCTGTGATACTGAAAGTCACTGTTAAACCACTATCTGTGCAAAGTGACTATGAAATAAACCACGTTCATCACCACAACCGTGAATATGTCAAATGTGTTGCATAAAAGAGTTTCCTTCCTCTAAACAAGCAACAAAATTGTAGCGCAGTCACGAAATAATTTGGTAAAAACGTACAAAAAAATACTCTTGGCGATTTATAGCAACACAGCAGCCTACGATATCGATACTGTATCATCAAATTAAACGATACGATATTTGCACACTAATATTTGTGGCTTTTATTCACTTTTAAACGTGCTTTTAATCAACACTTCAAATTTTCTAACTTAAAAAGGTGCACTGCGCAACTTTTATACTTGTGTCCATGAAGATGTTATTGCTTTGCCTGGAATGTTCCATGGTATAGCTTTAAACATCAAGCATTTATTCATTAACGGATGTTTTTATTGCTGAAAAATGCAGTAATTCCTTTTTTAATAGGTGCAACTTCTCCACAGATCTGCACTGTAATGTAGCGTAGAGCTGTAAACTGCTTGGCTCTCTTGTGATAGGTTTAAAAGGTTTAATCTGTATTGTGGAATATTCTAGACAAAGCAATAACATTTCCATGGAAACAGGCAGAAGGTAGAGCCTCCACCAGAAGTTGCGCAGTGCGCCTTTAAAATAGAAAACACATTTATAAACTACATTTCCGTGTCTATTGAGGCATTTAGGAGTGCTGCAACGCCCTCTGCTGTCAGCAACGAGAATGAACAGTGAGGATATTAAACAAATGAATCCAAAAGACAACGTGGATGCTACACTAACAGAGCTATGTGTTTGTAGGAAACACAATTTGAGCACAGAACGAGTCTGGCGATGATGTAAGGCAGCGGTCTCTAACCTTTTTCCTCCAGGGAGTTACTTTTACGAAACAAAAATGCCAGAGAGCTACTAGTTTAATGGTCACAAGAAACTGAGTAAATACAAGAGCCACGGCGAGCCTTAAAGGGCCCATCTCAAGCAAAATAACTCTTTTCACATTGTATCTTCTGCACATATACAAGCACAATTTGGGTTTTGGAACATCCATTACACAATAGTTATGAAATCTTACTGATTTCTTGGAGGCAGTCACAGACCAGGAACTATGAAAGGCCGACTATTGCTCATCCCCCCCACCCGTCCTGAGAAAACACAGGCTCCGTCCTCCAAACGTGACGTAGGCTCTGAGTGAGACGACCTTCCTCCGCCCATCTCAGAGAGGGAGGGGGAGACAGGCGTGCACCCTGATAGCGGAACGAATAAACTTTTATTCATCATGGAGATACAGCGCGTTTAATAAACGCTAATAGATAAACTTATTATATCATGTACACTGCAGTGGATAACAATTAGCTTATGCTGTCACTTTTGTTTAGGTGTTAACGTGTGAATTGTCAGCCGATAAGGGGTGGAGGCAGGCGGGTGCGAAGTGCTTTCTGCTACGTCAAACGTGATATAGGTGTAGCTGCTGCGTCATCGTTGTCGCAGGCTTTAGTTCATTGTCACGTGGGAGGGTAGCAGAAAGAAGAAAACGCTGCAATTTGTTTAAAAAAAAAAAGCAGAATCAATCTAAAAACCACTTCGGCGACATATACAAGGCCCACACATCACTCTTAGCAGGTAGAAAGCTCTGAAAAGGTGATTTTGCATGAGATGGGCCCTTTAAATGAGGTACAGTGAGATGCCTGTAAAATATAAACCATTATCCATTCATTAGTGCACAAAGTTAGGCATCAAACAGCACAATATGTAATTCCCTTGGCGAGCTACTTGGAAGGGCATGGAGAGCTATCAGAAGCTCCCAAGCTACTGGTTGGAGACCCTTGATGTAAGGACTTAAAAACTGCACTGGAGAAATCTCGACATTTACCTATGACACGACAATCTGGGCAAAATGCAAACTGAGCATTATTGAGCGCTCAGAGAAGACAACTTTGGGTTCATTGTTTACTGAAAAAAGTGTGAATCAATCAAAATACAATTCCAGGGAGGTTTGCGATGAGAAGACAATATAACATGGTTAAAAGCCCCGAAAAGTCAATTTTGCATAGTCAGTGAAATGAGTAGTTCAACCTGTCATACGCATATTAAAGCTAGGCAACTCGGCTCCCAAAATCCTGCCAAAATGAGTCATCCGTGGTCGCAGCAGCGGCAGCAGCAGTAGTAGCAGCAGTAGTAGCAGCAGGCTCGGCGGATCTCCCAGGGGATTAGGGAGTTTAGAAAGATGAAAAATCAATTTGTGACTGGGAGAAAGGCCAAGTGCTGTGAGGCAGTGACTGTAGCTAACTGCGGCGCACGGATTACAAAAGGCTTACAAATATAACAAAAAATGCTTTAACTGTGGAAGTAAAGAGTGTAGCTGGTAATGTTAAGAATGGACGGATCGAAATGGCTGAAAAACTGTGGTAAAATACTTCAAAGAAAAACACTTGAATAAGCAAACAGAGCAAAAAGAATAGTCAATATCGTGTGATGTTGTAAGACTAAAAAAGACATATTGGGCTTGAGTGTGATATATAAATTACAATCTATGAAACCCGGGAATTGTTATATTTTAATTTGGACATTTTAAATCACAATTTTCATCTAAAATGACGTAATCAAAAGAAACAAGTCCACTGGGTTCCACGTTAGAAAACCATCGTTTGCTGTAAATGTCATCACAACAAAGAGCCATGAAGTTTTTGGCACCTCCTATAGACAGCTACACATAACACTAAGTAGCCCTCAAAATCAACAGTCAAAATTCAGAGTGTAATATTCGCTTTGAAAAATGCTCACAACAAAGATCCAAGATGCCAAGGCAGAAGCAATCGATCAGATGTTTTTTGTTTTTTTTTCATATTTAATTCTTAACACTTTGAAAATGTCCACAGAAAATTTCATTAACTGGCATTCAGAATAAAAATAATTCAAACATGTTTTTTCAGAGTTAAAAAAATATTCAACAGCATTTAAAATAAAAAATCTGAAGAAACAAATTATCTTCCGTATTCCCAGTAGATCAGGGGTGTCAAACTCAAATTCACAGTGGGCCAAAATTTAAAACTGGGACTAATTTGTGGGCCAAACTAAATATTTATAGAAAAATTTCAACAACATCTGCATGTTTTCTCTTCTTTTGACATATGTTGCATGTATGTGTATGTTAAACCTTTTCTTATTAAAATAAATGTTTAATAATAGTTTTGCTTAAACATTGAATCCAGAACAAGCAAAATATAAAATAATAACAAAATTTTTAATAAATAATGTCTCTATAGTCTATCTGTAGCCGGCGGACCAGCTCTAATACATATTTGATATGATCTCACGGGCCAAATATAATTATATCGCAGGCCAAATTTGACCTCTGGGCCTGAGTTTGACATGTCTGCAGTAGAGCATGGAAACCCGACCGAAGTCTGACGAGACCCATTTGGACAAATATTTAGAACTTTTACTATAGACAGAAAACAGGTGTCCGAAAAACGACTCGCTTTGAGACTAAGTGTTCAAAAGATCAGAGCTCTGCACTTCTACTTTAGATACAAGTCAAAACTGTGTTATTATTTGCAAAATGTGGTGCAATACTACAGATACGTGATACTTTTTGGGGATAAAGTTAGGGTTAGGGTTAGTAACTATCGCAAATTTGAAGCTTCTCCTCGATCCGAGCGCTGTGTGGATGTAAACAAACACACATGAGGAACTACTCTCACCTTTTTACTTTTAAATAACACCTTCAAACTGGATTAACAGCGCTGTTTTGTGGACTGGATGTCATTATTTACAGAGGACAATTTCTATGGATAATGTGGATGAGATGCTGCACTTTAAATGTACCACTTTACGAGAGATGAGTCATAAAATCTTCTCATTATTTTCACTATATCCCTAGTTTGTATTTCACTTCTCTGTGTCTGTTAGAGGCCACACAAACAATATTCTATGTATGTCATTAGTCGGCCTATGAAAATAGTGTGATTTTAATTGTGTTCGGTCGGGTTCGGACATAAATATCTTAGTGCTTATCGGGCTCGGGTTGGATTCAATCACTGCTCTGTCGGATAGAAAAATTTGTCCCGATCCACACTCTAATTCCCAGTCCCAGTTTCCAATATTACATTACAATATTAGATCACACAGACATGCATTAACCTTATATCTTCTGAAGACCTACCATGGCATTGCTAAACAGTAACTACAGAAATGACAAGTAAATATTAGCACAGTCTTAAACCACTGTTCAAACAATGGAAATCTTAAGCCTCTGCTCTTATTGTTTGCCTACAGTTGTCCGCACCCACAGGGCCAAGGAGGAGGCGACATCCTGCTGTCACCCTGGACATTTCACTCTTCAGGTCAGAAAGCAAATCGTGTCTGACACAGCAAGCCAATTTCCCCTGTTTGCCGTCGCCCACACCCAAGGGTGCTCACAACAATGGAGCTGGAGGTGGTGACTCATGCAAGGCTAGAACTAGGTGGGAGATGCACAGCTGTGTTTTTCGTGCGTTTTTGTGGTTCATTAGGTGGTCAGGGCTCTTTTACAGCAGCAATTGAATCCTGTGAGATGCCACGTGTTGGTCTCTCATCATTTCCTCCACAGAAGTAAAACATGTATAATAAACTAAAAGAATTACATAATAAACTTAAGTAAGACACTATGTAAAGCAAAGGTGCACTTAATAGCAGAGGTTTGATTTTTTTTTGCTTCTTTTATATTTGCTAATTTCAGTATTTTTTATGTTTTTATTGACTTGCTTATTTATTTAGTTTATGTTTTATTTTATTTATTGTGTTAATTTATATTGTGCCTACTCTGTGAAGCACTCCAGAGACTTTGTGTTGGTAAAATGTGCTATACAAGCAAAGTTGGTTTGGATTGGATAAAAATATCTATCTAGTAGTGTTGTCAAAATTATCAAAAATCAGATGCTATCCCATACGAAAACTAGTATCGAAACTAGATATTTATCCGAGCAGGTATCAATACTAAAAAAGTCACATTCACAGGACAGAAATGAACCTTTCCTGAAGCTTTAGAATGATCTTGAGCTGTATTAGAACAAATATAAGAGTACATAGACTAATACACACTCATGGACCACTATCGAACCTACCTGGACCACTGATGGTAATATAAAAGAAAGTATTTAATATTGAAAATCACATTCTACTGTCTAAATAGTGTCTACATCGAGTGTTTGTTTTTTGGTATCTGAATCAGTATTGAGCTGAAATCGAGAAATTTGACATTTTAATATCATGACAACATAAAAAGGTATGTTAACTTTATAGAGGTGGGACAACATCCGCATAATACCAGGGAAGCAGGAAGTTATGGAACATTCTACATGAAAATAGCTGAGTTTATGTCATACTGTGGGAGATCATAGCCATAGGAAGTACATTTCCATGGAAACAAACAAGAAAAGGCCCCTCTCAAGGCCAAATAAGAGTCAGATTTGATGAGAGATGCAAGCCCCCGCTCGCAAAAAGAACCCTTACTTTGTTACTGCAATAAACACAACAAAAAATAAAATACATGCTTTCAGGGGAGAGGGGTATGCCACCTGCGTGTTTCCATGGACAAATTGTTTGCCAGGAATGTTCCCTAGTATGACATTTAAAGAAAACAACACTGCGAGCGGTGTTGCCTCTCCAGAGATCTGACCTGTCTGACTTGTAACTTGGCCCGGCCGCACACATACTTCACATGCCCGTCTCTATGGAAACGGGTAAATTAAATGCCATACTGCACAACATTCAGCCGTAACACCTCCATGGACACTAATTTAGTATTAACAAAACCTTTTGCATTTAACCCCAAAATAAAAAAAAAATAAAATAAAGGCTTGGTTAATTGTCAACGAAAACTAACAAACAAAAGCAGTGAGCAAACTTAAAACTAAACAACACAAATAATCACCTTTGGGCACCGTGGGTATGTCGTTTACGCAGTAACGTAAAACAAAATCTATGTCCATACTCACAGCTGCATTTTCCAAGATTTTTCCAGGTTTAACAGGCAAACAACAAGGATACAAGATCAAAGCCTACTTGCTGTCTCTTCTGTCGACTGGTAAAAACCACAAGTCCACCAAGCTGCACTCCGGCTTTGCTGTACCACCCTCTTTTATACTCTAGGTCAAGGGTCTCCAACCTTTTTCCTCTGGTGAGCTACCTTTATAAAACGAAAATACCACAGAGCTACTCAATTTAGTGGTCACCAGTAGAAGAAGTAGAAGAGCTATGGCAAGTCTTAGATGGGGTACAGTTTGATACCTATTAAACAAACCATTATCAGGGTATCCCCAGGTTTGACTACCCCAAATTTAAGACCTTTTTAAGACCACTTAAATGAAAATTAAGACCAACATCGCACCCATTATGCAGGCAAAAAACACCAGGTCCAATTCTAATAATGACCAACCAACTACTATATCTAGAATTTCAGAGCCACTGTGGATTAAACCGACACTTCCCCATGATATGATCCATCCAACGTCTTTCTCCACTGTACTGATTGCCTCATTGCCGCCGGCGACGTAAACAAAAGTATTGTTTGCGTATATTCCAAATTAGACTTTCATTCATGTTACATGATTTCATGTTTTGTTTTGTTTTTCCTCCATATAACATCGCACTGCAGCCCGGTTGAGTAAAAAAAAATAGGCTAATGAAATTTAAGACCTTTGTGAAAATAATAAGACTTGGACAACATAATTTAAGACTTTTTAAGGCCTTAATTTAGCAACATGCAATTTAAGACCTTTTTTCAGACTTTTAAGACCCCGCGGTTTCTCTGATTATCAACTTATTAGTGCACAGTAATATGACACATTTATATTAGTAATTAATCAGATTTTAGTTATTAAGCGCAATACATATCATTCAGAAATCCTTTGGTGAGCTACTTGGAAGGGGTGGACAGCTACAGGCTGGAGACCCCTGCTCCAGGAGCTCCGCGGATTAAACCAAAACAGAAAAGATGTTTAGCAAATTAGACTAAACAAATTAGCAAATATAATATTAACATAACTAAAATGTACTACGCAAGTGAATGAAACTAAATTAGTAAGCTGTCTGATGAACAAAAATAATAAACAAATTTTAGAATAAACAAAATAAGCAAATAGCTCTTACTAGGGGTGTAACAATAACGTATCGTCAAAGTTCTCACAATAATATTGTGGACCATCACAATATATCGAATTACAAGTTTCTTTCTTAAATTAAGAGTTATGGTGCAGCAATAGCTTAAAAAAAAAGTCAGAGGGAACTACATAAACCATGATCCTTTGCTTGATTTCTGTGCAGACTACAAGAAGAAATAACAGTTCTAAGCACTTGTAAGTCTTAGTTCTTTAGATTAACTCTTGTTAAGGCATTTTAAAAGGAAAAAAAATTGCATATTAACAGTTTTATCTGTTTAGCCTCCACAAAATATCGCATACTGTGAGATGTATATCGTGTAAATATCGTACTGAGAGATTTGGATATCGTTACAGCCTTAATCGTGAGCCTCCCCGCCATATCGTGAGCTTCCAGACGATATGATAATAAATATCGTATCGTGAGACTTGAATATCGTTACACCCCCAAGCTCTTGCATTAATTATATCTATACATTATTATATCTGATACAGGTGGAAATAAGCACTGACGCAACAACCTGATGTACAATGCATCTCTCCTGTAAAAAAAAAAGGTTAATGTAAAAACGGTGCGCGGTCCCTGTCTCAAATAAATAAATAAATAAATTCTGACAAATTAAATATAAACGCATGAAAAGCATTGAAAAGTTCTCGTCGTCCATAAAACTACCAATTTAAAGTAAAGAACGTAATAAAATTCATTCATGACATTTAATTGATTAGTTGGAGATTGATTGGGTTTGACGTCAGTAAACAATTTGCGTAATGAACGTGGCTTAACGTCACCTCGTAATTGAGTTACTACTTTAACGCCATTACGTTTCGCCTGACTTTTCCCACGTTATTGTGTCTGGAATCGAGTAAAAAAAAAATACAATGTTTTAAAACAATGAAATCGTTTAACGCAGCACACAAACCGCAGATCAATGCCACAAACTCCATCCGTTCTCTTTCGGAGTTGTCAGCTGTTAGCCTGTTATCATTAGCCACATGCTAAGCTCTATTCCCAATGCAATCCTACGGGGCAGCGCTGCGAACTCACCTCGGGATCATGCTGGCACAAACACGCTGCTTTTACGAGTCTCGGGTCCGCGTAGAACTGCAAACAGCAATCGTCAGCCCATCGTTCGCGTTTTATTTTATTTTTATTTTTAACCAGTTGTGCCTTTTGGAGTGCACCTGCTAGCACCGAGTCTCTTCCCGGGGTATCCTTGCGCCTCTCGTATCTTTTTCCATGTTACGTCCAAGAAGTAGATCCACATCCCGGAACTACGCTGGTCACCGTGGTAGTACTCCGCGAGGGATAAAATGACGTGGGTTAACAACATGCTATTTTTTTTTTTTTTTTTCCTCAATTCCCCCATCTCATCCATTCATGATTCTGTCCCCTCTTCATTCATTAAGATTGAACAGAATAAAACGTTTAAAGTGTTTTGTTATTTCACAACCATTATACTTTTGTAGGTCTCTTTACGCCCAGTTCTTCAAAGATGCAGTAATTTGGGTTCACTATAGTCCTAAAATGAATGTTGCAAGCATAAACTGTAGGGATGCACTAATATGATTCTGGTATCTGATATCAGCACCAATATTGAACATTTTGGTGGGTTAGTTATCGGTTCAGCCCATGTTTAATTTTGGTCTATAAGGTACGTTTATGTTTATTTAGTAAATACGGGACAGTGCACAGTAATCAGCATGTGTTAATACAGCATGTAACTGTGTCATAGGCTTATTTTCATCCCTAGCCCCACTGAAAAGACAGAAAAAAGGACAAAACATTCAGTCCATACACATAATAAAGACATATTAGTAAAATGAGAACATGCTAAAGCACACACTGCACACAGATTGAAGACAATAGGCAAAATTTGAATCTCACAGCAAGACAGAGACATGTGTTGAAGTAATAAGATGTGTTATGGGCCCAAAACATCTCATAATATTAAACTTAGATTTTTACAAAGTTGTTATAACAGTTACAAAAACACGTGGATAATTTTGACCATAAGATGTTATATTTTCATATTTGTCATTGTCATATTTTCATCTCTGCCTTAGTACTGGTTGGTATCGTGTATTGGCAGATACTTAAAACAGTATCTGCTGGATTGGTGCATCCCTGGTATTAAGTGAAATTTAAAGAAAGTAGTCAAAAGTTGTCCATATTCATGTTGTTGTAAAAACAAACATGAAAATGACTGAACTCTTCACATTCCCCTCTGGTCCCAGTGAGTGCACTGAAGCTTTGACCTCTGGGAGCACTCTACTCACTAACACGGCCTCTTATAAGATTGAGTTTTTCCTGGGACAGGGCACATTTGAAAACATGTGTGCAAGACATGAAAACTGCCACCATCAAAATGATTAAGAACCAGGAGACGTACATCAGAAGTGCCAAGATGGAGTATGCTGCCCTCAGCATGCTGAAGAAACTGGACTTGGACCAGCGCAACATCGTCAAATGGAACCACATCTTCATGGACAAAAGCTATATCTGTTTGGAATTTTGCAAAAAATCATGCAGTGCAGATATCCTATGAAAATGAGGTGTCATGGATGCTTTAAAAAATATTACCATTGTTAAGGCTTTTTCTTTATTAATAAAATACAATACTAAAAATGGATGAAGGAGCAGGAAAAAAAAGCCATGTCATCACCCCCTTTTCCAGACAGTAAGACTTAAACAGTGATTGTTAATGGATCGATAATGAAAAAGTGCCTCATTTCATTTTCAAGTCTAATTTCAATGACGCTGACAGCTTTAGGCTACTGTAAGAGTTTATACAATTTTGTACGAAAATGTGGAAAATGCATTCAGACATTGACGTCATTAATCATGATAAACAAATCATCTACTTGTTTCCACCCAAAAATAACAAGATTAGCCTATTTGAATTTAACAGACACTGATAGCTGAACGCCACTCCGTGAGCGTAGTCCTACTTTCCTCCACAAGATGTCACTATTGGGCTAACAGTACATACATCACACGCTATACCAATACAACATATTGCGTTTTTACAGCTAATTATAACATTATGAAGATTGGTGTTCGCCTATATTCAAAACATCTGCTTACAATTGTCGCATAGGCCTAGCGAATAACTCAACTAATTGCAATTTCCAACACATTTTTTGCATTATTTCTCACAGCCTCTCATGTCCCTTAACTCTACATAGGTTTTTTAATTGGTCCCACGCTGGCCCTGACACATCCCAGCCCCATGACGCAGGCACTGTTCATTTTTAACCCTGTTTTTCCTCAATATTCACTTAAGCTCTGCGGTGTTCCACTGGTGACTCATCCCATGCATTAAAACAGTGCCCACTACTTGCCTGCATTGGCCTCTGCTCTGCACCACTAAGTATATGACACGTTGGATACTGTCTGGGTGGGTGTGGCAATCTGTTTTCACTCATTTCTTTATTAATTTCATTTGGATTGGTTGCTAAGTATGCTAGTTATCAGGTTAAAACATCAGTGTTTTGTTTTTTTTTTTTATTTGGCAGCAGCTTCAGCAAGACATGTATGAAGATAAATTTGTTGTAAAATAATGACAAACGGGTGTGTAAAAATACTGAAATATCGACATATTGTAAAGCTGAATTTGATGATACAGCATCGATATCACGGGCTGCTGTATCAATATATCGCCAAGAGTATTTTCAGTTATACTTTACTATATTATTTTGTGTAAGAGCTACAATTGTGTTGAAATTTTCAGTTTTGATGAGTAAAATGGGAGTTTTTTTTTCGTATGCATCATTGTCCAACTTATTGTTTCGTAATTTATATCCAATTAATGACAATAGTAATGTCTTACCTTAGCATGAATTATTGTTGCATTATGTAAATGTAATACAAGTAGGGGCTGAGGTGGATATAGGCCCATGACACACACAAAAAAAATGTAGTCAGATGATTTTTTTTTTTTTTTTTTTTCATTTTAATCTTTAATCACTTGCTTATCCTTATGGAGTTGTTATTGCTTTGTCAAGATTTTTTCCCCAAAATGGCATTAATTTTATCACCATGGAACAGGTGACGCTACCAGGTCAACCTACAGGTCAGAGAGACAAGCCTGCTTACAATTACAATACAGAATGGATGGTATTTTTGAGCAATAAAAAGTACATAATGAAATAAAAACTAGATGTTTAATGCCATATTGTGGAACATTCAAGGCAACGCAACAACATCTCCATAGAAAGTAGTCAGGTAGGGTCAGCAGATCTGTGTAAGGGTAGTTTGAGGAGAGAAGAGCCAAAAGCCTCTGTGTCCTTCAGCAGCACAGCAGCCTCCAGGGGGCGCCATGTGAACACAACAGGAAAGGTCTCACTCCTGACCTTGACCTGCAAAGTATAAACAGGCCAATTCTAATTAATACAGATGGGTGGGACATTATCTTTTATACAGTGAGTTCTAGAAGTTAATCAATATAAGAAATGTTCAAGTTCAAAATGTATTATTATTATTATTTATTTATTTATTTGTAATGGGACAGCACATATTAATGAACATTAAAAATGTAAATATGTAAAGATTATGGCCAGCGTGGCTAATTTCCATCTTCAGTTCCTCAGCAGGTTGATGTAAAATCATCTACAGGACAGAGAAAAGTACAACAACAATCTTACAAAAGTACATAACACCAGCACACTCACTATACACACAACACACTCACTATACATACAAATTAATTTCAAACAGTTAATTTGAAGTTCAAATTCAAGAGTTTAAAAGCTAAACCAACAACCCAATATACAAGAAAATGGAATTTGGGTAAACATGGTGACATATTTGACCATTGAACAGCTGCTGTTTTAAAGCTTTAGGAAATACTGCCAGTGTTGAAAGTTCTCATATATGAGCTGAGTCCTTCCTGGGACAGGGCACGTTTGGAAAAGTGGCTAAATGTGTTTCGACTGCAAGACATGAAAACTGTCACCATCAAAATGATTAAGAACCAGGAGGCTTACATCAGAAGTGCCAAGATGAGGGTATGCTGCCCTCAGCATGCTGAAGAAACTGGACGTAGACCAAGGCAACATCGTCAAATGGAACCACATCTTCATGGACAAAGGCTATATCTGTCTGGAATTTGAGCATTTCCACACCTGTCTGCAAAGCATCATGCAGACCAGATATACAGGCCTCTGTCTATTTGTGAAATCCAGCCAATCATCCAGCAAGTGGCCATTGCTCTGCATCATCGGCAGGGCTTAGGGCTGATTCATGCTGATCTGAAGTTGAACAACATCATGTTTGACAACCATCCCACAGAACTCTACAGTGTCAAGGTGATTGATTTTGGATTAGCTATGAAACAGTCGAGAACTCTGGTAGGAATATATATGCAGACCAGAGACTACAGATCTCCTGAGGTCCTACTGGGTCTCCCTTTGACCACGTTTGGTCACTGGACTGTGTAGCTGCGTATTTATACTTTAACTGCCCACTGTATTCTGATACAACAGAGTATAACATGCTCCAAGCCGTCATGGACACTCAGGATGACTTTCCAATATCTATGCTCCAACAGGAGGTGAAAACCTACACGTACTTCTCGTGGGATAAAAAGTTCATGCTGGAGGCTCAAAACCCCTGAGGAGAATCAACAAGATACTGGCCGCATTCCAAACGATAAGAGGCGAATTAAACTTCAAACTTTGGACCAGCTGTTTCATATCCAGCCCTTTGGGTTCCAGCATGGGACGAATACAGTGGCAGAACACTCAGACAGGCTCAAGTTTGTGGATTTGCTGAAAGGCATGCTTCAGCTACATCCCAATGTCTGGAAAACACCCAGGATCATTTTGCTGCATAAATTCTTCAGCTTGAGTCACATAGAGGCCTTTAAAAGCAGTCAATATGTTCTTTATACAAAGCACATAATGGAAAGTCATCTCCAATACAATAAGCTGATTGGCCAACTACGCCCCAGCTCCTCAGTGATGAAAGGCCTCATAGTTCTGAAAAAGATCCGAAGAGTTCAAGAGTTGATTCTTTTGGACCCAGTAAAATCAAAATGGAACCTGCCCCCAGCTTTGCTCCACATCAGTCTTCAAATATGACAAAGAATCAGGCCGATTCAAAACTGGTTGCAGAGAAAAGGACGGGGCAGAACAGAACTCTCAAACACACAGCTCCAGTTCAGCTTCCAGTAGGTGGGATTAGACCAGGAGTGGGCAAACTATGGCCCGGGGGCCGCATACAACTTTAAACCGATCTTGAATAAATTATAATAATAAACCTTGTTAATGTTTCAGTGTTCTTGCATTTCCGGCGAAGCTCATAGCAATAAGGCATTTTGGCCCTGTTTCTACAAGCTAAAATGTCTGACACTGCCAAAATGACTCAAGGACTGCCTAATGCAATGTGAAAATATGGAGAAACTAAAACAAGTAAATATAATATTATTAGACAGTCTTCAGACAAAATTAGCTGCACTCAAAAAGGAAAAGCTTGAGAAAGGTAAACGGATGCGACTGCCTCTTAATCGCAACTGCCTCCGAAGTGTGACCTCCCCTGATCCACGACTGCCCTGCATCTCTGCATCTCTCTCCCTGACAGCTGCCCAAGCCACTATCTGCGGTTCACCCTATTTCCACAGTGAAGGGTGCCAATTGACTTATATTGGTATGGTCCAGGACATTTCTATTTCTGTTGATGAACAGTCTCAGCAAGATGAACATGGCGCTGCGTTGTCCATTATCCTGTGAGCCCTTACTTGTATTACATTTACATAATGTAACAATAATTCAAGTTAAGGTAAGACCTTACTATTGTCATTAATTGGATTTAAATTACAAAACATTAAGCCTTTAGTGCAGCATCAATATTGTTATTATTATTATTGTTGCTGTTGTTGTTGTGAGATATGTGTCTAACTCCTAGGTGCATAGAGTTGTGTGTGGAGTGAGTGAGTGACTCCATTTTGAATGAGCCCGTAGAGCGGGTGTCTGTGTGTGTATCTGGTGAAGTGAATGAGACTAGGGCGAGCGGGGCGAGTTAGTGACCAAGTGCCTGTTATTACGTGCTGTTCTCCCCCATGTCCTCTGACCACAGTCCGAGGACCGAGACAGGAACAATTTAACATCATTATTATTATTGGTAGTAGTAGTAGTAGTAGTCAATTTCTATCTTCACGAAGACCAAACCAGACCGAGTTACAGGTCAGATCTGTGGAGAGGCGACCCCACTCACCCTGCTGGTTTTTCTGGGTATTTTTGAGCTATAAAAGCAACTGTATTGTAGTACATGTACAGTAGAGCTGTTTAATGTCACACTGCGGAACATTCCAGGCAGAGCAATGACATATCAATAGAAACAAGCAGGTGATGGACCCCCAGCCAAAAAGTTACATAGTGCACCTTTAAATTCTGCTGCTAAAGTGCACAATTTTTGCATTTCTTATCTTGACAACCACAATCAAATGTCTTTTTCTTTTGCTTCCGTTCTTCCTTTCCTGCTGTAATAATGTCTCTTCATCTTTACAATAACAGATCTTGTGAATGGGTTGGCGCTATCACTGCGGTTGCCATGACGTCAGGCGGAGAGAGGAGGAGAGGAAAGAGAGGTGGAGGTGTGGAGGGGAAGTGGTGATGGCAAAGCAGGACAAGACAGAGGGAGGAGGGGGCGATATAAAGCAGAGTTTATCGGAGATTTGACGTAGGTTTGCACGTAGGTGATAAAGATTCCTCCATAAATAAATGATGTAAAATACAGTTTGATACCATAAATTTGTGAATGGATTTAAAGGTGCACAGTGCAACTTTTCCCGTAGAGGTCCGCCACCTGCTTGACTACACGTTGTTCGCTGGAATGTCGAGAAATGGACCCGCTGACAGAAATAATGCTCTTTTTTTTGCAGTTTTTGCAGTCATTTTAAGAAATAAAAACAATTGTAACTGAATAAATGCAGGATATGTTTATTTGAGTTTACATGAGAGCTTTAATTCCAAATAGAAATAATTTAATTCTGAATAAAAATGAATTCAGCTTTAAAAAGACCATGTAAACACTTAATTCCTAATGAAAATGATTATTTGGAATTAAGCTCAATTCCGAAGTAAGTGGTGGTTTATTCTGATTTTAAAGCCAAATTAACTCATTCCTCGATCATGTAAATGTTTATTCTTCTTAAAAATAATTCTGGTCGTTCAGTGCATGCTCATTGTGTCGCCCTTCTGACACGATCCAGCTCCGCCAGTCTTGGCTTCGGACTTTCAGCCACGTCTCTTTGGATTTGCGAGCGGGATGTGGGAGTGGGCTGAGGTAGAGCAGCCTCACACTCAGTTTGTCTTCTTCCTCCCTTCTCCAACACTCTTCCCTTCTCCTTCTCAGCTGACAGACGTAAAGCGTGATGAGGGAATTCTTCAGCTGCTGTTTCATTATCATCGGAATGACTGCGGAAAAAGTTTGGATCGTGTTTGTGTCCGTGGCGTAACGACAAACAAAGATGATAAAAGCTGGTAGCAGCAGAAGTTTGTGTTTTCTTCTGGTCGACATAAATACGTTGGTGTCCCTGTCCAATCAGAACCCTTCCCCACCCCCAGACGCTGAGTGGAATTAAATAAAAGGCGATTTAACATGTTTTCCATGTAAACCTCAATTCAGAGTTATCATTTCCAAGTAAACTCGAAGGAGACTATTTAATTCAGAGCAATTAATCTAGAATTAAAAAACATCATGTAAACGTCTCCATGGTGGAACATCCCAGGAAAAGCAATAAGATCACCATAGGAGACATGCAGAAAAGTTACACAGTGCAGCTTTAAAATGTAAGATGAGATTAGAGTGAGAATTGAGAAGTGAGGTCCGGTTTAGTCCTGATTCTGATGTGGTGATTGCGTGGTGTGTTTGTTTTATGAAGTGTTTTCTGAATGGCATACTGCTTCAAATTCAGCAAAAAATAAATAAATTAAACAAATTTCTTTTTTTTTAATGCTTTAATGCTAATGCCTTCTTCCACAGTATGGCATTAAATTTCTATCTTAATGGAGACTGAACCAGACCAAATTACAAGTCACATTGGTGGAGAGGCAACCCCGCTCAAATTTTAGGTATTTTTGAGTTTTAAAACCACCTGGAAACCCGGAAATAAAATAAAAAAAACCAAGATGTTAAATGGAATAAATTAAATAATGTTTAATTAATGGGGATGTAACGGGTAAATTAACAAAACATACTAAAATTATACAGAAAATAACCTAAACTAAGAAACAAAACAACAGGATTAACAAATAACAAGTTTCGAGCCACAAAAACATAGGCTTACAGAAAAACGAGTGGTTAAACTTAGAGACACACACAAACTAAAACACAAGTGCCCCAAAGTACTGTATTTTTCGGACTATAAGTCACACTTTTTTTCATGGTTTAGGTGTTTCCTGCAACTTATACTCCAGTGCTACTTATATATTAAAATTTTCAGACTGACAACCGCGAGAGGCTCTAGGCTTGTGTGTCAGTTTCCTGCGCATGTCTCTGGCAGAAAAAGCCACTGTCCTGCTGCAAGTGCTGAAATACGCAGCCAAAAACGGTAATCAAGCAGCAGAAAGAAAGTTTGTAGTGAGTGAGAAACTTGTGAGGGACTGGCTGAAAGCGGGAATGGAGAACACAGCTTCACGATATCCGGACAGCATCATGGAACTTTTCTGGAAGTCATTTAATGACAAAGCAACTCCAGTGACAACCGAAGTTGTGGAGTTGCTCAGAAGTGACACAGAGGACAAAGAATTCAGTGGCTTTAGTGATTTGGAGTGAGATGGAGAGTTTGGTAAACTTATGTTCTGTTGTTTATGCTATAATTATCTGAATAACTGTTAATATGTTACGTTAATATATTAATGCCTATTCAGCCTGTTGTTCTTTATTCTATTGTTATTATTATTATAATTTGCCTTTCAAGATGAAATGTCGGTTCCTGGTCCCTGATTTTATAAAATAAATTTCCCCAAAAATGTGTGACTTTGTCCGATGCGACTTATATATGTTTTTTCTTCTTCATTACACATTTTTTGGCTGATGAGCAATTTATAGTCCAAAAAATACAGTAAACCACATAAACCCACAAACAGAATCGAGAGACCAAATTTAAAAAAGGCACAAAATAGAACTAAACTACAGAACTAGACACACATGAACTCAAAATGGCAGACTGGCCACCAAGCCAGGCAGCCCCAAACAGGTGCTGCCATCTCCTTAAAATAGGGGGCGGTGGCTGCAGGTGAGGTGGGCGTAGACATGCCCCACCAATCACAGGCCAAGGCTCCCACAGCAGGAATCAGGACAGCTTAGCAAGATACACTACTCACAATAAGTTAGGGATATAGTGAGAGCGTCAGAGGATGTTATTTATACGATGTTTGTAGGAGGCAATTGTATTGGGGTGATAGACAAACCTCACTTTGTGTTTTACACATAATGATCTCACTGTGTACGGTGTGCCTTACATATTGGTGCCAAAGAACCCTTTTGAATGTGGCATCAATCGTAACATTTTGTGGGCATAAAAAGCTGGTAGTCATTCCAAGTTCACAAGTCAAACAGCCGTGAACACACGACGTCACTTCACGGACCAGCAGCGCCACCTGGCCATAGCGCGCCTTCGGGTCGGTGGCAGTCAGTCAGATGTTGCTCGTGAATTTGGTGTCTCTCGAAGTGTCATCAACAGACTTGCATCATGACTCAGAACTACTGGCAGAGTTCGTGACAGACCCACGAGTGACAGACCTCAACTTTGACCAGTAACTAAGTACCTATGCTCTCAGACATCATTATGCAACGGCCACACAGCTGCAGGCCCGTTTACGAGACGTGAGGGGTAATAAATACTAAACTAATGAAAATGGTGTTTCTTCTCATTCATTATTAGTAATATCAAAGGGAACTTTTACTTATTTCATTAAAATTCAGACCAAATAGGAAAAGCACTCATGTAAATAACAACATCCCTAACTTACTGTGAGTAGTGTAATTTAAAAACACACAAAACAAATTAGAACTGAAGGCCTGGGGTCATAATAGTCATATTGTGGAACATTCCAGACTCACCAATGAAATATCCATAGCAACAAGCAGGTGACGGACCCCCAACCAAAAAGTTACATAGCGCACCTTCAAAATAAAACCAAAAAGTAAACCTGTAAAGTAAATAAATCAAACCAAATGAAGTGTTTTCAGTGTGCTTAAACATTCTGCTGCAGTGGTGCATTTCCTGTCCTGACCAGAAGATGGCACTGTTGCACAATAAACCTAACAGTGAATATATATGCGTTAAAAATGGCTGTAGGCGTGCATGCATTTGTGCATTCACTTGACTTGACCGTTAATGCTACTGTACCATACATAATGAAAATATGACAAATGAACTGTGCGTCTTTTGAATAGATTTTCCTTGGACTTCTGGGTAATGTAGTGTGCAGTAGAAGATGAGTCATGCGCTATAGGTTTTGTTTTCCTGAAGAGAGCAGACTAGTGGGGCAGTACTGTAGTCCGGGTTAAGATCGTTTTAGACTAGATTTGATTCTGTGTTATTATCATTTCAATGGTACAAGCAGAGTGCCACAAAATTCAGTCTGGCGTCTCACCAGAAGCAACGAAGCAAGTACCAGATAGAAAAAAAACAAACAAAAAACAACATAGAACAGGAATATTATGTAACAGTTTCACATGCTATCTACATATGAGACTAGTCCTGGTTTTAGTCTTGGTGTAGTCCTGGTTTAGTCCTGGTTTAGATCTATTTAGACTTGGTATAATCCTATTTTTTGGGTCTTGCTTAAAGGTGCATTGTGTAAGTTTTCTGCTGGAAAGTCTGTCAAATGCTTTTCTCCATGGAGATGTTATTGCTTTGTCTGGGAATCAAACTAGACCAAGATACAAGTTACAAATACAGGGGTTAACATAGAAAGGGTAAAGAAAAATGCATTTCTAGGTGTTATTATGGATGAAAAACTTACATTACATACAATATATACATACTAACATTTCAAAAAACAGCAGTATTAGGTAAGACAAAATATTTTCTGGAAGAGAAAGCTCTACCTACATTTTATAGAAGGGGTGTAATGATATCCAAGTCTCACAATACGATATCGTCACAGTATGAACCTCATGGCACGATATTTATTGCGATATCGTGGGGAGGCTCACGATTAGGGATGCAACAATATCCAAATCTCGCGGTACGATATTTATTGTGATATTTTGTGGAAGCGAACAAAACTGTGATTGTGCAACTGTGAATTTTCCTCTTCAAATGCCTTTACAAGACTTAATCCAAAGAACTAAGACTTAAAAGTGCTTAGAACTGTTATTTCTTCCTGTAGTCTGCACTGAAATGGAGCAAAGGATCATGGTCTATGTAGTTCTCTGTCTTTTTAGTTATTGCTGCACCATAACTCTTAATTTAAGCAAAGAGCCTTGTAATTCGATATATTGTGATGGTCCACGATGTTATTGTGAGAACTTTGACGATACGATATCACGATATTTCGGATATTGTTACATCCCTACTTTATTGTTCTATAGTGTGCTGAGATCTGGGGTAATAATTCTAAAACAATATTAGAACCATTATTCATATTACAGAAAAGAGCGCTACGGTTAATTCATAACGTTGGGTTTTATGACCTCACCAATCAGCTATTTATCATTTCAAAATGTTTAAAAGTTAAGGATCTGATAAGCTTCCAGACAGCAAAAATATTGTACAAGGCAAAAAGGAAAGAACTATCAAAAAATATTCAGAAACATTTTATTGAAAGAGAAAGTATTTACAATTTAAGGGGAATGCTTTTTTATTATTATTATTAGTTTTGCTACTTAAGTGTGTATATGGTGTTACTGTCTACTATTTTCAGCTTTCTGGTCAAATTCAGTCAGAAACTAAGTGCGTTCTACCTCTAGTAGTCTCTGCCATTTCAAGTACTACACGACATCACACATAACTGCCCGGATTGCAAGCAGGTGTTTCTGATACAAATAACAGGCTGCAGGGGTGGAGTTTGAAGTGTAGATGCCTGTTCGACCAGTCACGGTGTTCCTTATATCTCCATACCACGGCCCTCCTTCTCTCCTCTCACTCCTCCCTTTAGTCTTCCAGGTACTGCCCAGTTTAGCAGCTCTATTTGAAATGCGCTTGTGGGCAGAGTTCAGCTGTTTAGTCTCACTTAATGGGCTCTATTCACGCTAACGTCACAAAACAGATAGACGTTTAGGAAACATGTGGATGAAGCTTCCTTTGGGCTCTGTTGGCAATAGTAACTCTGACAAAAACCTTGAGAAAATGGTCCTGTTTTCTCCAACTAAATGTTGCTGTATTCTTTATTTATTCTTTTTTCCTTTTATAAATTGCCTATTCATGTGTGTATTATAATTTGTCTAACTTAATAAAAAAAGATTTGATTGTAGCGTTCCGTTATGTTCGGCAGATCAATAGTTACAACCAGCTGTTTGTAAGTGACATTGAAGACGTGATTAGAATCACGTCCCCCCATGGAAATCTGTGTCAGGTTGTAAAGACGCTGCTGCTGAATCCATGGTTTTATCACATGCCCAGTGTCGGGAACTACACTGGAATTTGTCATCTGCATGTTTCCAAATGTCTGCCAGTAAGCATGAATAGAGCCTATCCTATAATGAGACTTTAATAACCTATTATTTAAGTACCATATTTTTCAGACTATAACGCGCACTTAAAATCCTTAAATTTTCTCAAAAATCAACAGTGCGCCTTATGTATTAATTGTGGTTGTGTTTACTGACCTTGAACCGATTTTATGTGGTACATGGCACTCAGAAATCTGTCAGAAATGTTTTAGTACGACTTTGGTAAGCTACGAAGCCGCACCGGTTGATGGGATTGTTCAAGCATTAAGGCTACCGTAGTCAGGAGCCTCGCAGAGTAAACGGCAAAGTATAGTTCAGTGTCGACTCAACACACACTGACACCGTCGTCTTTGTTGCAGAAAGAACACATATATTCCACTGAGTTATGACTTTTAGTCCGACAGAAGCTGAATCGCATCAGGGCACAAGGAGGGAGTCTGTTTTTTTTGTTTTGTTTTGGTTTTTCAAAGCTTATTGTTTATGCAAATTAGCCATGTGGTTTTAAGTTTAGTTTCTATAAAACGTAAACAAATGTGTGCAAAGCTGCATTAAACACATTATTACTCAGTGTATAAACTTAAATCCACTTTATCCACCCACATTCACATTCATAACACACATTCACCAAGACATGGAGACAACACCGGGCGAATTACGCCACAATCTGCCAATGGATCGTGGACACCTGGGCTAAAGGATCAGCCTCAAGTGTCCGTTTGTTTCGCTTAATGCACTTTATGTATGAAAATAGACGAGAGAATTCAACATTATTGACGCTGTGCATCATAATCTGGTGTGCCTTATAGTTCTGAAAATATGGTATAGTATTTTTCATCTCATATTCCATAATCATGACCCATCTGATACGAGGTATGAAAACACCTGAACATGCTGGCCAAGTTCTTTGTTATAATTTGGTGTTTTGTTTCTCAAGTTGATTATCCGAACAGAAAGCACAATGAGCCTCACATGAGTCTCTCATTTGCCAGTTTCAATGCTGGAATCCAGTTGATTTAAACCTAAAATGCCTCTCTCTGATCTGAATGGTCACCGCTAGATTCTGAGCTTTCACATGAGGCCTGTTCAAATATGAGAATGAGATGTGTTTTCTATGTGCAGGTTAAGGCTTTGGCAACACAGGTTCAGTTGTGATTGTAGTAGCTTTTTTTTTTTTTTTTAACAGTAAGAGTGTAGGCTGCATACAGTTCCTTTAAACACACAATTCTTTTCCAAGTCAGATCGAGAGGTGAGTGTATATAACCTGCTTTTCTTACCTTTGCATATGAAGCCATGCCAGGAGCCTGTGTTATCCTGAACAGAGGGAGGTTACGAGGAGGAGGGGGGGGAGGGTTGCACAGCTGTTGCCTCCCTCTCCTGAGACTGTCCCGCAGAGTGGAAGAGGAGGAAGAGGAGGAGGAGAATATGATAAAGGGCAAGAGCTGCACGCTGCCAACAAGCCGAGAAACAATGCCAATCTGTGGCTTTCTGCGGGCTACACGGAGGGCAGGGCGGGTCAGTCTTATTTATGGATATGGGAAAATATGGACTCAAAGAATGATGGAAGGAAGGAGGAGAAGAAGAGAGAGGGAGAGAGAAAGTAAGGGCCCAAATACAGACATAAAAACTACATTTGGCTCCCTATTTACTAAGAAACTGCCATAGATCAAACAAGATATTGCGTTTATTTCTGTTATATAGTTATAATCTACGACACCCGTGGAACATTAGGTTATAATTTGCACATTTAAAATCGCAATAATCATCTAAATCGACTTAATAAAAGAAATAAATCTGCAGACTTCCCTGTTAGAAAACTTTACCCAACGGGAGCTGACGTCACGGTAAATGTAGGCCGACCAGATTTTCAAAATTCAAAACTAGAACACACCCGGGTTGGAATGATTGGTATAAATAAAACTTGAAAAGAGCGGGTTACATTGTTCATTCTCGACTCTCGAATTGTTTAGCGTACGGTCATTTTGAAGCCCAGTTTTTTGGATTTTAGCCAAACAAATGACAATATGTTCGCCTTTGTACTGTTGACAGGTATGAAATTGGTCAAAAAAAGGGAGACTTTGGACATGTCTGGTTAAAAAAAAAAAAAAAACTAGGACAAATCACTGGTTTGGAGTAAATCTGCTTGGACAGGGGACGCAGGGAGCAAAACTCCGATGGACAGCTCACACTAAGCAAGCAGCAGATTTTTTTTTCATTTGTACCAAACAAAACTAGTCAACGCTGCTGAATCCTAGCCTGATTCATCAGCTGGTTTCACTTTGTGGAAACTGTCTGACCTTGCAGCGTTAGGGTTCGTTCACTTGACGGTAGGCGGGCACTTTTTTATTTAACCAATCGCTGCTATTTGGTGGCGATGTATATAATGCATGCGCTGCTGACGGGGCTAACTGGTATATTAAGTTTTTCCCAAATCTCGTAGGAAGAAGGACAATCTTTCCCCTTGATAAAATTCACCAAACATTCTCTTTGTCCTGGCTTTAAATCCTCGATCTTGGGAATCGTTGCCAACACAGAATGTCTGTCTTCGTCTACATCCATCTCGACAGCTTTGTTTACTGTTGCGCTCTTCCACAAAAAGGACCCAAACAGGTGCTTGAGTTTGACGTCACGGCTTCAAAGCTCTTCGATGATTGGCCGGTGTACAACTTCCAGTGTATTCAGTTATTGGTTAGTGTATTCTGATTCCTGACTTAGTTGCTGGAGAGAAATGAAATCGAGCAAAGGCATTAGGTGGCGTCAGTCTGGCTAGTTGAATCCTACACGTGTCAATGATCAAGGAAATAAAATTGGAAAAGTACAGGTGGCAGTGAAAATGGGGATTGACAAAATGACACTTTGCAAATAAACAATTAAACATTACTCAAACACACTAGTGGAAGGTAACGAAGTACAAGTAGTAAGATACTGTATTTAAGTAGAAGTTTTCGGTATCTGTACTTTATTTAAGTACATTTTACAGTGGACACTTTTTACTTTTACTTTATTACATTTGAAAGCAGATATCTATACTTTCTACTCCACTACATTTTATGAACTGGACTGAAAAGTAAAAAGTACTTTTAATATGATTTGACGGGTTATTTGACCATGTTTGGGGTAACATTCTGAGTAAATTTTTTAACTGAGGCTTTGGTTTTGAGCAAGCACAAATAATCATTAGAAAAATTAAGAATTTATCATTTTATCACTACATTTGAACAACACTTATGTGAAATACTTTTACTTTTTACTCTTAAAGTACACTTTTAAGCAGGTACTTATATACATTTACTTGAGTTTGCATCTGTTCTTTTACTTAAGTACTTCATCTTCATCCATCATGGCTCAAACATGCACGAATAACTTTAAATGAGAAGAAGAAGCAGCTATGACATGGTTAAAAGCTCTGAAAAGTCTATTTTGCATAACAGATCTGCTTTAAAGTATTTTCCAAAAACTTATTATGGAAGGATTTTGTACCGTGCAGGCCAATCTTCTCTGATGCAGGGGCTGTGTCGAAGACTGTCAAAAGCTCTTTTGCATGAGACATCCGATCTCATGTGAAAATGTGCAAAGATCAACTACAAAGTTTTCAACATGAAACTGCAATTAAAAACAAGAGACTCTGCAGTACAGGGTGCTAATGCCATGTTTTGCAAGAACCACCACAGAAGACCTTAGCTTAGTCCTTGGACTTTAACTCACCCACTCAAATATCAAACACATAAAAAAGTAAGAGTCTAAGCAGTAGCTCACTTTACTGTTTCATTTTTAATCTTTTGCGTGATAGGAGAAGGACACGCGACTTATAGGGCTCATATCACGCTATTTTCTGATCTATATTATAATGTTCCTTCATCACAAACAGACCTGGAGTTGTGTTTTGTTTCATTCACATGTTAAACTCACAAACGCTGCAGATTTAGATTGAGTTCTTCTCTCAAACTGAAAACACATGTGTTCCTAAACTCTATACACCTTCACTGGAATCAACTGGATAAATTCAGCTCATTAACTCGATATAAAAGGGAGCAGGGAGAACTACCACTTCATGACATTACAAGGTGGCACGGACGATCAATTTAGCATAATATAGGATCTTAAAACGAGAGCTAAAATGCTAAATTGGCTTTTCAGAGCTTTTAACCATACTATAGCTGTTTCCCATTCTCATTTACCTTCTCAAAGTTGTATTTGGAGTTATTCGTGCATGTTTAATCACTTATTTTCAAGATGCCATATTGCCCATCAACCCCTATTTTTCGGTACTCGCCCACTGTACTTCAAACTATACTAATTTCCCTTCAACTTCTCACTATAGTTCTCCAGTTTTATTTTATTAATCAGTGACTCACGCACAATTTGGCAGTGTGATGAAGTTTACGGTGGCGTCAGCTCTCATTGGGCTCTGCAGTTTTTCTAAGGCGCAAGTCCACAAACTTGTTTCTTTTATTAGGTTGTTTTAAATTAATATTGTGACTTAAAATGTTCCACGGGTGTTGTAGATTATTGTTTCCCAAAGACTGGGTCGCAAAATTCAGGTGGTTCACAAGAGATTTTTTTGGGGTTGCCTTGTCACGATATGCATGTGGGTCTGTGTTAGGTTTATCTAAACATTAAAAACAAGAAGAAAGACAAGAGATTAATTCAGTTTTACTCGCGAGGAGAACGGGCAGAGAGTGGGCATCAAAACCAACAGTCTCCACACGTTCTGATGACTCAAGGCCGCTCTCCTCTTTTTATTTCATTAGGAGGCCCTAGTTACAGAATGATAATTCTCAAGGGGAAGGGGAAACCAGCAAAGACATAATAAGAAACTGGTGCAGCTATGCATAGTATAAACACATAAAACATGATTAACAATCAGGAGGTGCCTTAGGTATGGACAGACACCATCGTAACTCTTGCATGTGTGACAGTGGGAGTTGGCTTCATGTGAGGAATCATCTCGAGGTTCACTAGAGCGATAGGACACTGCACACAGTTGTCAAACACACAGCGGTTATTCAACAAGTGACAAGTGATTGGTACATTATAAATCAAAGAATTGTAGTACATAAATGGTTAACTCATAGGCCTAGAATATCACACAAGTATTTAGCAAATATGGGATAATAAAATTATTCTGACAGTCTGCAATATAGAGTTCTGACACATGAGAGATCACACTCTGCAAAGACGCTATGGATCTGTGACTGGATGAAGATTTCGTCACAATATCCTGTCCTCAGTAGGGCCAGTGTTTCTATGATTATTCCTTTCACCACTACATGCACTATTGGTCAAAAGTTTTAGAACACACAACAGGACTGAACCAGGACTAAATCAGGTTTAAACCAGGACTGAACTGAGGACTGAACCAGGACTAAACCAGGACTAAACCAGGTCAAAATCAGGACTAAACCAGGACTAAATCAGGTCTAAACCAGGACTAAACCAGGACAAACCAGGTTAAAACCAGGACCAAACAAGGACTAAACCAGGACTAAACCAGGTCTAACCCAGGATTAAACCAAGTCAAACCAGGACTAAACCAGGACTAAACCAGGTCTAACCCAGGTCTAAACCAGGACTGAACCAGGTCAAAACCAGGTTTAAACCAGGATTAAAGGTTGTATGGAGGATTTTTTTTTTTTTTTAGTTTCAAATTGTCAGTGAAAGTTTAAAATACCATTACAGAAACGCAGCAGCCTTGTAATTATGATGACCAAAAAAATAAATAATGAAAATCCATCAACTGTGGACGTAGTGAGGCCAGATAAACATCAGCCAATAGATAACAAGGCTACCTCATTTTCTATTGGCTGTTAGGTTGTCAATCAAACTCTCTACATTTCTAGTGTAACTGATTACATTGGGGATTATGTGGTTTATGCAGCGGTTCTTCGAGGCTTTTTCAAACTGTAGCTTCGTCGCAATTCGTACAAAGTTTGTTGCAATGGCGGATGAGAATCCACGATGATGAGGTCGCTGAAAGAAGAAGAAAAAGGGAAAAGGAGCGAAGACAAACTGAAGTGATTCTTGGAGATTCCTTCCAGCGATGGCATGACTGAAGCAGACGAAGGGTCTAAAACTGATGCGTCGGTCGCTAAATTACATCTAGACAGGTCACTTCAACTGTAATTCTGAACTAGCTGTAAACAAGCGTGATTTTTTGAGTAAAGGGGCGGGAGGAGGTGTTTCTACTGTGGGAGCTGTGGAGAAGGGAGGTGGTGTCACGCATGCGCAACATTTGGAAAATAATTTCTCTTCCCTTAAAAAATCCTCTATACAACCTTTAAATCATGTCTAAAACAGGTCTAAACCAGGTCTAAACCAGGTCTAAACCAGAATTGAACCAGGACTAAACCAGATCTAAATCAGGACTAAACCAGGATTAATCTCGGACTAGGACTTGGAATCTAGGACCGCCCCTGAGAGAACCCCGCAAAGCACGATTGGGCGACAGTTGCGATTAGTCCTGTGGAGTGTGGAGTTCTGCATTGGATCTTTTGCCCACTACCCGACGGTCTTCGCGGGTGCACCTCCAGGCCCATCCCGACATTCGGAACCGTACCTTTGGTGTTTCACCGCTGCTGGTATCGTGGTGATTTTGGAGAATTTATGTGAAGACAAACAAAAAACCCACCACTTCAGTCTAGGTTAAAAAAGCATAGTAACACGCATTACTGACATTTGTACCAAGTAAAACATTACATTTTTTTGCCCTGTAATGCCACATTACTGCATTACATCAAAAAGCAACGCATTACAGTAATTCGTTACTTTTATAACGCGTTACTCCCAACACTGCAAATGGGCGTCTCATGGATATTTTTTATTGCTGGTTCAATTACTGTTTTTCATTGTTTAAAACTTGAGTAACACTAATTGTTCAGACAGACAGGATCACTCAGTCAACAATAAAATAACCTCATTAATGTTCAATAATGCTCAAATCCACCATTATTTTGAGATTTACGAATAATGTCTATCGAAAGTTTGAAAAAAATAAACTTGGGAAACACTGTTGTAGATTATAACAACCTATATGTGTTCTTTAAAATACCAAACAGAACTCGTGGAAAGAATCTAAAAACACATCAAGTGTAGTATTTTCCATCACGGCGGAGACAAATATAGCTCGTCTGCGCTATCACTGCCAGATATCTTCAGAAAGAGCAACCCCAGTTAGCATGGCGCACTCACCGCTAACACATTTCACAAACACTATGTAAAATTCATAGAAACGCCGGCCCAATGTGATGTAACAGGGCCATTGCATCACAGCTCGTGAGTTATTCATCACAGCTCGTGAGTTATTCATACTCTATATTTGCCGCATGCTCGCCGTGTCTGTGATTTAACCCTGTCTGTCCAGCCGCCGTCGTAGCCGTTAGCATTAGCGTCGTTAGCGGGTGAGATGTACGGCCGTAGCGCTCACCTCTGCCCTGAGTTTTTTTTTTTTACGACGATCGTTTTAGCTCGTTGAACCTTCACCTCCGAGGGCTCAGTCAATGCAGTTCATCTTGTTCATTGTATTCTCTAGCTCTCAGGAGTCAACCGTAGGGGATTGTCGGCTGTTTTTGTGTCCTTGGGCAAGACACTTCAACAGTTTTGTGTGTGAGATTGAAAGAATGTTAGTATTGCTGTGTAGGCGCTGATTAGAAGTCACTAGCCAGTTTATTTTAATATCAAAATGTAAGATAATAATGTTTTGTTGACTTGCTTTGTATTTTCAAGACAGTTTAGCCAAAAAATAAAATAAAAGTATTTGTTGTTGTTGTTGTTTTTGGCTGTTTTGTGAAAAATACGCGTCTTTACTGTGAAAAGGCTTGCATCTCCACAAACCTGACTGTTATTTGGCTTGGAGGTGGATGTTTCCATGGAAATTATGTTTATTTGGCTATAATATTCAACAAGAAAATTTAAGAAAACTAGGACTGAGACCGGGACTGAGACTGAGACCGGGACTGAGACTGAGACCAGACCAGGACTGAGACCGGGACTAGACCAGGACTGAGACCGGGACCAGACTAGGACTGAGACCAGACCAGGACAGAGCCCGGGACCAGACCAGGACTAAGACAGAGACTGAGACCAGTTTAGTCCTAGTTTAGTCCTGGTTTAGTCCTGGTTCAGTTCTGGTTTAGACCTGGCTTAGACCTGGTTTAGTTAGTCCTGGAATGAGTCCTGGTTTAGTCCTGGTTCAGTTTGTATGTGGCGCAGAAATCCGGCATCACAGTTTAAGTCATGAAAATGGGAAACATGTCCATTATTCATTTAAACACAAAATCAAAAACCTAACAAAAAAATAATAAAAAAATTTGGTTTGGAGACAAATAATGAAGAAAATTGTTTTTTTGTTTTCTTATTTTTATTTTATTTTAAAAACAAATGAAAGAATGGTACACAGATTCGTGGTATTATGGTATTAAACTTATTTATCTTGCATTCATTCAAATAGAGACGTTTCACTGGAAAAAAACAAAACAAAACAACAACTTGGCATTACCTTCTCCTCTATTGAAACTGACACTTTTTATTTTGTATTGAGGCACTTTCCAGCAAAAGCAATAACATCTCCATGGAGACAAGACTTGGACTTAGACAAACTTTATTGATCCACCATGGAAATGTTTTGGACACAGTAGCTCACACATCACAATAATAACAAAGAGCAAAAATACAAATGGTAATAATAAATTATAAATAAGTAGCAAAAAAAGTGCAAGTCCATTGAAGAGCTTGAAACGGTGCAAAGGTAAGAACTGAACTGAACAGCCAGAGGTTCAAAAAGAAGGTAACAAAACACAAGGCCAAACTCTGCCAAAACTACCTCAGGAAAAAAGAACAGGATGGTTTTGGGACAGAAGAGTGAAGCAACTACAAGTGCCACACATTTATGGGAACTTCTGCAACAGACTTGGGGAGAACTTTCTGAAGAATATTTGATTTCTAAAAGAAGAATCCCACAAGTGTTTTCAGCTGTTTTGGTCAACAGTAAACAGTAAAAAAAAACTGGTAAAAGTGTGGTGTTCTAAAACCTTTGAGAGTATATTGTGTATATTCACAGCTATTATATTGTGTGGTTTTAATTATATTGGTGTCCAAAATTATTCTACAGAAGTATTATTAAGGATGTAAAAGGTGCTACAACTAACATTGTTCATCAAAGTAATAACATCTCCATGGAGACAAGACTTAAACTTAGACTATGTTTACACTGAAACTAATAACTGTATCACTGTATCGGATAAGATCTGCATCCAAACACGTCGTTTCTGTGTCCGCAAGCCTTCCCTATCCACACAGCTTTGAGCATATTTGTTTACGTTTTACAGAAACGAAACTTAAAACCGCATGGCTCATTTGCATAAACTGAGCTCTCAAAAAACAGCTCGCTATTGTGCGCTGATGCGGTTCAGCTTCTGTCGGACTAAAGGAATATGAGTGTTATTTCTGTGACAGAGGGGTGTTCTGCTGATGGTGAGTCTGTTCTGTGTTTCTATCGTGTTGGAGATGGTTCATGTTGAACTTTTCAGAGATTATACGTCTGCAGGTCGTCCACATAGACTGTATATATGAACATATGCTAGCCTCTTAGTGTTTTGGCGGTGAATTTCTTCATGGCGCATAAACCTACATCAGCGTTTTCAGGCTTCCACACTAGGGGTAAGCAAAAATATAAAAATATTGATATATCGTATCGTTTAAAGTGATGATACAGTATCGATATCGTGGACTCCTCTATCGATACATCACCAAGAGTATTTTTTGGTATATTTTACAAAATTATTTTGTTACAGCTACAGTTTTGTTGCTTGTTTAGAGGAAGAAAACTTGTTTATGTGACACATTTGACATTTTCACTGTTTTGATGAATAAAATATTTGTGTTTCATATGAAATTTGCACAAGAACTGGTTAAACAAAGACTTTTAGTGTCACAGTCAAGATTTAGCCTTTATTTTTTACTGAACCGTATGGAATCGATTTGAAATATATCATATCGAATCAAAAGTGCACTGTATCGGGATATGTATCGTATCGGCAACTACTTAATGATACCCAGCCCTAGTCCACACAGTGCTGGATCAGATCCGTACTCAAATGAATTCGTTTGAGCTGGCGGCACCAGATCATTCCATCTCTGGAGTCGTTTTCAATCGGATTAGTGTGAACGAACACTGCATCCACAACGAAAATGAATCGGATACGTACAAGTGTGGACGAGGTCTTAAACAAACTTTATTGTCCCACAAGGGAAATTGTTCGGACACAGCAGCTCACACATCACAATATAATATAATAATAAGAGCGAAAATATAAATGGTAATAATAAATTTTAAATAAGTAGCAAATCTAAAAGACAGCTGTCAAATAAGATATAATTATATAACTGTAAATGTACAAGTCAAAATAAAGGAGAAGATAAATAATAAAATATAAAATCACAGCTTTATACAAGAGGCCATAGGAAAACAGTGCAACATTGATATGATGATTGACAGAACGTAGGTTTATCTGTTACATAAGGATCAGTTGTTAAGAAGAAGAAGAAGGCGGACCCTCCTTTTGAAAAGTTACGTAGCGCACCTTTAAAGCACCTTGAAATATCTGAGTGTTAATATGGAAAAACTATTAAAAAAAAAAAAGTCTAGGAGAAAAACACTTTATTCATTCCCTCACAACACAGCCTCCTTGGGGCAAACCGGCAAAGTTTTTGTAGTTTTTCGGTGCCAATGGCAAAATGAATAATATGACATTTTCAGAAACATCAGAAAAATAATTATAGCTTTGTTTATTACTTCACAACATGGAACAGACAAAAACAGCGGCCTCTCTGACCTTAAGTGTCTTGCACAAGGACATTACACAATAGCTGCAGTGTTTGGCCTTTGGCAGCTGAAATTGAACCTCCGACCTTGGCTTAGCGTGTTAAGCTTGTTGAACCCTCACCTCTCTCGGTCAGTAGTCGTCTTGTTCATTGTATTCTGCGGTGGTGTGGTCTCGTTTACATTTTCAGGAGAACTGGCAACTGTTATTGTTTCCTTGGGCAAAACACTTCATCAAGTTTGTGTGTATGAATGGAAGAATGTTCGTTAAGGTGTGCAGTAAAGGGACAAAGGGATAAAGCCAACCTTAAAAAACATGCAATATTAAGAACATTTTTATCATCTGTGAACCAGGAACCTAATGCTGGTACGCGATTAGCATGCTAGTTGTTGTTGTTAGTATTACAGTCACAGCAAAACTCTGCTTTTTTCAATTAGGGGTCCGTCACTTTCATGTTTCTTGTCATTTCTCTGCTTCCATTGATGTTACACACATTTTTATCGTCTGTGAACCAGGAATTAATGCTGGTACGTGATTAGCATGCTAGTTGTTGTTAGGATTACAGCAAAACAACAACAACTCTGCTTCCAGTTTTGTATAATATGACATTAAACGGATCTACAGTACCTTACATTTATTAAATTACAGGCGGGTTTACTGCTAAAAAATCCCTAGGAAAACAGGAATACTGACTGAGCGGCGTCGCCTCTCCACAGATCTGACCTGTAGCTTGGTCTGGTTTGGTCTCCATGAAGACAGAATGGTTTAATGTCATGCTGTGAAACATTTCAGACAAAGCAATAACATCTCCATGGAGAAAAGCAGACAGTAAAAATCAGCACTGTGCATTATGCATTATTTGCATTTTCAAACTTTAAAATAATGACAGCTTTTGGAAAATGAACTTTATGAACTTTTTTAACAGAAAAGAAAGAAAGTAAACAGTTGAAGTCATTTTCCTCTGTGAATGATATAACAGAGCCATGTGTTTGTCGTCTTTATGTAGATTTATGGCCTTAAAAACTGTGCAGGAGGTCAGGAGTTTTATCTACGACACAACAAAACTGGAAAAAATGTAAACAGAGTATTTTTGAGTGCTCAGGGAAGATGTCTTTGGATAAATAGATTAAAAGTGCACTGTGTACTTTTTTAGAAGGGGGACCATCACCTGTTTGTTTCTATAGATGTCATTGCTGCCTGGAATGTTCCACAGTATGACATTAAACAGCTCTACCTTATATTTATTCAGTTACAAGTGGTTTTATAGCTCAAAAATACCTAGAAAAACAGACATTCTGACTGTGCGCAGGGTCGCCTCTCTACAGGTCTGACTTGTAACTTGGTCTCGTTTGGTCTCCATGAAGATAAAAAATGTTAAAAAACCATACTGTGAAACATCTTAGACGAAGCAAAAACATCTCCATGGAGAAAAGCATTTGTGGGGCCCTGTTTTTACCCACAGACAGTAAAAATCAAAATCTCTCATTATGCATTGTTTTCTCACCTTGGGGTTAGTATTATGCATTTTCTAGCTTTAAAATAATGTCTGCTTTTGGAAAATTTACATTTTTAAGGGATTGGAGCTCCCCCTGCTGTCACCAACGGCAATGAACATTTAGAAAGTAAACAGTTGAAGTCATTTTCCTCTGTGAATGGTATAATAGAGCCAAGCATTCACAGTCTTTATGAAGATTCATGGCCTTAAAACTGTGCAGGGGGTCAGGAGTTTTATCTATGACACAACAAAACTGGAAAAATGTAAACAGAGCATTTTTAAGTGCTCAGGGAAGATGTCTTTGTAAAAATAGATTAAAAATGCACTGTGTAACTCTTTGGTTGGGAGTCCGTCACCGTTGTGTGTCTATAGATATGTCATTACTATGCCTGGAATGTTCCGCAGTATGACATTAAACAGCTCTACCTTACATTTATTCAATTACAGGTGGTTTTATAGCTCAAAAATACCTAGAAAAACAGACTTTGGATGTAACTTTTTGGATGGTGGTCAATCACCTGCTTCTATGGAAATGTGATTCGTCTGGCTGAAATGTTCCGCAGTATGACTTTAAACAGCTCTACTTTACGTTTATTCACGGTTTTATAGCTCAAAAATACCTCAAAAAACAGACATTCTGACTGTGAGCGGGGTCGCCTCTCCATGGATCTGACTTGTAACTTGGTCTGGCTTGGTCTGGCTGGTATGAACAGTGGTCCCCAACCTTTTTTGCGCTACGGACCGGTTTCATGTCCGACAGTATTTCGCAAACCAGTGCAGGGGGTGGCGGCGGTGGCGTACGCGAGAAGATGTTACGTACGGGAAGAGATGTGGTCCGCATTGCATGGTTTAGTCCTGGTTAAATTCTGGTTTAGTTCTGGTTGAGTCCTGATTTTAGTTTTGGTTTAGAGGCGCTGGAAACACGGGAGGAGGTGCAGTCTATGCGGCGTATGGGTACGGGTTTGATTTTTCGCGGCCCATAACCAAACGACTCATGACCTGGTACTGGTCCATGGCCCGGGGGTTGGGGATTCCTCTCCGTGTACAAAAGCGTTGATGGACCTCCACTAGAAAAGTTACATAATGCACCTTTAATGAAAGAATGAATGAAAGTAAATGAAACAATACACAACCCTAGGCATGTTTTTACACCAACAACATTAAAAAGCGTATTGTGTTTAATGTATGTATAAGATCTAGACGGATTACTCTCTCCACACACTAGTACAAACTTACAGAATATAATGATATCATCCAAACTTGCAAAAGCAGATCATTTGGAGTTTCCCAGCTTCATTATCTGGAGACACACGGAGAGAGAGAGAGGAGTTATTTCGTACGAGTTCCTGATGAAGTGATGAAATGAGGATGCAAGCCTTTTTCTTTTGTTGTAAGAATATAGAGCTTATTACAGACTCATTGTACCATGTAAAAGAGCACCGGGATTGCACGATGGCTCTGGGAATATTTATAACATTACAACCCTATTTCAGTCACATGCTTGGCTTGTGCCTATACTCGTAAGACGATCTCTCCGAGGAAAAAATATGTGTAATGATGTAATTATCCAGTGCAATAAATAAAAAAGACGACGTACAGAAAAGAAAAAGAAAAAAAAGCGTAGAGTGGCATGTCAGCTTTCAGTTACTAATTGAAATATAGAGAGCGAATGATTACAAGGAAACGAATCTGTTGTATTTCAGTTTGTTTGTCAAAATCTGGAACTCTATTTGGTGATGAGCTCAAAAAATGCCCAAATATGAAAACATTTAAATGAAGATATAAAGAAATTATTATAGCGAGGTATGTAGAAGAAGGAATTTAAGTTAATTTGTTATTTGAATGTACGATAAAACATTTTGAAATGCAATTGTTGATTTTGTATCTGGAGTAACGTGACTTACTATTATAAAGCAGAGGCACATTCTTGCTTTAATGATTTTGTCAAAGCAAATCAGCGTTTGCTTCTCTCCGCTCCTTTTCGGAATGCTAGATTTTTTTGGGAGATTATATTCGTGATTAGCAGAGATGGGGACTTGCAAGTTGTGATTTGGACTTGAGCCAATATTTTTAGAATATAAATATAGAATATTTTTGAGACTTGACTTGATCAAATAGACAAAGACTTGGGACTTGACTTGGACTTGAAGGTCAGTGACTTGGGACTGGACTTGGACTTGAAGGTCAGTGACTTGGAACTGGACTTGGACTTGAAGGTCAGTGACTTGGAACTCGACTTGGCCTTGAAGGTCAGTGACTTGGAACTCGACTTGGACTTGAAGGTCAGTGACTTGGAACTCGACTTGGCCTTGAAGATCAGTGACTTGGGACTTGTCTCGGACTTGAAGGTCAGTGACTTGGAACTCGACTTGACCTTGAAGGTCAGTGACTTGGGACTTGTCTCGAACTTGAACCCTGTGACTTGAAAAGACTCGATGCTTAGACTAGTTGACAAATTAACTGTTATTACGCACTCTTAAATCTTAATTCTTTCTTTTCTGACCGTAATAATTCACACTCTTGTCAAATTAGCATTTCTGCAACTCTTATATAAATATTCCTGACGTTTTAAGTACAGTTTAGTTTAAAATTCAAATAAATTGCAAAAGTCTAAGCTATATTACTATATATACTTTGGTTTAAAGACCCAAAAGCAGACGACTTGGACTTGATTTGAACTTATGGCCCAGTGACTCGAGACTCGACTTGGACTTGTCTGTCTTTGACTTGGGACTTGACTCAGACTTGAGGCCAAAGACTTGAGATTTACTTAAGACTTGCAAAACAACGACTTGGACCCACCTCTGATGATTAGTAACGTACAATAATTGCCTTTCATTGCTTAATTGCTGTTCATTACTCTTGAGATATAATGAAATTGATCATTTATGAAGTATCTAAATAAACGTATGATTATGATTATGATTATGATTATGATTACTAGTGCACAGCCCATAGAATACTTATGGATTCCAAGTGTAGCCAGTGATATCCTCAGAAGTTGTCTCTGGCTACACTTCCTCGTGTGTCCGTGATTTCCAAAAGTTGTTTAAATATATTTAAATATATCACTAATTTTACCAGATCTTTGGCATTTTTTGCCCTAACAACATGAAACTTGGCACTGCACACACGCGTACCATTAGGACGACACCCTCCAAATTTGAGATCAGTCGGGTGAGCAGTTCAAGAGTTATGCTTGGAACAGGCAAACAAATAAAGAGACACACAGACGTTCCTTGTATTAATAGATAGATGATGATGATGATGATGATGATGATGATGATTATTAGTATAGTAGTAGTAGTAGTAGTAGTAGTAGTAGTAGTAGTAGTTGTAGTATTTAGCAGAAGTGGGACCAAGTTGTTGTTTTGCAAGTCTCAAGTAAGTCTCAAGTCTTTGACCTCAAGTCCGACTCAAGTCCCAAGTCAAATACAGGCAAGTCCAAGTCGAGTCTCGAGTCACTGGCCCATAAGTCCAAGTCAAGTCCAAGTCGTCTGCTTTGAGCTTCAAGTCATTTCAAGTCTTTAAAACAAAAAAGTACCAAATGTAGCTTAGATTTTTGCAATTTATATGAATTTTAAGATAAATTGTAATGATAGTATATTTATATTTTGTATTTATATAGTATATAAGAGTGGTAGAAATTAATTTAGTTAATTAGTTAGTTAATTTTTTCTTTTAAAATGTCTTGACAAGATCTTAGTGTGAATCATTATGGCCAGAATAGAAAGAATTCAGATTTAAAAGTGCTTCTCAAGTCTTCTCAAGTCACAGGCCTCAAATCCGAGTCAAATCCCAAGACACTGACCTTCAAGTCGAGTCGCAAGTCTTAAAAATAGTGACTCAAGTCTGATTCAGCATTATATTATGTTTTTTATTTAAGTGTGATTAAACACCTAACTAAACTGGACATTTCCTGGAGGACTAAAACTAAAAAAGAGAGTGAATGGGGAGAAGGGTCAGTCTTGCGTGATGTCACCTAGTACTTAAAATTGCAGTAGCTACTAGAGGCGGCACACTCTTATCTTTTGACTGTTTTTGACAGTTTTGAAAGCTGCTATGTAACGTAAAGTTGACAATAACATAACTAAAAAGGAATGGAAGAAAGAGAAAGAAAGAGTAGAAAATGCTAGCAAAAAAAAAAAAGTTGATTTCATTTAATATGTTTTAATAACTTGAATTCTTGTTATGATTGTTTGTTGATTAATCCGATGAAAGAAAAGTTGTGGTCTTCACTAAATCAATAAACTTTGGCTAGTGGCAGATAATTTATTTATGCCATACTGTGGAACATTCTACAAGTATTAACTCCATGGAGATAAATCGGTAGCAGTTCCTGTCATTACAAAGTTGTATAGGGGAATGTTTATGGAAAATAGAGATACTAATGACTTCACACGATACACAACTCCAGCTAATATGGAAAATAGCAACAAATCATAATAAATATGTTTTGTGTAGTTTGCAGTGGTCTCCAAGATGCCGTTTATGCTGACGTCTTTGCTCCTGGAGTATGCGCTGCACAATTACTTGTTAAATATGATGACACAGAGGTTTGCTTTCTCAACACAAAACTACAAAGTTCCTGGTTTGATTCTCAGTGGGTGACTGAACTTCTTCTTCACTGACAATGCTCCACTCATTCATCACACAACTCATGCATTAAAAGGCTAATTTAAAGGGCACGGTGTAACTTCTCTTCGTGAAGGGTACAATAGCTGGAATGTTCCTCATTTTGACATTGAACTTCTATGAGCTGGGTTGTCTATCAACAGAGTCGACCTGCAACTTGCCCTGACGGTGTCCCTTGCTTGTCTCGAGAAGACAACATAACAGCTCACTTCACAGTCTCCACTTTCACTTCGTGGAGACTGTCTGACCTCGCAGGATTTGTTCGCTTGAAGGTAGGTGGGGACGTTTTTTATTTAACAAATTGCTGCTATTTAGTCGTGACTTATGTAATGCGCCGGAATGCTCAGTGGTGTCCAAGTAATTGCCGGCTTCACAGCTCTTTGCTGATTGGCCGGTGCACGGTCTACAACTTCTGGGGTTCTTGCAAACCGTCTAGTGCACAGGTGTCAAACATAAGGCCCGGGGGCCAGATCCGGCCCTCCAAGACCTTTAATGTGGCCCTTGGGTGATTTTCTACTAAAATATTTTAATTATATTGTCTATTAAAATATTGGTAATTTTCTGCGGCGCTGAACAGAGCAGTGTCTCCAGCGTCTCTGTACGTGGCCCCTCCCACCAGAGCAGCACAAATGAAGACATGTCTCTTTCCAAACGCTCTTAAAGTACGATCGTTTTGACTGTTGACTGTGACACCTTCATCAGCAAAATGTCAAAAATGAGAAAAGTTGACGCTGAGTGCAGGATTTTCCAAGAAAAATGAACTTATTCCTGTTTGCATACAAGTATTGTTAAAACATTGTGTTGAAATTGAATTTTTCTTCAAGTTTCAGGTTGTTCATAATATTATAATAAGAAAGAGTTCATCAATTAAAAAAAGATTTCTGTAATAGATTTGCGTTTCTCTGGTATATATGACATGAGTTTTCTGATCCGGCCCCTTTGGGATCAAAGTAGGTTGGATACGGCCTCCGGACCAAAATGAGTTTGACACCCCTGGTCTAGTGTATTCCCATTCCTGACCTAGTCGCTGAAGAGAAATGAAACTGAGCAAAGGCAGTATGTGGCGCCAGCCTGTCTAAACAACTTGATAAAGACAAGCTAAATTCTGTAAAACAGTAGTTCCCAACCTTTTTTGTCTTGCCTACCCCCTAAATGTTGTCTCATTATGTTGTCCTATTGATGCATATGCTTACTTACTCCAAGCCGTAAGTACCCCCTACAACATGTACTGTGATTTGATACAGTAACAAATATATTGACAGTTATTATATTGTTTGGTTTTAATTACAGCGGTGTCCAAAATTACTACGACAGAAGTATTATTATGGATGTAAAAGGTGTTATAACCAACATTTCATAATTCAAATTAGGGTTGTCAAAAGTAATACCAAAACAAAATAGTAATTGGAGCAGATATCAATACTAAAAAAGTCACATTCGCAGGACAGAAATTAAGCTGAATAGCTTTAGAACAGGGGTGTCAAACTCAAATTCACAGAGGCCAAAATTAAAAACTGGGACTAAGTCATGGGTCTAATTGAATATTTATTGCAAAATTTCAACAACATCTGCATGTTTTCTTTTCTCTTGAGATATGTAATGTTAAATCTTTCTTATTAAAATAAATGTTTAAGAATAGTTTAGCTTAAACATTGAATCCAGAACAAGCAGAATATAAAATAATAACATAATTTTAAGTAAATAATGTCTTTATAGTCTATATAGCCGGCGGGCAGCTCTAATACATATTTTACATGATCTCGCGGGCCAAATACAATGATATTGTGGGCCAAATTTGGTCCCCGGGCCTGAGTTTGACATGTCTGCTTTAGAATGATCTTGAGCTGTATCAGAACAAGTATAAGGCTACGTTCAGACTGCAGCCTGACCCAAATCCAATTTTTTGGCCCGTATCTGACCTGTATCTGGTCTTTTAATGACAGTCTGAATGACACAGATCTGATTTTTTCAAATGCGACCCAGGACACTTGGATACGTGCTCCTAAAACCGATACATATCCGATCTTTTGACAAGCGACTTCAGTGTGAACGGCCAAAGTGCATTCATCCGACCTACACATTATCACAAGGTGGACTTGGTAATGCCAAAGAGGATGTGTTTTCCTCCCGCGAGAGTGGCACAAATAGATGCTCACAAATGTACACAAACGTTCTTCTCGTCATACAAAAATTGTTAATGAACTCCGTGTCACTGAAGCGAAGCACATCGCTATCCCACCACTCTTGGCTACGTCTCTGCATCCACACGTTCCTTTCAACGAACGTCGCTGCCACTGCCCCACAAAACACCACGGGCCAAAAACCCTCGTCCTTCTCCCTTCTCAATCTCCTCCTTAAAACAAGTAAGTTGTTCATGTTCTGGCTCCGGTACGAGAGGAACTTTAAAATCGCCATGTGCTCAATGCTCGCGTCCAGGTTTGGACAACTTCCGTAAACACAGAGCACGCTCGCTGAGGTTGACATCGTCGTGTCCTCCAGTGCGCATGCGGGACACTTTTGAGCCATTTAATGTTCACACTGGAGATCCGATACAAGTCGCCTTTAATCCTAAATGTGAACGACCTCGCAAAAACATCGGATTTCGCCAAAAAAAATCCAAATTGAGCATTAAGCCCTGCAGTCTGAACGTAGCCTAAGAGCACATAAACTAGTATGAACCCACTGAGGGATTACACAGATATAAGACCACATGGGAATATAAAAGAAAGTACTTTGATTTAATGTTGAAAAACACATTGAAATTTTATTATTGTGACCACACTAATTCAGAAACTATTAAATCCCACCTTTCTTTTAAATCTGAAATCACTGAAGTACCCCCTACAAAGTGTTTGAGGACAAAACATTGACCTAAAACACACAAGACTAAACTTTGTCCTGCAGTGAGTCGACCTCCAGCCTTCACACACAATATCTCCCGCTTCCCTTTGTGACTGTGGCGATGTGTCCCCTTGTCGCTACGGTGATGTGAGTACACTATCATCTGTCTGCACATCCGTACTCGCCGCTCAAAGGTCAGCGCAAAGTGACAAGGCCGGTGTCCGAATATACCCTCTCAAACTTCCTCTACTCTTTAGCAAACACAGCATGCTAGCGTCGCAAATCCGGTAGGGACAAATAGAGCGATATGCTAATGGCGCTGTTTATCGAGATGGACTGAGGCGGCCCCCCTGCTGCAATCTGCACTTACAGCGCTCATTAATCTCTATTACGGAGACAAAAAGGGATAAAGCTAGCATAGCACGGCGCGGAGATTGTGACGTACGCCTTATGTCTTTGTGCTTTCGCAGCGTTCATCTGGTAAGTGCAGGCAAAGAGGATAAAAACTGCCATTATGTCGTCCTATTGATGCATATGCTTACTTACTCCAAGCCGTAAGTACGCAATGTCACTAATCATTTACATGCAGCCTTCTTAGACACAGACACACGGCTATTCCAAGTCTTTATAAAGCAATATTTCATACATTTTAGACTATTATATGGTTTATCTGAAGAGCGGGTATTATGCAAATTCTATTTTTTTTAGCTTATTCCATGTTATAATGTTGTTCCTTCATCAAAAACACGCCTGAAGAGGTTTTAAATGTCATTCTTGCATGTTGCAGTAATTTAGCGATCTCTCAGGGACCCTATCTGAACCCTCTTTACGGTTATCCAGAATTTACACAAGGAATGTCAGCAACATGTGACGTTAGGCAGAGCTGCATACACGTGTACTTTTAAAAGCTTCAATTTACACCAGTGTCAACAGAGCTGCTCCTGTGATGCTAGGCTTTGTGTATTCTCACGTTTAAACTGTAAACCAGACATGTCACACTCAGGCCTGGGGGCCAAATTTGGCCCGCGACATAATTATATTTGGCCCACGAGATCATATCAAATATGTATTAGAGCTGCCCGCCAGCTACAGGTAGACTATAGAGACATTCTTTATTTAAAATTGTGCCAGTGTTTTATATTCTGCTTGTTCTGGATTCTGTTTAAGCAAAACTATTTTTAGACATTTATTGTAATAATATAATAATATAGTGTAGCATTTTAATATAATAAAAGAAAAGAAAACATGTAGATGTGGTTAAAATTTTGTAATAAATATTTAGTTTGGCCCATGACTTAGTCCCAGTTTTTAATTTTGGCCCTGTGTGAGTTTGCGTTTGACACCCCTGCACTAAACTTTTTACATTGTTTAAGTATTAATTGTTGATTGGATGAATTATGTTTTAAATCACATTACAAAGGTTGACAACAAGAGAGACGATGCTTTACAGCGATAACGAGCCATATCTGAAGCTACTCACCATTTCACTTTGGTGGTCTGCACCAAATGCCTTTTCCGTCAGAAGTTGTTCTTGTAAAGTGTTTTATATTTATCCTCCATGGCTGTAAACGTTTCGAAGTCCATCACAAGTCATTCCCCGAGCTCCTGATGTGACTGTAGTGGTTTTAGAAAACGTATTTTAAAAGGGCATCGGAAGTTTATTTTGACACCACATGCTTATTTCCTGTCTTCCTCCTGATAAAAAGCCTGGAGACACTCTGCTGACACTGCAAAATTAAAACTCCAACCTAATTTGAGCGTCGTGTAGCGTCATGACGGCCTGGTGTAGACTCTGGTTAAAATGGAAAGCCAAACCTGCTCGTGTGTTGTGCTGCTGTGCTTACGTGCTGTTCCGCTTTGGTGTAAATTTCTGTGCAATACTCTGCCCACAAGCCTGTACATCACCCATGCTCCTGCACGACAATTCCCCATAAATATACAAATGATACAAAACTATGCACAATGTGAGCAGCCTGATGTGATGTGCAGTAGTTTCATTAGAGGGATGCACGCTGATTGTGTTGTGGTAGCGATAATTGTGTAGGGAGTGACTTCGCATGGAGAGCAAAGCGAGGGAGACGTATAAAACATGTTGATGTGTTGTTTCCAGCGAATATAGCATTTTCAAAACAATAAAAGGTAACACGGCGATGTAAATATGTTATGTGTTAGCAGGTAATACCGCACAGAAGTGTAATATTCCTCTGTAATGGGATCTACTCAGCATTCAGTTCAATACAGGTGCAAAAAATACACTGAAAAACATGCATTCTTACTATGAGCAGTAAACCGGCCTTGGTCCTCTGATTTTCTCAGTGAAGATAAACAAGTAATGTTTACAAAATGGTTAAAAAAAAAGGTAGTTGAAGTAAAAAATCAATCATCAATCATCAAGTAAAGATGTTGACATATAATTAGAAAGCAATTTATTGTCCAATAATCAGCAAGATAGTTGTTTTTAGCTTTTCTGTCATGACAAAATTCTGCTCTGATCTTTGAAAGTTAAAAAATGTGCTTCGAAACTCCTCATAGTGAATAATTAAGAAACTCAGAATGCATAAGTTAAGTGAGGAATAACTTTTGACCACTGCAAACTGGTTAAAGATTTATTGAGCTTGTTTCTGCTTTATATGTATAATTTATGACACCCATGGACCATTATGTTATAATTTGGACATTTTAAATTGCAATACTGTTCTAGAATAACATAATAAAGGAAACAAGTCCCATGACTGCCCTGTTAGAAACCTGCAGTCAGTTGTAAAAGCCATTACAATAAAGAGTCGTGCATTTGTCTCCACCTCCACCTGTGGCGAGTTGACCTCATGCGAGCGAGTACACTGTAAAATCTAACACTACAGAATCAAAATCAGAATTTATTTGTCATTTCAGTATAAAAAATACACAGAAAAGAAATACTGCACTCAGGTCCAGGTCAACAGCAGCACAGATAATAAGAATAAATAGTTAAAATATTGTATGTCACATACAGTCTTTAAAAAACACTCTTTAAAAAAAAATTCAGCCCCCATCTGCCCCTGTTTTCTAAAGTGCGTTCCAAGTCAGTGCTGTTTTGTAAGGTGCGTTAGTGTCTGGGCTTTCTGACACAATTGATCTGTCTCACGGCATCAGGATAAAAACTGTTCCGTAATCTAGTGGTCCTGGCCTGTAGGTGGCGCAATCCTTCTGCTTAATGGGAGAGCTGTAAAAAGTCCATGTGCTGGATGGGTGGAGTCTTCCATGATGCTGTGGGCTTTTGTCCAGTTAACTTACTTTCAGCTTGTGTACGTTACTCACAGCTATGAATATGTGGATCTTTATAATTGTGATAAAGTAACAGTTACTTTCAGGGCAAAAAAAAAGCACATTACTTGTCAATTAGACTAAGGTCGACTTGAATAAGACGAGTAACTTCAACAGTAACGTGTTATTGCCAAGAGTCCGGCTCCATTTCCCAGTCTGTTCCGGCCCTCCTTTTGCTTCCTTCCTGTTTTTCCTACAGCCGCCAGTCATTCCCTGATCCTCCCAGGGCGTCTCTATATCCTCCCTTTGTTCATTCAGTGTTTGCCAGATTACACCTGTTCACCTGTTTTGTTTCTTCCAGCATTTTTTAAGCTTTAAGTGCGAGGGCCTTGGTTGAGTTGACATGGAATGACCGAGCTGTATTATTTTATTGTTACACATGTTGCGATGTGTTTGAATTTAATCTGAACAGAAGTTTTGCAACGTTTTTTTCAAAGACTAATACATATTCAAATCCTTGTACCTGATGCAGATCTAAATGGCATTATTGTAGAATAGAATCTGGTTTTACTTTAACTTGTGTATAGAAGTAACATTTACTTGCTAAGTTCAAGGCAATCGGTTTCCATAATTTAACCAAGTAAGATGAACTTTCTCTTAAAGTCAGGTTACTTCATATTTCAGATTTGAGGATCTGACTGATTCGTTGGCAGAGCTTCACAACATGAGTTCTTGCTGTGCCTAGTTAGATGAAAGAGGAATTTACTGTACACTACACTGAGGAATTACTTGTTAGCTCAGCTTTAGATTCGCAATCCACCTTAGTCATATTTTTCAAGACCATCAGTTTCCTAGATTTTTTCAAGTAAGATCGACTTATTAGATTTTACAGTGTAGTGGATTTTTAATTTGTACCAAAATGGCTACAATGACTCTCGCTCTCAACGTAAACATGAATGATTGAGCGGACAGATCCACTGAGCCACAGGTCGGCTGGTGTGATGAATGAATGCTGTTGTTGTGTCCTTGGGCAAGACACTTAACCCACCTCGCCCCAGTGTCTGCGTACACTGGTGTGAGAATGTGTGAATGGTTTCTTGATGTAAAGCGCTTTGAGAGCCTTGAAGATCGAAAAGGGCTACTGTATTTTCCGTGTTATTAGACGCACTCTTAAGCCTCCAACCCCATCAAAAAAACGACCACGCGCCCTGCAATCCAGAGCGCCCCATACACGAATCCACGGGTGTCCCAGCACGACTTCAGTAAACTATAAAGCCGCACCACCCGCAGAACACGCAAACACACACGGAGCAAACAGCGACCGCGCAGCGAAACACACCCGCAGACGCTCTCATCACTCCACGTGGACGAGGAATGGAACGGAGGAATGAACCGAAAAAGCGAGTGCGATGTGCCACTTCTAGACACAACTGAGTGACTGCGAACACGCTGACAATCCAGCGGTCCCAGACAGCACCCTCCCGACACGCCACAACTGAACAAAGCCCAGAGTCACCGTGAACGCCACAAACAAAATCCGACTGACCCATCGAACTGTTCTGTTTCGTTTAAAGTCCAGTGCGGTTTATTTGTGAAAAAAGTTCGAAAATAGACCATTTAATGACAGTGCGCCTTATAATCCAGAGCGCCTAACAGCCCAGAAAATATATAAAAATGTGACCATGCATGAATTAATCAGTTTAAATGCAACTTCAAGAGGGTAAATGAGAAAGGGAAACAACTATAACATGGTTTAAACCTCTAAAAAGTCTATTTTGCAGAATAGGTCCACGTTAAAAATGAACCAGTTCTGTTTTCTGTATTTTTAAGCCCATAAAAATCAGGCACAGTGCATTAAATAATCACAGCATAACCCCGCAGCCCACATTCCGACAGCCACGATAAATCCTATGACGCCTCATACTTAGTACCTGTCCAGATTGCGATCTAGTGACCTGCTAGCGCTCCAGATAGGAATCAGCCGTGAGGAAGAGCTCTCCACGGCGGTAATCACTTATAATGGGAACGAATGGGGTCCCGCTCGCCCCGATATGCTGTTTACTCCCTGTCAGAGCTGATAAATACTGGCGGGTATTCGCGCACGCAGCGAAGGGAGGGGGGAGTCATCCAGGACAATAAGAATTCAATATCGAGATGAAGGGAATGCAAATGTCCATATGTGTGCGTTTGCAGGCGTGAGGGCGTCGGCGGCGGGATGACAAGTGACTGTACGGTGAAATAGCGCGGTTCAGATTAGCGTACCGATCCGAGCGCTTTGTTACCGTGTGATAAAAGATGTTGTTTCTTTTGTGGAGCAGCAGTAGAGCAAAGTGGTGGAGATATGAGGTTGACGTGTGCGCAAAGGAAATAAATACACTGTAAGCTATTCTTTGATCCATTATGAGGTGTTTTCACGGTAAATATACAGATGAATGTTCAGAACGAGAGCGTATTTCTTTTGTGCTATTGTCTCTAAACATAAAACATGCTTATAATGTTGAGAAATGAAAATATTATGGATTTCTCACATAATTGATTTCTAAAAAAAGCCATTTGATGTATGATATTCACTACAAAGTCCATAGTTATTAAAAACCCACTGTAATATGCAGTGTTGGGAGTAACGCGTTATAAAAGTAATGAATTACTGTAATGCGTTGCTTTTTGCTGTAATGCAGTAATGTTACGGCATTACAGGGGAAAAGTTTTTAATATTTTAGTCGGTACAAATGTCAGTAACACGCGTCACATTGCAAAGTGGTGGGTTTTTCATTTTTCTTCACACAAATTTGCTAAAATCACTGCGATATCAGCAGCCAAAGTTACAGTTCCGAATTTCGGGATGGGACCCGAAGTGCTACACGGAACTAAGTTGCAGCTGACGCCCAATTGTGCTTTGTGGACACCTGCTCCACGGGCTTGGGGTTCTCTCAGAGGCGGTCCTAGATTCCAAGTCCTAGTCCAAGATTAGTCCTGGTTTGGTCCTGGTTTAGACCTGGTTTAGACCTTGTTTAGTCCAAGATTAGTCCTGGTTTAGACCTGGTTTAGTCCTGGTTTGGTCCTAGTTTAGATCTGGTTAAGTCCTGGTTTAGACCTGGTTTAGTTCTGGTTTAGTCTTGGTTTAGTCCTGGTTCAGTCCTCGGTTTAGTCATGGTTTAGTCCTGGTTCAGTCCTGGTTTAGTCCTGGTTTAGTCCGGGTTTAATCCTGGTTTAGTCCTCGGTTTAGTCCTGGTTTAGTCCTGGTTTATCCTGGTTTAATCCTGGTTCAGTCCTCGGTTTAGTCCTGGTTCAGTCCATATATAAAGTTTGTCATCTTCACTCACTGATTGTTATTTAACTATCAGCTACAGTTATTTTGTTGAGACTATCTTAAAGTGCTGCAATAGTCGTGTAATGTTTTACATTTTAAACACAGTAATATTGTAATGTAACAAAGTACTTAGAAATGACAGTTTTGAAGTAACTTGCCCAACAGTGATAATAGATCACTTACATTCAACAAGTTGTATTTAAATATGTATACTACTCACAAACCACAAGTATCTACGTCCTTTTGACCCATTTTGACTCGTCTTTCAAGAATGGGGCAAACTGAGTTGGGGGGGGCAGCGTCATGATTGTGTTACAGAAACAGGGAGAACATGCAAACTGCACACAGAAAGGCCTGGGAGACCTGGGAGTCGGACCTGGAACCGTCTTGCTGTGAGGCATAAACACAAACACTCAGGCACTGTGCCGCCGACTTACAGTGTCGTGCCCCAGATCAAGTTATAGGTAACGATAAAAAGCACCTGCCATTGAATAACAGATAAGTTTAATGTTGTAATGCGGAATTTTCCAGGCAAAACAACAACATAAAATAGAGTCGACCAGAAAGTTACATAGTGTAGCTTTATATTCAGACTCTGTTCTGTGATATTTTCTTTGTTTGTTTTTTCTCGGCTGAAAAGCGAAACCAATTGACGTCTGCCCTCTTATTTCAAACCTAATTTTTCCAATTTCATTTCCCATTAGTTCTGTAATAAATGCTCTATTGTTTCAGCTACAAGGCCGATGCTGCGAATACGACAATTATGCAAAAGTAAAACTGTAGAAACAAAGCAACACAACAGAACTTTTTATATGATGTATTTATTTAATATGAACATAGCAATTACATTGGGTTAGACCAGGTGTATTGTTTAAGTGTTCATAACATTAGTGCTCATTTTCAACACCGCAGTGGATAGTTATAGCCAAAGGAACATTTCCATGGAAACAAGCAGGAGGAGGCCACCAGGTCACATAAAGTTTGTGGAGATGCAAGATGTGAGCCTAATCACGTTAAGGATGTAAGTTTTTCAGTGCAAAGAAAACAACCAAAATTAAAAATAATATAATAATAATTTTGCAAAAGTGTTACTAATGAGGCTTAAAAGGAACCGGACGTAAGATTTTGATTCTAAATTAAGCATCACCGAGCTGTGTCCTCAGACCCGAGGTAAATATGTTCAAATCAAATATAGTTTTTACTGATAACTATTGAAATGCTGATTCTTTCTTAATGATAAAATAGTGAACATGATACTGAAGTAGTCTGTTATAATTTGGGGTATATACAGTGTTGGGGAGTAACAGATTACATGTACCGGTGTTACGTAATCAGAGTACAAATTATGAGTAACTGTATTCAGTTACAGTTACTGTTTCAGTGAGTGGTAATTGGATTACAGTTACTTTGTAGAAATAAATGGATTACAGGGTGGTATTTTCCTGTTTTCACGTTTTGGGATAAACCAGGACTAAACCAGGTCTAAACCAAGTCTAAACCAGGTCTAAACCAGGACTAAACCAGGACTAAACCAGGTCTAAACCAGGTCTAAACCAGAACTAAACCAGGTCTAAACCAGGTCTAAACCAGGACTAAACCAGGACTAAACCAATTCTAAACCAGGTCAAAACCAGGACTAAAACAAGACTAAACCAAATCTAAACCAAGTCTAAACCAGGACTAAACCAAGTCTAAACCAGGTCTAAACCAGGACTAAACCAGGTCTAAACCAGGACTAAACCAGGACTAAACCAAGTCTAAACCAGGACTAAACCAATGCCACCAAAACTTCCTCTGGACGCTGAAATGTCCCAGTTTACACCAAACACTACCAAACTGTCCTGGTTACAGACGTCACAGCCAATGAAATGTTACACATTACAGTTTAATGCAGCTTCCAGCATCAATTAATGTTCGTGTTTACAGGCAACACCTTGGTATGTTTACAGTATTTACCGGTAAGTTTAACATCACCGTGACGTGGATGGATCTGCTAATTATAACCCATTATAACTCATGTATAACCCTTTGTCTGAAATGCAGCTGAAGTGAAGACTGACTGATGCTCGCTGTGGCTGTAGTCGTGAATGTTTTAATCTAAACATACAGAGAACCTGATATTTGCTAATTAGCCCTGGAATAACGTTACGTCGGATGTTAGCCAACTGGCTCCACTATGTTTTCTAACATATAGTGCAATTTCCCGTTCAAAGTAGGTGTTTCTACACAATATTATACAGCAGCGTTCGGTTCCCGAATTCAAGACATTTTTACAATAGATTTTAATTAACCCACTTGTCGGTCGCTGTTGTAGCTCCTTGTGCTATTACTCTGTTTTTACCCTCTGCTACAAACTTGAGCTGCGCAGTCTTGATCTTGATCGATGTTTCTTCTGCTCGATGGATAATGTCTGTGAAGTGATGACGTATTTTTGACAGTAAAATTCCATCTGTGAATTCGTATTCGTACTGATGAAAGCGTAATCGTAAATTTTCATTTCGTGATTGTAATTCATGACGTCGTAATTTTTCAATTCGTATTCTGATGGATAAAATACACACAATATATTTTATGTACGACTGGACTCATTTAAGAGTTACAAATATTTATTTTGCGCAGCTACAGCCAAATATGCACGGATTTCTATTTTATGCGCACGAATATTTTTGACAGCTTTCTTACTCCATACAAACTACATTTTGGTGTATATAATCTGTAATCTGTAGGGGAATACATTTTAAAAGTAACCTTCCCAACACTGGGTATTTATTAGTGACTTAGTGTTTAGTTTCGATGGTGAAATCCAGTTGGTTTAAACCTAAAATGTCTCTCTCTGATCTGAATGGTCAGGACCTAAACCCCAGCACATACAGCCCAACATGTGTCAGTGCTAGTGCAGCCTCTGCAGCTCAGTGAGGGAATTCTGGAGGTTCTGAGCTTTCACATGAGCCCTGTCCATAAACTGAGAATGAGACAAACTTTGATGTGTCTCTATCTGCAGGTTAAGAGTTTAGGCAACACAGGTTCAGTTGTGATTGTGACAGACGTGTCACAATAATCACTGTTCCGTGGTCCGTCGTTTATCGCGGGGGTTACGTTCTAAAAATAACCCGTAATAGGCGAAATCTGCAAAGTAGCCAGCTTTATATTTTACAATTATTATATCTGTTTTAAGTCTGTAAAACCCCTCACCACCCACTTTATACACTTTTCTCTTACAATCCTTTTTGCATCCTTCTTATTGCTGCTGTCGTCCTGATGTTATTTTCCCCCTTCTTTATGTAACGATACAGCCACGTAACTTCTACCTTCCTTCAGCGTGTCCAGAAGTCCAACTTTTAGTGCGATGGTTTGCATCTTTCCTCTGTCTTTTGGGTGCGACCGCAGGAGCCTTTGTCGGTGCAGAACGTTTCGTCGACATTGTGGGTTTTGTCGGGGAGAAAACTTGCAAACATACAGCACTTCAGAATCACACTGATAGAGATCGAACATTTATGTAAATTTGGAAAGCTGAACACATTCTGCACTGTACAGGAGACACGGCACGGAAGAGATTGATTGACAATGATCTACAATCCCTTAGCCAATCAGGACGCAGGGGGAGGAACACAATGCGCTTACATACACTGAAAAAAATCTGCAAAACAGCGACGAGAACAATATATGATGGATGGAAGTAGGAAAGTTTTGCAATTCTACACATAGAGCAGACATGTCAAACTCAGGCTCGGGGGCTAAATTTGGCCCGCAATATAATTATATTTGCCACGCTAGTATGACGCATGCACTGCTAATACTGCTACTACTACTAATACTACTACTTTTGATAAACTTGTATCTAAGAAGAGATGCCAAGTCTTTGTCTCTGCTTTAGACGCATCAGAGTAAATCACAGTGTAGCAAACTGAGCTTGGATGAATGTTTTCTTTATAATTTTTGACTGTTTATAGATGAAAGACTGAATTTTCACTGAAGCAAGTTATTATTTTTGACTGGTTGTTGCCTTGTGGGAAAAAAAAAAAAACAATTTAAAAGGCGTTCAAAAACTACAGATAGATTATAGAGACATTATTTATTTGAAATGTTGTTATTATTTTATATTATGCTTGTTCTGGATTCAATGTTTAAGCAAAACTATTATTAAACATTTATTATTATTAATAAGAAAAGGTTTAACATTACATATTTTGAAAGAAGAGAAAACATGCATCTAAACAGTTTCAAATTTTCCTGGAGTTTGACACCCCAGGCATAGAGGGTTGAAAAAAGTGTCTCTTTCTGCTATTTATTTATTGCAGCTCAGGCTTGTTTTTTTTTTTTTTTCTGAACAATATTGTTGGCCTACATTTAGAATAGTTTGGGGGATAAGCATTGTTAGATTACATTTACACTGAAACGAATCCGCGTGTCACTGTATCACCGTATTCGAAACGATCTGCGTCCAGACATGTCGTTTCTGTGTTCACAAGTCTTCCCTATCCACACAGCTTTGAGCATATTTGTTTATGTTTTACAGAAGCGAAACTTAAGACCACATGGTTAATTTGCATAAACGATGCACTAAACAGTTTGCTATTGTGCGCTGATGCAGTTCAGCTTCTGTCGGACTAAAGGACACGACTCAGTGCAATATAAATGTGTGACAGAGGGGTGTTCTGCTGATGATGAGTCTGTTCTGTGTTTCTATCGCGTTGGAGATGGTTCATATTAAACTTTTCAGAGATTATACGTCTGCAGGTCGTATACATAGACCGTATATGTGAATGGACATATATTCTAGCCCAGGGGTGGGCAAACTTTCTGGCTCGCGGGCCACATAGGATCCTAAAGTTTGACTGAAGGGCCGGACAGAAGACAGGACATAACGTGTTATTCACATTTATCTAGGACTTCAGACACGCTACACGTTTCATCATTGCTGTGAAAGATTCAGAACACATAGAACTATTGATACCTGATCCACTGCACATCACGAGTGAATGTATATCGTGAGTTCACCGTTTTCGAATATGACTAGTAACAGCTCAAAAACAAAGCTCACGCCAAAAAACCACAGATATACACCTGTGAGTGTGATAAAACCTGCCTCCAAAATGATGTACACATTAATAATTACAACTCAGAGACCACAGGTGTCCTTGACTGACTTTTACCAACTCAAAATGGAAGCAGTGCAGTCTTATATCTTAAGCACCAACTACTTCACTCATGGTCCGAATAACTCCTGTAAGAACACTTTCTCATAAAACATTGCGGCCAACATAATACACCGCAACTCAATTGTATATATAGTGCGCCATCTACTGGGAAACGCTGGAAATGCATGACAAATAAAACATCAAAAAGGTTTATTATTGTAATTTATTCCAGTTCGGTGGGCCGGATTAAAAGGTTTAAAGGGCCGCATATGGCCCCCGGGCCGCAGTTTGCCCACCCCTGCTCTAGCCTCTTAGCGTTTTGGTGGTGAATTGGCATAGCCCTACTGATATCATGATTTTCTGGTTGCTGTATAAGAAAAAAAGGTGAGGACCACAAGAGCATTTTCTGAAGGTTTAATACAAACACACACACACAGCTCTGGCTCTACTGCCTACATGCATCAACAGAGAGACTGAGTCTCAGGAATGGACAGTTTTTATACACTGTGGTGGACAACAGGTGTGAGGCTCATGTCAAACAGAGTGATCAATACATGGTCAGGCAATAACTGTAGTCATAAAGGTGTACCGTGACAAGTTTTTTAAATTTTTATTTATTTATTTCATTCATAAAGCATAAAAAGACATCGACTGTGTCACAACATCAAACACACAAGAAATGAATGAAAAGGAGCAGAAAGAAGAAAAAATCTTATGTTATCTGCCCTCCTTTCCTTTTTCAAGACAAAACATCAACACCGATGGTTACCAAACATTCCATATCAGTTCAGGCACAATTACTGATCAATTGCAAACAGTAAATCTTCATTATTACACACAACTTAGTGTTCTTTTTCATACAGACACACTGCATTCGATTTTATATGTTTTTTTTTAATGTCATCATTGTACTTGATTCTTTTATTTCTTTGTCAAGACTATTCCATAAGTTCACTCCTTTCACAGCGACACTTTTCTCCATAACCTTGGTTCTGAATCTGGGTTTTTTAAACATGTAGGTTCCTTTTAAATTGTAGTGGCTTGTTCTCATCTCAAACAGTCTTTGAATATTTTCAGGTAATACATTGCACTTTGCTTTATACATGACTTTGAGGATACTTAAGTCAACAAGGTAACTTTAGCAACAACAAATGGTCTATTGGGGTCCATAAACATTCCTTAACCTAATTTTAGGAAATAACAGACTTCTTCTCCTGTTCCTTACATCAAGCTTGTTTGTCCTTCAACTAACATAAAAAAAAAAAAAACATGCCATCACCTACATCAGCGTATCAGCGTTTTCAGGCGTCCACACAGTGCCATATCAGATCCATACTCAAATGAATTCGTGGGAGCTGGCGGCACCAGATCGTTCCGTCTCTGGAGCCGTTTTCCATCGGATTAGTGTGGACGGACACTGGATCTGCGACGAAAACGACTCCAATACGTACTAGTGTGGACGGGGCCTTGGGGTTGTTGCATCAGAGGCAAAAATTCACTTCAGTATTACCATTTATCATCTATATTTTCTTGCAATATATCACAGTTCAAAATGTGTTCTAGTTACCGGTCTAGTAAAACGCTCTTTCAAACCGTAGGCTGCGTAGTTCTGTTTTAATTCACAGCGGTGTATTGTAGCCGTCCTGGTAACCTGTCAAAGCCAACAAGCCCCTGTCATGAAATACAACCTCCCAGTGGATAGTGAATATGTATAATGCATCTTCGTTAGTCATAATACGGCGCGCTAACCTTTATAGTAGGCCACGAGGTGCACCGGGCAGATTAATGTGTGCGAGGGATTCTGCTGACAAGGCTGTTTATCTCTACTCTCTTAAGTGATCTGCATCTCCAATTTGAGCTCAAACTGCTTATTCATAACTGCGCTCCATTCACTTTCTATCATTATTTTACAGAGCGGAGCAGTGCCGAGGTGCTTATATAACGGCAATTGGTTTATATGTTCTCTTTAAAGGTCCTGTGTTATACTAAATCGACTCTTGTGAGCTTTAAGTCTTGTTAGAATCTCGTTACCCGATCGAAAACGTAACCGGAGTTGTGTTTTGTTTCATTCACACATTTGTTAGTTTGAATAATCCTTTGGTATTAGTCTGTCTGCGGCTCCAAAGCTCAAAATGCTCCGCTCCACCTTGTGATGTCTGAAACTGAAAACTGTTTGGGCTGAATATGAGTCCTACATTTTTGGGGACCCGTTAACATTCCACCCATTACCCGACCGCCCGTGATAAATTGGGGTCAGCTCATTAGTCCGGCAGCTCAGTAGTTCAGAACCAAACCAGGACTGAACAAGGACTGAACCTACACCGGGTCATTAGCAGATTATAAATATATACACGCGACAACCCCAGAGCTGATCGCCAGGACTACACCTGGACTGAACCAGGACTGAACTAGGACTACATCAGGACTGAACCAAGTCTAAACTAGGACTACACCAGGACTAAACCAGGTCTAAACTAGAACTTAACCAGGTTTAAATCAGGACTAAATCAGGACTAAACCATGACTAAACCAGGACTGAACCAAGTCTAAACTAGGACTACACCAGGACTAAACCAGGACTGAACTAGGACTACATCAGGACTCAACCAAGTCTAAACTAGGACTACACCAGGACTAAACCAGGACTGAACTAGGACTACATCAGGACTGAACCAAGTCTAAACTAGGACTACACCAGGACTAAACCAGGTCTAAACTAGAACTTAACCAGGTTTAAATCAGGACTAAATCAGGACTAAAACCATGACTAAACCATGACTAAACCAGGACTGAACCAAGTCTAAACAAGGACTACACCAGGACTAAACCAGGACTGAACTAGGACTACATCAGGACTGAACCAAGTCTAAACTAGGACTACACCAGGACTAAACCAGGTCTAAACTAGAACTTAACCAGGTTTAAATCAGGACTAAATCAGGACTAAACCATGACTAAACCAGGACTGAACCAAGTCTAAAGTAGGACTACACCAGGACTAAACCAGGTCTAAACTAGAACTTAACCAGATCTAAACCAGGACTACACCACGACTGAACCAGCACTAAACCAGGTCTAAACCAGGTCTAAACTAGGTCTAAACCAGGTCTAAACCAGGACTACACCAGGACTGAACTAGTGTCATTAGCGTAAATATATTCACGCTGCAACCGCCGAGCCGATCGCCAGGACTACACCAGGACTGGACGAGGTCTAAACCAGGACTAAACCTGGACTTAACCAGGTCTAAACCAGGTCTAAGCCAGGAGCCCAGGCGACGAGGGGCTCAGCGTGGTTCATCGTTCCATGAAAAGACCAGGAAATGGCACTTGTTTCCAGGGCAACAGACGTCCAGGACAGTTCATCGTTCATTTGATTCACCTGACACGCCCGTGGGTAATCACTACCCGCCTGCAAAATTCCAGAACGTTGATAACCTGTCTGTTTCAACATCTATTTACAGGTCCCCGACCCGGTGCAGGACTCTGGGCTGAAATCATCCAAATGATGAGTGTTTTTTGTTTGAGAGAAGAACTCACCATAAATATGCAGGGTTTGTGTGTTAAACATGAGTGAATGAACACAACTTCAGGTCTGTTTGTGATGAGGAAACAACATTATAACATAGATGAGAAAATATCTCAACATAGAACCATTAACCTGGAGTGTGTTTTAAAACAATAAAATGAGAAGATATGTTGTTGCTTTGCTCAAAAAATGTGTTAGGAAAATAGTAAGACTGGATACAAATGATAGTGTTGTAGTACTCGAGGCTGGTCTTGGTCTCGAGATCAGCCTCTAGATCAGGGTGTCAAACTCATTTTTGGTCCGGGGGCCGTATCCAACCTACTTTAATCCCAAGGGGCCAGATCAGAAAATTCATGTCATATAAACCCCAAAAATAACAATAAGTTTAAATATTTGTGCAGAGAAACACAAATCTATTACAGAAATATTTTTTTAATTGATGAACTCTTTCTTTTACAAAATATTATAAAATTATGAACAACCTGAAACTTTAAGAAAAATGTAATTTCAACATATGTTTTCACATGAACTTGTATGTAAATAGGAATAAGTCAATTTTTGTTGTAAAATCCTGCACTCGGCCTCCACTTTTCTCATTTTGGACATTTTTCTGATGAGGGTGTCACGGTCACAGTCAAAACGATCGTCCTTTAAGAGCGTTTGGAAAGAGACAAGTCTTCATTTGTGCTGATCTGGTGGGAGGGGCCACGTACAGAGACGCTGGGGACGCTGCTGTGATAAATACACAGAAAATTAACAATATTTTAATAGAAAATATAATAAAATATTTTTAGTAGAAAATCAGCTGGGGGCCACATTAAAGGTCTTGGAGGGCCGCATCTGGACCCCGGGCCGCATGTTTGACACCTGTGCTCTAGACTATTTTTTCGTGGTCTTGGTCGTGTCTCGGACTTGAGGTCTGACACTCGACGAGTGATCAAATGAAGATAGATTTATAAAAACATTGACATACAGTATATGTACCAAAATAACTGTAAAATACAAATAAATGTCAAAAATTATAATAATGGTCTCGATTTGGTCTCGATGGGCCATGGTCTTGGTCTTGTCTCAGTCTTGGGATCCTGTGGTCTCGGACAGGTCTTGGTCTTGATTAGTGCGGTCTTGACTACAACACTAATAAATGATTTGCTAATATGTAAATAAAGGGTTATTCTTTCATACTCAAACTATTACGTGTTAATGTGTAAAGTACTATGAGATAAGATCAATGTACTAATTCTAATCACTAACAGTTGGTATTGGAAACAAATAATTGGTTGGCAGAGTTCAGGAAGTTGATGGTTTGAATCCAAATCTAAGCAGTAAATGATGTTGTTGTGTCCTTGGGCACATGTCCTTAAACTAATGATCCAATATATTTCACCATCTGTTAAATAAATAGAAACAGAGTCGTTTATCTGTGTTAAAGACTGGATTGGACACGGACGCCTCTGACTGGTCGTAACTTTCCATAGCACCTTGAGAACGCCCAACCTCATCTGCTCTCTGAAACTAAAGGGTTGGGCTGTTCATTTGTTCATTACACGCTTTATGCAAAATTGAGTTTTTGAGCGTTTGATCGTGTCGTACTGTCGTCCCCTTGTCAAAAACATTAACATGAGTTGTATTTTGATTCGTTCACATTTGTTTTGTTAATCCATTAATCCAAAATCATATTCTCTGAGCACACAGAAATGGTGTTTGCATTTTGCTTGGACTTGTGTGCAGTTTTTAAGACTCATTCTGCTGTCAAATTGTGTTTACAAAGAATGTTTGGCTCTATTAGCATAGCATTCACATTTCCTAAGAGCTTCATTTGTTTCCTCATTGTTCAGTTTCGTTGCCAGCAGAGGAAGCTCCCATGACTAAATATCAAAATGTCGGTCTCCAGTGGGGCCAGGACTCCCCTGAAAAAGAGATTCTGAATCTCAGCGGGGCTTTCCTGCTTAAATAAAGATCAAATTAAAAAAAAAGCTCCATTGGAAACAGGCATTGGCTGATTGACGGTCCCGGGTTCGATCCCTGTGTCAGCCAGGACTTTCTTTGCAGAGTTTGCGTGTTCTGTCCTTGTCTGGATGTGTTTCCTCCCATCAACCCAAAACATGCAGCACAGGTACAATCCTCCAGCAAATCTAGTCCTGACCAAGTCCAGCACGAAGATCACAGAAAAAGGTCCCATCCGCTGCCCACTGCTCCTGAAGAGATGCCACAAATGATGAGTCAAATGAAGAGGACAAATCTCCTTTTGAGGATAATAAAGTAGTTTTCTTTCCTTTCTTTTCTAAAGGTCTGTAGCCATTATTTTCAACTTGTGAAATACGTTTCCCAAGGCGACCAAACGCATGTTCAAAGGAGAATTAAAGCCACAAGAATGCATAATATGTGTTCATTAATGTGCACGGTACCGAACAAATGATCAAATAATAATCTGGTCTTTTCACATTCCCAGTGTCACCTTGCTCAGCCCGACACTGGTGGGAGATTTATTCATCTGACAACTGTGGATTCAAAGGAAGTTCCATTTGACAGTGTATGTGCGCCTCTCTCCAGCTCGTCACCGTCACCTCACTGTAACTGCACTGTAAGAGAAATCAGACAGGCTTTACAATTCAACTCAAATGTAAGTGTTAATTTATTTTACGTATGCCTCGAGCCAATCACCTGCTAACTTTGACTTTGAACATATGAACTCTCAAGATATTTATTCAAGGGAGTAGGTTTGCACAGGGACGGTGGGGACGTGTCACAACCAGTATCTGGGGAAGATAAAATAGTCCCTACCAATATTTGCCATCCGATATTTTTCCAAACTCAATAGTATTAATTTAACACATTTTAGTTCACATTTTGTTTATTAGATGTTCTGAGATGTGTTCAGTGATGTAATGACAGGGTTACATCTGCCGCAGTTTCATTGGCCCTGACACCCCTGCTCGACTGTCTATCGGACGTCAAGGCGTGGTTGGCCCAAAACTTTTTGAAACTCAATGAAGATAAGACTGAGGTGATACTGTTTGGGGCCAACAGTTCCCTCACCTCAAAAATCATGTTCGTCCCACAGTCACCAACCTCGGCGTCATCTTAGACAGTGATTTTAAATTTGATAAACAGATTAACAATGTTTTAAAATCAAGTTTTTATCATTTGCGGCTTTTATCTAAAGTTAAACCTTTTTTATCTTTTAAACTTTTTGAACAAGTTATGCACACTTTTATTTCATCACACCTGGACTACTGTAATGCACTTTATTCCGGCATTTCGCAAAACGCACTTTACCGACTACAGTTAGTCCAAAATTCTGCAGCGCGACTTTTAACAGGAACAAAAAGGAGAGAAGAGCACATAACCCCAATCCTTGCATCTTTGCACTGGCTCCCTGTTAATTTTAGAATTGATTTTAAGATTTTATTGTTTGTTTTTAAAGCTTTGAATGGACTGGCTCCACAGTACGTCTCGGACCTCATCCAAATTTATACCCCTGCGCTCTGAGGTCCGAGGTCCAGCTCCAGCTCAGGGGGCCTAAGACGAGACTTAAAACCAGAGGGGACGGGGCTTTCTCTGTGGTCGGCCCTAAACTCTGGAACAATCTGTCGCTTCACGTTCGAGCAGCACCCACAGTGGAGAGTTTAAATCTCGTCTTTTATTTATTTTTATGTGTTTTTATTGGTTTTACTGATTTAATTTATTTATTGGTTTATTTATTTCTATTCTATGATATAGTTTTTTTTTATTTTACTGGTTTTATATTATTTTACTAGTTTTAGTAATTTACTTTATCATCTTATTGTTGTTATTTTTTATGTATTTGTGCAGCACTTTGGAAACAGTTTGTTTGTGAAATGTGCTATAGAAATAAAGTGGATTGGATTGGATTGGCTGTAACAGAGTGATGTCATTAGTGGAGCCAGGAGCCTAAACTGGGGAAGCGGCAGGACGGGGCCGCACCTGAAGATGTCGGCTTGAGCAGGCGTGAGTGAAAACGCTGCGCACGAAACTTTGAAAAACTTTCCAAAAGGAACTTACTTGGCTTCATCTTTAGTTAGAAGAAAAAGAATCATTCATAAAGAATCATTTTAGAAGGACAATGGACACAAACTGAAAAATGAAACCACCTCTCACTTAGTTTGGAAAGAATTCATAAAATATAAACGCAAAGATGTGCTGTTTGGTTTTTGCAGTGTGCATCATACAAAAAGTAAACAATATTATATAATTAATCTTTTAATCAAGTAACATATCAGTTGGTTTCATGGGGGTTAGCTGATAAGCTGAGACTAAACCTACGAACTTGTATTTATTAGTTGAAAAACAAAATCACAATTGCTGTGCCCGTTAAAATTCCACCCGTTACCGGCCCGTGCCCGTGATAAATCGGGGTCTGTCCATTAGTCCAGGACTAAACCTGGACTGAACCTGCGCCATGTTATTAGCGGATTATAAATATATACACGCCACAACCGCAGAGTCGATCGACAGGACTACACCAGGACTAAACCAGGACTGAATCAGGACTACACCAGGACTACACCAGGACTAAACCAGGACTACACCAGGACTAAACCAGGACTGAACCAGGACTACACCAGGACTACACCGGGACTACACCAGGATTACACCGGGACTGAACCAGGACTAAACCAGGACTGCACCAGGACTGCACCAGGACTGAACCGGGACTAAACCGGGACTACACCGGGACTGAACCAGGACTGAACCAGGACTACACCAGGACTGACACCAGGACTGAACCAGGACTGAACCAGGACTGAACCACCAGGACTGAACACCAGGACTAAACCAGGACTGAACCAGGACTGAACCAGGACTGAACCAGGACTGAAACCAGGACTGAACCAGGACTGAACCAGGACTAAACCAGGACTACTGAACCAGGACTGGACTGACCAGGACTGAACCAGGACTAAACCAGGACTGAACCAGGACCCAGAAACCAGGACTAAACCAGGACTACACCAGGACTGAACCAGGACTGAACAGGACTAAGGACTGAACCAGGACTGAACCAGGACTGAACCAGGACTAACCAGAACCAGGACTGACACCAGGACTGAACCAGGACTACAACCAGGACTTACACCGGACTGAACCAGGACTAAACCAAGACTGAACCAGGACTGAACCAGGACTGAACCAGGACTGAACCAGGACTGAACCAGGACTGAACCAGGACTACACCAGGACTGAACCAGGACTAACCAGGACTGACTGAACCAGGACTAACCACCAGGACTGAACCAGTGTCATTAGGATAAATATATACACACCGCAACCACCGAGCCAATCACCAGGACTACACCAGGACTGGACCAGGTGTAAACCAGGTCTAAACCAGGACTGAAAAACAAAATCACAATGGTTGTACCTGTTGATTTATGATACAGCCGCACCATGTACAGTTAAAGCAACATGTTACATTCACCGGCATAGTTTCATGGAAATAGAAACTTAAAACAATACTACGGAACATTCTTGATGGAGATAGATATGTTTTATGCCGTACTGTGGGAGATTCTGGCCATTGGATCAACATTTTCATGGGAACAATCTCAGTCGGTCAGAGCAAGGACATGTTTTTCAGTATAAATAATAAAGACAACCAAAAAACCCAAAAAAACAAACAAAAACTCATCTTTTTGAGTTTTATTTGGCTAAAAACTTACACAATGGGGCTTTCAGATGCTGCTGCTTGCACCTGCATCTATTTACGACTCACCATTTTGTTAAATTAATAATACAGATCTAAATTAAAGCTTAATATCGCTAAATACAAAAAATAACTTCCAAAAAATGAGCTGACGTCAAGTGACATTTGTGCTGCTGCAAACCAAACTGACCCTTTTTGACCATACAGCTTTGAGGGACGTCGTTTACCCTTTACAGTTGATAATTTAAATATCACGAGCCGCCCGACACCACTTGAAAGCAGCATATCAATTAACATTTGCCTGCTCTCGTCTCAATTAAAGGCGCCGTACGGGCATGTTTTTACTTTCTTAAAATCGTGAAAACAGAACAAGTTCATTTAAACAGTTTGGTCCAAGTTTTTATGCGTTCTTATGCATTCAGAGCATCCAAATTACTCACCACAATGAGTTTATGCAGGTGATAAGTGCTTTTTACAACTTTCAGAGATCAGAGTTTTGCTGTCAACGTAATGTTAACCTTAACTAGCATGCTAACTGCACGCTTCCTGATTCTCAAACAATAAAAACATTATAAGACATACAGTATTTTGCAGAAGTTCATGGCGCTTTGGGAACAAATCGAGCACAGGATCTTAGTTGGGCCACTTGTCTCCATGGCGACGCTTTGCAGAATGTTCCAGCGTATGTTCCAGGTGTTTTTTGATTGTTAAAGATACCTGTTGGCGATGTTAGTCTCCATGGAGATAGAAACGTTTAATGCCATACTGTGCATTTTATCAAAGCAACAACAATTTGATTTAGTCAAACAGAAAGGTTCCACAGTGTACCTTTAAAGAATTGATGCACATACACAGGGTTGTCAAAAGTATCAAAAATCAGATACTAATCAAAAACAAAACTAGTATTGAAAACTTTTACAATTCACAAGTCACATTCACAGGACATAAATGAACCTTTCCTGAAGCTTTAGACCAGGGGTGGGCACATATGCGGCCCTTTAATCTTTCACCAAACTTGAATAACAATAATAATTTTCAGTGTCATTTCAATAAATAGTAAATACTGTGGGACTTGAAAGACAGATATTTTGTTGCTTTATGCTTTTGCTTAATGCTCTGTAATGATTTTCAGTTATAACAATAATAACATGGAATATTTTTTTCTCTTTTGAGGTGGATTACCAAAAAACTCCATCCATCTGCTCCTGGTCCGGCCCTTCCGTCAAATTTTAGAACCCTTTGTGGTCCACAAGTCAAAAAGTTTGCCCATCTCTGCTTTAGACTGATCTTGAGGTGCATCAGAGCAAATACAACTCAACTCAACTCAGATTTATTTCTAGAGCACTTTAAAAACAACACAGTCGACCAAAGTGCTGCATACAACAGTGACACATACAGTGACAGGTACAAGTAAAATATAATACAATACAAATACGGGTAAAAAGTCAATCCTCAAACTGAATTAAAAGCCAAGGAATAAAAGGGAGTTTTTAGGAGGGGCTTAAAAACGCAGTGAGTCGTTCAGCCTGATGCTCAAAGGGAGTCGATTCCGCAGCCTTGGAGCAGCCACCGCAAACGCCCAATCTCCTCTCTGTTTTTTCTCCTGGTCTTTGGGACGTGGAGGAGAGCCTGATCTGCGGACCTGAGAGCACGAGAGGAGATGTGAGGTACAAGCAGGTCAGACAGATACTGAGGAGCTACACCATGGGGGCATATGAAAGCAAATAAAAAGAATTTTAAAATCAGTGCTAAGGTGTACGGGGAACCAGTGGAGAGACTGACGGATGGGGGATATGGGGTCAAATTCCAGTTAAAAGGTGAGTGGTTGTGTTCTGCACTAGCTGTAGGCGGGAGAGTGAGGTTTTACTGAGTCCAGAGTAAAGTGAGTTACAATAATCTAAACGAATAAGAGCACATAGACTAGAATATGTTCATGGACCAATATGGAAACTTAGCCAGGCTGGCGCCACCTAGTGTCTCTGCTCAATTTAATTTCTCTCCAGCGACTAGGTCAGGAATCAGAATACACTAGACCATCCAAGACCTTTAATCTGGCCCTAGACTGACTTTCTACAAAAATATTTTAATTATATTTTCTATTAAAATATTGGTAATTTTCTGTGGTGTTTATCACAGCAGCATCTCCAGCGTCTCTGTACGTGGCTCCTCCCATCAGAGCAGCACAAATGAAGACTTGTCTCTTTCCAAACGCTCTTAAAGGACGATCGTTTTGACTGTTGACCGTGACACCCTCATCAGCAAAATGTCAAAAATGAGAAACGTTGGACGCTGAGTGCAGGATTTTCCAAGAAAAACTGACTTATGCCTCTTTGCATACAAGCTAATGTTAAAAAAATTTTGTTGACCCCCGGACCAAAATGAGTTTGACACCCCTGCACTAGATGATTTGCAAGAACCCTGGAAGTTTTAGATCGCGCAATCAGCGAAGAGGTGTGAAGCCACAACGTCAAACTCTCTCAAACTTTCTGGCCCAGCACAACAGTAAACAAAGCGGTCGAGATGATGTAGACGAAGACAGACATTCTGTGTTGGCAATAATTCCCGAGATTGAGGATTTAAAACCAGAACAGAGAATGTTTGGTGAATTTTATCAAGAGGAAAGACGTTATTGCCCTCCTTCCTACGGGATTTCACAACCAAATAGCAGCGATTGGTTAAATAAAAAAAATACTCACCTACCTTCAAGTGAACGAAGTCTAATGCTGCGAGGTCAGACGGTTTTCACGAATTGAAACCGACTGATGAATCAGGCTACTGGAAGCTACCTGAACCACTGAGGGATTACACAGATATAAAACCACATGGAAGTACTATTATTTAATCCTGAAAGTCACATTCTATTGTCTAAAAAAAATCGTTTTTATTATCATTGTAGTATCAGAATCGATATTGTGAGCCGAGTCTATCCCTTAGCATCGAAATTGAGTTTGAAATTTTAGTATCACGACAACACTGCAGCCTCATGTAATTCTATGTCTCCATTCATCTGAACTATATTATTGCTCCATCTTCCCCTTTCACTTCAGACCTGCCCTGCCACCTCCCCCCCGTCCTCCTCCACCTGATAAGCTCGAGCAAACGCTACACCCGGCTGCCTCTCTCACCTCCCTCACCTCTCTCGCCTCCCGAGCAAAATTACCTTTAAGAAATAAATAAATAGAAATGTGCAAACACGAGTACTATATTATCCATGCTCATATCAAAAAGTGATGTATTTCTATCCGACCGTGGCTAACTCCCAGTGCGAAATAATGTAATTCTAACCGTCTTCTCCATACAATAGAAATGCTACGTTAGCGGGACACGGATATCAACATGTCGTAATTCGTGCTTAGTGTGGTAATTGCTGTGCCAGCCCGGCGCCCGTGCAATGTACTCCCGAGATAACGGTTTCTATTGTTACAAATTAATGTTGCATACACACTTTTTGTTGTTATTTGAATGCTCAATGTGGATTTTAGCTAAAGAATAACAGGTCTAATTAAATAACTGTGATGATTTATTAGATTGACTTTTAATGTTAAGGGTTGTAATGCTGATTTATTTTCGAGACAATTATTGCCAACACAGAATGTATGGCTCTTCGCTGATTGGCTGGTGAATGATCTACAACCTCCGGGATTCTTGCAAACCGTTTAGTGTATTCCGATTCCTGATCTAGTCGCTGGAGAGAAATGTAATTGAGCGGAGGCACTACACAGCAAAAACTGGAGGATTAAAATTTTAGGGTAGAGTTGTTTTGAACACAAAAAGTGTTATTTTAACTATTTGAAAGTTAAATGTGGGTTTGAGTTGGAGTTATTTGTCAGAGTTGATGTGGTTGAGGTTAATTCAACTTCTCTTAGTGTTAATTTGGCTCCTCCCATTCACCACTTCAAACTCATGTGAGAGAAAACCATTTTGAACCAGTTTTGTGCATAATTTCATCTTAAATGAACTAAAATAAAGTAAAAAATAAAATAAAACACCTTTGTGTGTTGTTTAATAAAAACAAAGTGTTATCTGTTTACTCTCAAAACGTTAATATAACTCTGGATTTCGGGGTTAAACAGGAACTTTGGTCCAGTGTTACTTAATTAACATTTCCAAAAATGTTAAATTAACTCTAGAACAGATTGGACTCATAGAAATTCTGAGAAAATGTTAAAATTCTGTGAGAGTCAATTTTAACACTCCACTTTTTGCTGTGTAGGTGGCACCAGCCTGGCTACCAAGGAACTGCAGTGCGGTTCAATTTGTGCACAGTTTTTGTATCATGTTTGTATGTTTATGAAGGATTGTCCAGGATTCCGACGGTCATGGAAATCCTGGAAAAGTCATGGAAATTGAAAATGTCATTCCCAGGCCTGGAAAAGTCAATGAAAGTTTAGAAAAAGTCATGGATGAGCTGCGAAACATCTTCAACCAAACTAACTTTTGTCCTGAATTTTCTCCTCGCCTTGGATTCTTCCTGGACGACTGAGGGATTCTTCACACATTTTGAAAAAGTCATAAAATTTTAGTATCTCTTTCACGCAACTACAATTTTCTATTAAGTTCTCATTAGGCTATTATGATTATTTCCAAACATATGCGCCAATAAAGGACGACAATAAATGCACTGACAGTATTTTGAATGTTAAAAACTTATGAGTGGAAAGGGCTAAAATTCCATATTTAGCCCTAAAAAATATGATCAATTCTACACATGTAGGTGCTGTAAAGTCATGGAAAATTCACTTTAGGTCATGAAAAAGTCATGGAAAAGTTCAGAAATTTTGTCAGTGAAAAAGAGTGGAAACCTGATTGTCGTGTGGGAGCATGGGTGACGTCGACTTAAGGGTTGTATGGAGGATTTTCCAAGGAACGAGAAATTCAGCGACTGTTTGTCCTTTTTCAAATGTTGCGCATGCGTGAAACCACCGCCCCTCCCCTACAGCTCCTACGTAGAAACGCCTCCTCCCTCCTCCTCCTTACGCCAGAAACAGGTTTGTTTACAGCCGGTGCTGCACATGACTTGTAAACAACTAACTACAGTGTTGGTTAGGCAAGACGGAGAAGTGAGGAGCGGGGGAGCGGGTGTGCGGACATTTCGTTCGCGGACGAGAAGTGAGGAGCAGGGAGAAGAGCGGAGCAGGGAGCAGGAAGAGGGGAGCGTGCGCGGAGATTCCGTGCCCGGAGAAGTGAGGAGCAGGTGGAAGAGCAAGATCGGGCAGCGGGGACAGGAGCAGGAAAGGGGTGCAGAGAAGGTTGCGCGGAGATTCAGTGCTAATGAACTAGCTACAACACGCAGCAGCAAGCGGACTCTTTCTTTGCCTTGAAAATTACGTTTTCAGACATAGGATATCGCTTTCGTGTCCTGAAAAACGTTTGACTAGCTCTTGGAAATAAAGTACGTTTTCATAATAAGCAGAAGTTTCCTGTCCAGGAGTAATTTGTGGACCAGTGCGTCAGTCTTTAGACCCTGCGTCTGCTTCAGTCGCGCCATCGCTGGAATGAATCTATAAGAATCACCTTAGTTTGGCTTCGCTGCTTTTCCCCTTGTCTTCTTCTTTCAGCGACCTCAAAAACGGACTTTCTTTTGCTGCTAACTGCTCCTGGATTCTTGTCGCCATTGCAACAAACTTTGTGCGAACTGCGAGGAAGATATAGGTCAAAAAAAAGCCGCTAAGAACTGTTGCGTTGGTGGATTAAACAGCGTCTGTGCATCTTGCGTCTGTGGACTGCGTGACAGGCGTACGTAAACCACGTACCGGCGGCGCACAGGCAAGTCAGTTACGCTAGAAACGTAGGGAGATTGATTGACAGCCTGTCAGCTCACAGATAACGAGGCAGTGTCGTTATCTATTGGCAAATGTTTAGCCCCACCACGTCCAGAGTTGATGAATTTTTATTCTCTTTTTTTTTGGTCATCATAATTACAAGGCTACTGCATCTCTATAATCTATCATTGACAACTTGAAACAAAAATACAACCTTTAAGGGCTGAACATTGCACAGAATCTTACAGCTAACCGTAAGGAGCATTCAAATAGTGCCTGGAGAGAGATCACTAGATTACAATCTACGACTAGATTACAATCTAAAACCTCTTCAAGCATATTGCTGAGGGAACATTATAACATGGTAGAAAGCTCCAAAAAGTCAATTCTGCATAAATCCTCTTTAAGTAAATAACTAAGACAGTTTGGATGTTTGTTTTAAAGGTGATCTATTTGAACTTGTGCAGGGTTCGCCACCTGCCTGACTCCATGGAGATGTTATAACTTTGCGTTGACTGTAGAGGAAGTTCAGATCTGTAGAGTCTGCTCACAGTAATAATGCAAGTTTATGTGTGAGTTAAAACAATTATGGTATGGTTGTGTCTCATAGCAAGGTGGTTCTGGGTTCACACTTACCAAAGTACTGCATCCATTGATTTTATTACAGAAACAAGCTTTGCGAATTATCCATAAAGTTGTTTTTTTAGAACACACTCATCTTCTTTTTATTCTATCCAAGCTCCTCAAGATTCCTGATCTTGTAAAATATCATACACTAGTAATTTTATTCAGCGCATGCAACAATTTACAACCAAGTAATCTTCGAAGCTTGTTCAAAATGAGAGTGAAAACCTATCATTTTAGAGGATATGGAAATTTCAAATTGCCTAATGTTCAAACTACCCGTAAAAGTTTCTGTGTATCTATATGTGGTGTAAAACTCTGGGACAAGCAAGGCCAAAATATCCATAAATTCAAGTTGTTATATAAACTCATGGTCTGGTCACAGTACATACAGAGTGGGTCATAATATTAGAACAATACTTCCTTCTGTAGCGCTGGTTTATGTTTGTTGTTTCCTTACCATTGCAGGTGTGTGCTGTCTGTTACATTACTTGTATCTGTTGTTTCTTACCATTGTCTGTATCTTTAATCTTACCACTTATGTTATACTAGGGCCCGGTCAAGCAGAAGTAAACAGCAAGGCCAAAAATTCAAGTTAATGCATCTGATATAAAAATGTATTCAACAGATACATATGTACTCTAGTTTATGAAACTGTTTACCTTTTTTCTGTACCATTTTTGGTTCTAAAGTTACATACGTTTTAAACAGACCATGTATGAAACATGGAACAAAAATTATTTAACAAATTTCAAAGACCTGGAATTCATAATAAATATAAATGGATGTATTTCATCATATCTTGTGTTATTCCATCTTTGAACTGTTGATGAAGGTACATGATTTTTCCAAAAAAAAAAAAAATTAAAATGATAAAAATTTGCTTTATTTTATAGAAATAGTTTCCTATCATTTTGAAGTAATATTAAAGTTTTCGGAAGAAAAAAGTTGACAAATTATGCAAAATCATGCACCTTCTACTTGCTTGCACAATTTTCCCTCCGTTACTTTTCCCTCCGTTACCATGACCTTTCTTAATAAAAAATCTCATTACTCAAAAAGTAAGAGGTTTTTCAACCTAATCTTGTACCATATGGTAGAAAACTATATGAAGCAAATATTCAAACCAGTTTGTTAAGGATATGTAAGTGAGAACCAAGAGTTATCACTGTTTGTATTTATTACCCAAAAAGTGCTGCATATTTCATTCCCTCCGTTACTGACATGAGTTTTTAAATTTTTTGTCAACAACTTGAAAGAATATCACAGGTTTAACTTTACCCTGTTGGAGTGTTCTCTTTCCTACATTCATTTCAATAGTCCCTCTAGTTTCTGAATAAGAGCTATTTGACTGTAAAAAATCTGCCCGTTTCCCTCTGTTACCACTTGACTGGACCCACTACCAAGCTATAACAGTCAGTCTTTGTCCGCAGTTGTAAATAGTTCATATAGTTTAATGCAAAATGTCTGAAAAATACAAAAGAAAGCTCATTGTGTTAGATTAGAAGAGCGGGGTTGGGATTAAATAAATTTTCTTCTTCCCACTTCTTTTTGGGCCAAATTTTTGTTCTGGTTATTTTCATTTCTATTATGATTTTTCTTATCTTATATGTTCCATTGTATAAGAATGTAAGTCTTTACTTGCCCAAAATAAATACATAAATAAATAAAACTTACCAAACTTTGCTATGTGCTCCTGGCCATGACCATTTAGCTCAAGAAACTCAAGAAAAGTATTATAGTCCACTAGGAGAGGGACAGCAAGTGTTTTTATTTTATTTTATTTAGTAGGTAATAAGGGGAATGAAAATATCTTTAAAAATGTTCTTCAGTATTTCTTAAAGAGTCTCTTTTTCAGAGCAAGTTGCATAAATGGTCTGTTTCTGCTGTGTCCACCAGCTCTGGCGAGTCTTTCTGGCTGCTTTATCCTTGTACTGGCTAAACATTTGAGTGCTCCAGTAATTCCATGTTAACGTCCTGGCTTTAACTCAGGGAAACACGTTTAATTAAGCTTAAAAGCGTGCCATTTGGAGCTATTTTGGCCGAATGGTGTTTTGGGCTCACAGTGCCCTGCTATCATTGTGTCTAGGTCAACGCAATTACACATGACCAAAACAAGAGGCACTTTTGGGGACGTGTCCGCACCAGTCCTGATTGTGATTGTAATTCTAGATTCAAATAGACTCTGTGACTAATTCTGTTTTCGCTGTTTTAGAAGTGAAAGAACTGGCAAGGGTAAAAACTAAATCATTGTGATAATCAGCTAATTTTAAATCGGGTAATGGGAATGAGGCTTTAGTGTGAAGCTCTAACTCTTGTTTTTAATGTTTCTGTTGCTATTTCACTTGATTTATAATGCATGTTTTTATTGTTTCAAAATGCCTGATTGACTTTTTTAACCCTCACATATGACCTGGATATGAAAGTTACATCACTCATGCCTCTAATGCAAGACAATGGAGAAAATACAATTTAGAGCACAGACACCTGCACAACTGAACTGAGACATGGCCTGATGACATCATCACAGGGCGCCGCTTGTTTACATGTGGCACTGGAGTGTGAGTCTGGAGCCATGAAATATGTCTGAAAAAGTGAGACAGCTTAGTCCTGCTGTGAGATGCTCCTCTGTGAGTTTATGGATTTAACAACAGCACAGAGCAGTGAGGGAAACAGGAGACCCTCCTCCTCCAGCTGTGCACAGTGTGAGCATGCTGTGCCCGGGCACAGATCGTTTCACTCACACTGGACAAATGTACTGGTGCTTTAGGGACCTTCTGTGCCCAGGCACGATTCGATTAGGCTAATGTGAGTGCACCCTGTGCATGTTTATGGAGAGAGAACATGGCTAAAAGCTCATGAGTCTATTTCACATATTATGTCCCTTTCTCATTGGAATCTTACAGCATTCAAACGATGAATGGATAAAAAGTTACTCAAGTAAATGTCATGGTTACACAATGTAACCATGGTTCTCTGAGTGAAGAGATTGTCCATAATACAATATTATGTAACTGGGTGGAGAGATACAATAGAGAACTGAGTGTCACCCACCTCTGTCTAAATGATGAATGGTCACAGAGCCACAGCATCACCTTCAAGGCACTCAGAGCACTTTACATCAAGAAAGCACTCACCTGTTCCCACACAGCACCCAGCACAGACACAGACACAGACACAGAGCGAGGACACCAGGACATAACCACACCATTCATTCAGAGAGCCAACCTGTGGGTCAGTGGATCTGACGCTCTACCAACAGGATTCAAACCACCAACCTCTGGATCAGAGGGCACACTACCAACTGAACTACAGCCATCCCACTCTACAACATGTACTAGATGTTACATGTTGTTAAGATGTGTGATACCAGTACAGGGTGACTAGATTTTCAAAATAAATATGTGCACTTCTGCACTCGGCTCAGTCATGACTTACTCAGGACCTAACACATGAGTCATATATATGTATAGTCACATTTTTTGTGCGTTTTGGTCATTTGTAAGCAGCTTTTCTGTATTTTACCTAAACAAATGACAATTAATGGCTCTCTTTACTGTTAGTATGTATCAAATTGGTCAAAAATAGGGACACAAGGGCCATTTCTTGCTTAAAAGTGGGACAAATCAGTGGTTTTGGATAAATCTGCTGGGACAGGGGACACAGGGCTCAAAACAGGGACTGTCCTGGGTAAATAGAATGTCTGGTCACCCTATACCAGTACTATCCTGAATAGCTTCCAAGACAGAAAAAAACTGATCAATTAGTGAAAGTTTTAGACCAATTATTGCTTTCAAAGTCTGCTAAAGTACAACTAAACACTAAATCCACTGTCTATGCTTTACTGTGTGTATGGTGTTTTGATAGCTTTATCTTTTGTATTTAAGTATTTATTTAATTCAGTTTCAGTGCAAACTATGTAACTATACAGGTTTGTGATAAAAAATGCCTAAATCTCCTCTGCGGTCCTCCAGCTGTTGCTCAGTGAAGCAGCTCGATTTGAAATATGTTTGTGGGCAGAGTTTGGGTGTTTAGTCCCACTTTAATAACTGCATCGACACTGTTGATGTCATCATAAAACTGTTCAAGGATTTTTCAGCTCAATCCTAACAAGCCTTGAACCTGGGCCGGGTAAACGCAGCCCCGTGATCTGTATGAATCTGTAATAGACCCTTTGCAAATGATTGGACTTCTAATGCTGGCTTTACCTTGACTTTTAATCTCCTCTCCTCCGAGTTATGAAAAGTCAACGCTGCGGGCCCACAAAGCAGCCGAACTCCAGCAATGTTAAACACGCCAGCGCGGAAACAGACTTAACTCCCAGGGGCGTTCAGACTCTTACCTCAAATGCCTTCAAAGCGAAAAAAGGATCCGCTCCGGGCTGCTAATTAATTCACAATAAAAAGGCGGAAAAGGCACTGCGCAGAGCCGCGATAACTAAAGTGGGATTTATGTAAGACTTTTGTTTGGGGCCGCCATGTTGGAGTCGTTCTCTCTTGTACGGCTAAATAAAGCGTGCAGCTGTGTTGAGTCAGTCCCGGCCAATCAGATTCGAGTTATTTGGCCCCAGAGGCTTCAAAAAGCATCTTAGTGAACTTATTTGTGGGTTAAATTTAAATTGGAATTGGCAAGAAAGGGAGTATTACGTAATCCGTGTATCATTCGTTCATTCGTTTCTCAAAATAAAACCAAAAATAAGAAAATGAAAAAACAACTATTTTCTTCATTATTTGTCTCCAAAACCAAAATGAAAAAACAGATAATTAGTTTTTTCGGTTTTCGATTTTGTGTTTAAATGAATAATGGAAAAAACAGATTAACGGCCGTTTCCGTGACTTAAACTGCGATGCTGGACTGAACCAGGACTGAACCAGGACTAAATCAGGACTAAAACAGGACTAAAACAGGACTGAACAAAGACTGAACCAGAATTCAACCAGAATTGAACCAGGACTGAACCATGTCTAAACCAGAAAACGAGGACTAAACCAGAACTGAACCAGGACTAAACCAGGAAACCAGGACTAAACCAGTCACAGTCCTGGTCTTGGTCCTGGTCTGGTCCCGGTTTCAGTCCGGGTCTCAATTCTGGTTGGGTTCCAGCTTCAGTTCCGGTCTCAATCTTTGTCTTGGTACTGATGCCAGTTCTGGTCTGGTCCCGGTCTTAGTCTTGGTCTGTTTCTGGGCTGGTCCCGGTCTCAGTCCTGGTCATAGTCCCGGTCTGGTCCTGGTCTCAGTCCTGATCACCCGACAGTCTACACGGGCGCTCCTCCGGTCCCGTCCCAACACTCAGTCCTGGTTTAGTCCTGGTATAGTCTTGGTTCAGCCCTGGTTCAGTCCTGTTTTAGTCCTAGCTCAGTCCTGGTTTAGTCCTCCTGGTTCAGTCCTGGGATCAGTCCTGCTTTAGTCCTGTTTTGGTCCTGGTTTAGTCCTGGTTCAGTCCTGGTTCAGTCCTGGTTCAGTCCGGCATCACAGACGGGAAATGGCCGTTATAAATTTTTTCCATTATTCATTTAAACACAAAATCGAAAACTGAAAGGAAAATAAATCGTAATCCATTTTTTCATTTTGGTTTTGGAGACAAATAATGAAGAAAATAGATTTTTCGTTTACTTACTTTTGGTTTTATTTTGAAAAACGAATGAACGAATGATACATGGATTTTACATAATAAAAGCATTTAAAGTTATAAAATACCTTGAACTTTTTTGGAGAGATTTGTCGTCAAACCGTCAGGACAAATAGTGTCTCTGTGTGGGGCTGGGGCTGGGTGGACTGTAAGTTTAAAGCAGACAGTGTCAGATTTCACTGCACAGTTTAATTGAGACTTTACTTTACAAGAAAATAAATAAGTTGTAAACACATTATCTATAGTTTTAGTCCTAGTGTAGAGATTCTGTTTATGGAATATGTCCGGAAAGATTGTCTTATCAACCAAGTCTGCAAACAGCATTATGGACTTTAGCTCACATGTTTAATGCCGGACGTACACTGTGCCATACTTCTGATCGTTTCACTCAGCCCCGACTCAAACTGTATGACCAAATCACAGGGTTTAAAAGTTCACAGCTCACGATTCATGTTCTCACGCTACACGAAAGACTTCAACAGAACGAAACCCTCACGAGAGGCGACTGGATTTCAGACATGTTTGATATTCTTGCGACATACGATTGCCGATCTCGAGCAGGTCGTGAGGTATTAATCAGTTCTCGTTATCCCATGTAAACGACACAAAGCACAACACAAGATTGAGCCACATGAGTGAAAAATTGTCTCAAAAAGAGCAAAAAATTGCAGTTTACGCCCGGTTTAAGTTGCTCATCCAGACTGTTAGTTTTTATCTTGTTTTTTTCTTTTCTTCCTTTTTCATGTATCAACAAAGTAATTAACTAAAGCTCAATGTTTTTATTAGTAAAGGTGACTCTTATATTATAATCTTTATATTATGTGTTTATAGAGAAAATAGAAGCAGCTTAGAGCCCATCAACATGTCTGAGTGTACTGCACTTTGCCTGAGCAGCTGTAAACCTCACCTCACGTCACTGTAATAAGCAGTTACTCCAGCAGGCTGAATCACATTTCAAATTGTTCAATTATCTAACATCACTTGATAATTATAAAGGTATCTCATAGTGCTTAAATTGCAGAGTGAGTGTGTTTTTCAATTCACTTTCTTAGAAAGGAAATATCTCCTTATTGACTTGAGTACAAAAAAATACAACCTGCTAATAGTAATGCAATTATTTGCGATAATAATAACAAAAAGAAAAACAATAATAATAATAATGATAATAATAAAGTTGGATTTGATTGGATAATAACATGTGTTAAAGTAAAAGATATCTTGCTGATGTTAACATGAAGCGTAACATTGGGTTTGACCATTGATCCAAAGACAGAATTAGAAGAGCGGTCAGATCCAGGTGGTGGTGTTGGTGATGTGATTCCAGCTTCTACAAATGAATCCTGTCGTGTCCTTGGGAAGACATTTGACCAACCTTGCCCCGGTGTCTGTGAACACTGGTGTGTGTGGATGGGTGAGCGGTTCCTTGATGAGTTCCTTGAATGTGGAAAAGCACTAAATAAAAATGTGACCATTTAACATTTAATGTTATTAATAAAAAATGGTTGTTTAATGCTTTTATGCAAAGTTCCAGTTTTAGCTGTAAATACAAAAGCCAAAAAGAAAAAAAAAATCTGTAATACTTTAAAGGGATTTATGTAAGTCTTTTGTTTGGGTTGCCATGTTGGAGACATTCTGTCTTGTGCAGCCAAATGAAGCACACAGCTGCGTTTGAGTCACTCCCAACCAATCAGCGGCTGACAGTCGGCCCCAGAGGACTTCAAAAAGTAGAGAATGTATCTCTCAACTTGTTTGTGGATTAAAACGATATTACCATTAAGGGGGTTATTATTCCATTTTAGTTTCAAAATATGTAATCTTAAAGAGGAGGTATTACATAAAATCTACTTTTTGGAACTTTCTACCATGTCATGATGTCCCATCATCAAAAACATGCTTTAAGAGGTTTTATAAATCATCCATGCATGTTTGAATACTTTAATAATCTCTCTCGAGTTCTGTTCAAACCCTCCTTGTGGTCGCCCCGCAATTTGATTATTTTCCGACTCTCACTTGGACCTCGGATTTGACATCATGTCCAAGCTTGAAGTGTATTATTATGTTTCGCGTGTCGGACTCGGGGAGAGGAGCGTGTAGCCTCATCACACCGGGTATCAAACCCACAGGCAGTGATCCACTTTCTTCCACTTCTGGGTCGTGGGGGGAAGCCATCTAAGCAGGGACTTTCAGACCTCCTTCACTCCAGACACCTCCTCCAGCTCCTGAAATCTGATCAAACCTGATGTTATTGTAGCATATCTAAAGGTGTACGCTAGGGACAAAAGGGGTAAAGTTGGTGTAGGCCTAGGAACAGAAGACTAGACTGCGGCTCTCTGGGAGGTAGGAAAACAGTAAAAAACACAAGAGACTGCAGAATTATGTTTGGTGGCGGGTGCCGTATATTGAAGTGAAAAGTGGGGTGAACAAAATATATATACAATATTTACAATATTTACAATGATCACAGTAATCTGCAGATTTCTTTTATCATCTTAGTCAGCTCAATTCAAGTCAGGTTAATACATTCAAAGCAACAGTAATAAATAAGTCACTTTGCTGGTGTCTTTATCATTGTCCACGGGCAAATGTGGATTTTAAGGTCCACAATTCATGTTCATATAGTCTTTTAAAAGATGTGTATGATTGTCCATACGCACGTTTGAATAGGTGAAGTGTGGGAGCGGACAGAGTGCAACAGCCTCTACCCGACCATAGAAGCTGTATGGCACAGGTGTCAAACATAAGGCCCGGAGGCCAGATCCGGCCCTCCAAGACCTTTAATCTGGCCCTCGGCTGATTTTCTACTAAAATATTTTAATTATATTTTCTATTAAAATCTTGTTAATTTTCTGTGGTGTTTATCACAGCAGCGTCTCCAGCGTCTCTGTACGTGGCCCCTCCCACCAGAGCAGCACAAATGAAGACTTGTCTCTTTCCAAACGCTCTTAAAGGACGATCGTTTTGACTGTTGACCGTGACACCCTCATCAAAAAATGTCCCACATGAGAAAAGTGGAGCCGAGTGCAGGATTTTACAACAAAAATGGACTTATTCCTATTTGCAAACAAGTTCATGTTAAAACATTGTGTTGAAATTGTATTTTTCTTAAAGTTTCAGGTTGTTCATAATATTATAATATTTTTGTAAAAGAAAGAGTTCATCAATTAAAAAAGATTTCTGTAATAGATTTGTGTTTCTCTGCACAAATATTTGAATTTATTGTTATTTTTGGGGTTTATATAACATGAGTTTTCTGATCCGGCCCCTTTGGGATTAAAGTAGGATGGATACGGCCCCCAGAACAAAATGAGTTTGACACCCCTGCTGTATGGAGTATTGTGAGTTGTATGCAGAATTTCTGGGTTCAGCTCGCCATCGGGAAGTTTTTTAACTGGAATCGCCTGGCCAATTCCCTTGTGTTATAGATTTGTACGGTCTGTTCTGTCACGGATCATGTTTTGTAGTCATTGTTTTTGCTTATTTTGATATCTTTTTCCTGTAGTGTAGTGTGCCTTTAGTGTTTTATTTTGACATTTGTCCTGTCAGCTTGTAGTTTTGAGTTTTACTTCCTGTCTTGATTGTTTGCCCCGCCCTAATGTGTTTCACCCGTGTCTGTGTGCATTTATACCCTGTGTTCTCCTCTGCCTTTTGTTGGTTCATTGTCTCTGACAGAGTTTTTCCTTGTCTCGTGTCATGGCATTTTAGTCTTGAGTTTTGGATTTTTTTGGTTTTGTCATTAAATACTTTGAAGCAGTCCTGCATTTTGGGTCCTACTTCTGCTCTAGACGTGACATATTCACCTTCAGATGCTAGAGGTAAGGGCTCCTGCACAGCCGTCCTGTCTCACCTCACTCCCGGGTGTGAATGGAAGGAGAGGAGCAGGTGACTTGTTGAAAGCGCGAGAGTGAGCGTGATGCGTCGGAATATTGGCTATTGACTGTAGATCTGTATAGTTTAACCTGTTTTGCATTATATTTTAAAAAAACAATACCCCATCATTAAGAAAAGATCACTTGATAATCCGTATTTAAACCGTAAATAAACTTGGAAAACTTCATGACTTATGTAAGACTTTCATTCGGGCCGCCATGTTGGAGACGTTTTCTCTTGCAGATCTAAATAAAGCGCACAGCTGTGTTTGTGTCAGTCCGGGCCAATCCGATCCGAGCTGCTCTGAGTGGGCCCCGGAGGCGTTCAAAAACAGCCATGCAAAAAAGTATGACTGCGCATTCTGACAGGGTCCGGTTGAGTTCACCACGATGCGCGCTCGTGGCCGCGGGGTGCAGATGGAGGAGGGTGGGGGGGGGTTGCCCGTTCGTGCCCGTCAGACAGCTAACATCCGCACAGCTTAAGATCCACTGGAGCTGACTTTGAACTTTGACCTTGCTATCGGAAAACACGGACATATATCCCTCTGGAGCAGGAGAAACAAAAGAACGATGAACAAACGGAGGAGGGGTGGATAGGGAGATGGATGTGGGTTTGTATTCACAGGCCTGTTGTGTTTTCTCGGTTTTCAAAGAGCTGGTTTTCACTTTCTGCACATGGTTCTGTAGACACAACTGCCCCGTGGCTGATGGACAGAGACGTGGCTGTTATTTTGAACCAATGGCCTCTTCAATCAACAATCAACAGGTAAATTTGTGTATCATTCGTTCATTCGTTTTTCAAAATAAAACCACAACTAAGAAAATGAAAAAACTGCTATTTTCTTCATTATTTGTCTCCAAAACCAAAATGAATAATGGAAAAAACAGATAACAACCGTTTCCCGTTTATGTGACTTAAACTGCGATGCCGGACTGAACCAGGACTGAACCAGGACTGAACCAGGACTAAATCTGATCTAAACCAGGACTGATCCAGCACTAAACTGGTCTCAGCCCCTGTCTCAGTCCTGGTCTGGTCCCGGTCACAGTCCAGTTCTAAACCAGGACTGAACCAGAACTGAACCAGGACTAAACCATGTCTACCAGGACTGAACCAGTCTCAGTCCTGGTTCCAGTCCCGGTCTGGTCCCGGTCTCAGTGAAGGTCTGGTCTCAGTCTGATTCTGGTCTCAGTCCTGGTCTGGTACTGGTCTCAGTCCTAAACAGGACTGAGTGTTGGGACGGATACGGAGGTGCACCCACGTAGACTGTCGGGTGATCAGGACTGAGACCAGGACCACACTGGGACCCGACTGGAACCAGACCAAGACTGATGACTGGGACCACTCCAGCACTGAGACCGGGATCAGACCGGGACTGAGACCGGGATCAGACCGGGACTGAGACCAGGACTGAGACTGGTTTAGTCCTAGTAGACCAGTTTAATCCTGGTTCAGTCCTGGTTCAGTCCTGGTTCAGTCCGGCATCGCAGTTTAAGTCACCGAAACTGCGATGCCTGCAAAATTTGTGACACAGCGCCACCTCTGGACAGGGGTGTATTCTATTTTCTCTTGTTTCGGTTTGTTTGAGTGAAGTTTGGTGAGAACATGATCCACACCAAATAAAAACTTCAACAAGGTTTCAGCTTTAGTCCTCAATCGAACCACTTAACCAGACTAATGTGTGAAAGTGTCCTTATCCTAATTTTAACTAGAATCAATCTTAAAGAAGAGGTATTACACAACATTTTTGGAACTGTCTACCATGTTATAATGTTCCATCATAAAAAAACCTGAAGAGGTTTTATAAATCATCCATGAATGTTTCAATACTTCAGTAATCTTTCTTGTGTTCTATTCAAACTCTGTAAAAGCTCCGCCCACAAGCCTTAACTAGAATTACTTCTTCAAAAACAGACCTGGAGTTGGGTTTTGTTTCATTCACATGTTTAACACATAAACCCTTAATATTTACAGTTCTCCTCTCACAGAAAACACTCTGTTCCACCTTGTGATGTCATGTGTTAGTACAGAAAGTGCTCCACTAGACTTTTTAAAACTCAGTACACCTTCACTGAAATCAGGAATCAGGAATTTGTTTTGATTTCAGGCCTGGAATTGCCAATCTCTGCTAAACTAACACACGACAATGCTCCTGGATTTTTTATTTTATTTTTTTTACGGACTGAAAAAATTAGCGTCCGCACATGTGTTGGATCAATAAATATTCACGTCCAGACGACAAAGGAGCACTGGGTGAAAACAATGTAATACATCTGCCACACCTGTATGTGGCGCTGTTAACAATGACAGTAATATTTAATAATGCATATCTCATCACCGTTTATTTTTTTAAATTTGAGGTAATTTAGCCGATTTTAGATGTAACCCAGAAATACAGCCGTTAGTTTTTTTTAAAAGTTAAATATGAGTTTTCGTTTTTAGCCATAAGACTTGGATGAGAATTACCAATTACCCATGCGTGATCTTTGTTTTTGATCGTAATCTGCATGGTGCGTGTTGTAAGCATTAGCGCTACCAGCATGTCTCGGTTGCTGGGCGACGAGAGCGGATCCGTAGGCTACACCTGTCACATTTCGGCAACGGGGAGGCAAGTTCGAGGGCTGCATCGGAGGACCCCGGCAATCGTGTCGTGACGTAATCGTTTTCCAAAAGCTGTGGTTTATTTGCCCACATAACAATGCAACTTTCAAATTTCTCCACCCTGGAACCCGTTCTCTAAAAACACCCATTTCTCTAACCCAAAAAAACCGTCTCCGTGTGGACGAAAGGCTGAAACGAAAACAAACTTCACCGTTTCGACCAAAAAAATGTCATGTGGACAGGCCCTAAAGGTAAAGGTAGCTGTGAAAACTAAAACTTCATGACATCACGAGGTGGAACAGAGCATTTTGAGCTTTGGAGATGCAGACAGACTATTAATAAAGTGTTACTCAAACATGTGTGAATGAAACAAAACACAACTCCAGGTCTGTTTTTGTGAAGGTAACAATATTCTAAGATAATATCATTTAATTTAGGTATTACCATAATCTTCCAGCTAAGTCTGCTACTTTTGGTCAAGATTGTGTGGAGGGTTTTTCTCAGTCTTGGTCACCCGCTGCTAGAAGGATGAGACCGATTTCACACAAAAGGGCAAAAGCATGTTTATGTGCTTCGTTAGGGTTTAATTATTTACAGTTTCTTTTCACTAATGAATGCGTTTGTTGTGTTTTTCTCCTTTTACCTTGGTCTTTTATTATGATCTTGCAGCTATTGTTTGAAATCCTGTCATCCTCTTTTCCGTATAAACATCAAAACAAAATCATAAGTCAAACACGGGAAATCTTTAGATGAAAACATGTTACCTTATTTTCCTTCCTTTTTTTTTTTTTTTTTTTTTTTTTTACACGCACGCCAATAAACACATGAAAGTGGAAATCGAAAGGTCAAGATATTAGTCAGATGCTTGAAGAGTGCGGTTGTGGAATGAATCAAAAGCGCTGCACAACTGTGATGGAGATGAAGAAGAGGAAGAGGAGAGCCAGAGAGAGGGAAGGAAGAGGGGGGGGGGTCCTCTGGGGTGTAATTAAAACCGTACAATCCGTTTCTCCGCGGCCAGAGATGTACGGCACGAGCGCGGAGGCAAGCAGGAAGGCCCGGACCCCTGAGAATTATGGGAGGGGAACTAGAAAGGTAAATAGTGGAAGGAGTGGGGATAATGAAGCGCGAGACGAGAGGCAGGGGAAAGTGGAGTTGAAGGCGACGTCGGGGGAGCTGGCGGTGTGGTGTAGCCAAAGTGAATTTAAGTTCTGGCTTCTATGTGTTCTGTCCTCGCTAGACCTAACAGAGTGTGTTCTGTACTCGTGTTGATCTGATTGGATTTATCTCTGCTTTGAGTCGTACTTCAGTGTAAAGCTGTGAGGAGAACACAGGAACTTTCAAATGAAGGATCTAAGGAAATGATTCCAATTAATCGCACTTTATTTTTTTACATGATGAAGCTAACAATCCATCCTTTTATTTTCTTTCGCTTATCCAGGGCTGAGTCGTGGAGGCAGCGGTCTGAGCAGAGATGCCCAGACTTCCCGCACCTCACCCTGAGCAGGTCCCAAACCTCTCCAGAGAGGCGTCCAGGGGGCATCCAGAACAGATGTCCAAGTCACCTCGCCTAATAATGGTAATAATGTCTTACACAAGGTTTGTCAGAGCCTCTCAAAACACTACACTGTGTCATTATTCATTCACTCTACACTCTGTGGTGGTAAAGCACTACTGTAGCAACAGACTGACGAAAACAAGACTGCCGATCTGCATCATCCACTCATCCGGCCACCATCTACTAGGGCTGTCGCAATAACTGCAAAAATGAATCACCGCGGTACTAAGAGGCCTACCACAGTGCATGTTGGGCCACCACGATCACCGCATGTGACTCACGTGACCTGACCCAGAGTCCTGCACAGGTCCATTTTTAGATCCTCGCCCGTGCCCGTGATAACCCAGGACTAACCCAGGACTAACCCAGGACTAACCCAGGACTAACCCAGGACTAACCCAGGACTAACCCAGGACTAAGGTGCGCCCGCGTAGAATGTCTGGTGACTGCCAGCGAAACTCGCAGAGCTCCACGCCTGCGAGTTAAGTGCAGAAGTCGCCCAATTGTGCTTTTCGGACACCTACTACACGTGCTCGTGGCTCTCTCTCTTAAGTCTGCGGGTACCCGACCTGGTGCAGGACTCTGACCCGACCTGGTGCAGGACTCTGACCCGACCTGGTGCAGGACTCTGACCCGACCTAATGCAGGACTCTGACCCGACCTGGTGCAGGACTCTGACCCGACCTAGGACTCTGACCCGACCTGGTGCAGGACTCTGACCCGACCTGGCTCAAGACTCTGACCCGACCTGGTGCAGGACTCTGACCCGACCTGGTGCAGGACTCTGACCCGACCTGGTGCAGGACTCTGACCCGACCTGGTGCAGGACTCTGACCCGACCTAATGCAGGACTCTGACCCGACCTGGTGCAGGACTCTGACCCGACCTAATGCAGGACTCTGACCCGACCTGGTGCAGGACTCTGACCCGACCTGGTGCAGGACTCTGACCCGACCTAACCTGGTGCAGGACTCTGACCCGACCTGGTTGCAGGACTCTGACCCGACCTGGTGCAGGACTCTGACCCGACCTGGTGCAGGACTCTGACCCGACCTGGTGCAGGACTCTGACCCGACCTAATGCAGGACTCTGACCCGACCTGGTGCAGGACTCTGACCCGACCTGGTGCAGGACTCTGACCCGACCTGGTGCAGGACTCTGACCCGACCTAATGCAGGACTCTGACCCGACCTGGTGCAGGACTCTGACCCGACCTGGTGCAGGACTCTGACCCGACCTAATGCAGGACTCTGACCCGACCTGGTGCAGGACTCTGACCCGACCTGGTGCAGGACTCTGACCCGACCTGGTGCAGGACTCTGACCCGACCTAATGCAGGACTCTGACCCGACTGGTGCAGGACTCTGACCCGATCTGGTGCAGGACTCTGACCCGACCTAATGCAGGACTCTGACCTGATCTGGTGCAGGACTCTGACCCGACCTGGTGCAGGACTCTGACCCGACCTGGTGCAGGACTCTGACCCGACCTGGTGCAGGACTCTGACCCGACCTGGTGCAGGACTCTGACCCGAGCAGCCACAGTGAGAGCTGGAGAGATGCAGCAGCACTTGTTCCAAAGCCAAATGTTACTTCTCCAACACTACACATGTTATATCAACACGACAACCAAGGTACATGTGCATCTGTGAACCAAACGCATCGTCGGAGAGAGTTTTCAGTGCCGCAGGAAATATTGTAACTCCGGGGTATGTGGAGCACACACACCACTTGCATAACAGTCACGGTGGGAAAAGTGTCACAACAAGGACACAACAACAAAGGGAATAAAACATCTAACCACTGAGCCACTGTCATCCCACAGCTGGCTCCTCTCGACGTGGAGGAGCAGTGTCTCTACTCTAAGCTCCTCATGTGGCTGCGCTCCTAACCCTATCTCTAAGGGGGCGCCTTGTCACCCTGCGGCGGAAACTCATTTAGCCACTTGTATCCGCCATCTTGTCCATTGAGTCATTCCCCACTCATGACCAGAAGTGAGGGCAGCGTAGACTGGTTAATGGTAAAATGAGAGGTTTGCCTTTGGACTCAGCCCCTTCTTCACCACAACAGTCCGATACAGCGACCACTGATCCAGCTGTCAGTCTCACGCTCCATTTTTCTCTTACTCGTGAGGAAAGACAGTAGAAGTAAAAATAGACAGTAAAAGTCAAGAACAGCACCTTTGAGTTGTCCAAAAGTTAAGTCAATAACAAACTTCAACAATCTATAAAATAACTCCACCAAACTCCAGAGAGTAACTGCCAGGATCTGGACAACAACACAGACAACCAAAAATCAAACAATCATGATCTTCCAAAAAGCCTGGCGTGCACGACTGAGATGATGCACATCATAACAGACGTGTTTGTAAAGAAGAGCGTGCTGTGCCAATCACAGAGCGTGGACATCCCACTGAGCTCCAGAAGAGAGACAGCACTGACTCGTGTTGACAATCCCCCCTCAGTGCAGCCGCTTGAAAGCGTTCATCGAGGAGGAGTAATTGACACTGACAGAGAGAGGATGGATGAGGGGTTCAGCTCTGAAAGAAGAGAAGAAAGAGAAAGAGGGAGAGAGAAAGGAAGAGAGAGAGAGAAGCAGAGCAAGAAGTAGATTAAAAAACTGTCTCTCTTTCCCTCACACTCTTCCTCTCCTCAGGATCCCAATTGGGGTTGTCAGAAATATTGGAAATCAAATACTACCTGATACTAAAACTAGTATCTCAACAAGATATTAATTTGAGCAAGAATCGATAAAAAGGATACAGGACAAACAGGATAAAATAGATTTTTCTGTTTTGTGTTCAGTTTTACCGCAAGTACAGACCACATGCAAGATAAGTACAACAATATAAAGTACTGTTATTTAGTGTTAAAAATTACAATATTTGATCGCGATCTACTGGCTGAAACCTGAAACACCGATCACTGATCAGTAGATATCAAAAATCAAAATAAAGTTTATACAATGGAACTGTTAATGGCTCAACTACAGCTCAGGGTGCCAACTTTTGAAAAGAGGTGGGGTCCAATTATTGACTTTTTTAACAGGCTACGTTCAGACTGCAGGGCTTAATGGTCAATTCTGATTTTTTGGTGAAATCCGATGTTTTTGCGAGGTCATTCACATTTCTAATTAAATGTGACTTGTATGTGATTTCCAGTGTGAACATTAAATGGTCCAAATCTGTCCCGCATGCGCAGTAGAGGACACGACGACGTCAACCGCAGCGAGCGTGCTCTGTGTTTACGGAAGTTGTCCAAACATGGTCGCGAGCATTAAGCACCTGGAGATTTTAAAGTTCCTCTCGTACCGGAGCCCGAACATGAACAACTTACTTGTTTTAAGGAGGAGATTGAGAAGGACGAGGTTTTTGGCCGTGGTGTTTTGTGGGGCGGCGGCAGCGACGTCCATAGAAAAGAACGTGTGGATGCGGAGATGTGGTGAGTGGTGATGTGCTTCGCTTCAGTGACACGGAGTTTATTAACAATTTTCGCCTACTTCAGCGCAGAATAGTGACATTTGTGGCTTGTTGATAACCTGTAGGTCGGATGAATGCGCTTTGGCCGTTCAAACTGAAGTCGCATGTCAAAAGATCGGATATGTATCGGTTTTAGGACCACATATCGAAGTGTCCTGGGTCGCATTTGAAAAAATCATATCTGTGTCGTTCAGACTGTCATTAAAAGATCAGATACAGGTCACGTGGGGGCAAAAAAATCAGATTTGGGTCACTTCAGGCTGCAGTCTGAACACAGCCTAAGACACATATGCCCTAACATGCCTTTTTTTTTTTATCTATTGTTTTTTTTTTTTTGGCTTGTTTTTTCTTCTTTACTAGAAAAAGGGAAAAAAAATAAAAATAAATAAATATATAAATTGCGCGAGGGCCCGGTCTCAGTACACTGTTGATGTGAATTGATTTGTGGCAATAAAAGTTCAAGAAAAAAAAAAAAAAAGACAATATTGTACTTAGATAGAGAGATCCTGAGGGAGAGAAAGAGAGACAGAGAGATGTCGGGACCCCAAGGGAGAAAGGAATAAAGGAAAATAGAGCGAGAGATGTTGGAATTGTGAGAGAGAGAGGGAATAATGAGATAAAAGAGAGTGACGTTTTGGTCTAAAGCTGATTTTGGAACGCTGAAGGAGACATGAAAAGAGAGAAAAAGCGAGACAGAGATGCGGCTATCCTGAGGGAGAGCGATAACGAGAGAAAGACGGAGAGACGCCAGGATTCCGAGAGAGAGAGAAAGAGACAGAGACATGTCAGAATTCCGAGGGAGAGAGAAATAGAGAGAGAGAGAGAAAGACAGAGAGTCGCCGGGATCCCGAGGGAGCAGCGGTGAGTCAGGTTCCCTGTCGCTACGAATTGACTCGAGCACAGACACACTCAGAGGAGGGCATGACTGATCCGCTGGCCCACGGCGCCTACGACTCCGCGAACGTGTGAATATTTGACTTTGAGTTCACATGCCCCAAATTATAGTCTCAGTGTTCTAAAAAAAAAAAAAAAAAAGGCTTTCGGAACGCTTTTTGTTTTGTTTTTTTTACTGACAAAAATACTTGAGCTTGGAATGCCAGATGCTGTGTGACAAGCTCTAATCAGAAACGCCAAATGAAGCTGAGTGTTAGGAGGTGTATTTTGAGTTCGAGAGCCAAAAATATGTCAAGTTTTATTATTATTTTAACGTATTATTATTGGTTTTGACAGTCGTTTCAGGAAAGTGTCAGATTATCAAAATTAGATCAGATTCTTAGCAGCTGTTTTGAAATTGTACAATAGAAAATGTACAGTTAAAAGGACAATATTACACCATTTTCTTGTTCCCTCATCACAGACAGACCGTTTCCACCTTGTGATGTCATGTGGTAATACAGGAAGTGCTTCACTGTGTTTTTAAACTCCATACACCTTCATTAGAATCTTATGGTTGATTTCAGCTCTGGAATTGCCAATCTCGACTGAACTAAAGGTAAAAGTAAAAGGTGGATGCGAACTTGACATGACATCACAAGGTGGAACAGAGCATTTTGAGCTTTGGAGATGTAGACTGACTAATTAATAATAAAGGGTTAGTCAAACATGTGAAAGAAAACACAACTCCAAGTCTGTTTTTGATGAGGTAACAACATTTTAACCTCAAAAGCTCCATTTTGTGGAATACTGGACAGTCCATGTAAAATTTGTTCATTTGTTTTTAAAATAAAAACTATAATAATAATAATAATAATAATAATAATAATAATAATAATAACAAAAAAATTTGTCTCCAAAAGCAAAAATGAAAAAAAAAACAAAAAACAATAATGATTTTTTATTTTTATTTTTTTTTTTCAGTTTTCGATTTTGTGTTTAAATCAGTAATGGAAAAAACTGATAACGGCCGTTTCCGTGACTTAAACTGTGATGCCGGACTTTTGCACCGCATACGGACTGAATCAGGACTAAATCAGAACTAAACCAGGTCTAAACCAGAAATGAACCAGGACTAACCCAGGTCTACCAGGACTAAACTGGTCTCAGTCCTGATCTCAGTCCCAGTCTCAGTCTTTTGGTCTGGTCTTGGTCTGATCCAGGTCTCAGTCCTGATCACCCGGCAGTCTACGCGGGTCACGACACTCCTGGTTCAGTCTGGTCTGACCTGGACTGGCTTGGTCTGGTTTAGGATTGAGACCAGGACCAGACCAGCATTGAAATCAGGACTAAGACTGGTTTAGACCTGTGTTAGACCTGGTTTAGTCCTGGTTCAGTCCGTATGCGGTGCAAAAGTGCATCTCCCTTTACTAATGAACGAATGATACACGGATTTAGGATGTTTAAAATGCCAGAGCTCACTTTTGCCATCATGGTTACGCCAATAAGAACTAGCATGCAAACAGTGCACCAATATTCAGGGATGATAAAAACACTAGAGTTAAATAGATGTAGATTTTACTTTATGTGCACTGCATAACATTTCTAGTGGGAGGTCCACCACCTGCTTGCTTGCCTCCTTGGAAATTTTATTGCTTTGTCTAGAATGTTCCACAGTATAGATTAAACCTAACTATCACGAGGGAGACAAGCAGATCACAGCACTACGCTACATTACAACTCAGATCTGTGGAGAGTCGCCTCGATTCACAGAAGAAATTATTGTATTTTTGAGCAATAGAAACACCTGTAATGAATAAATGATAGATGGATTCTGTTAATCTCTTGTTTTAAGTTTGAAAACGTGAAATAACATGGCAAATACGTTTCAGAAAAAAAGCTCTAAAACATTAAAGTATTTAGCCATCCTCTGTAGTGATTTAATTTGAATGCGGACGTGGCTGTACACTTATGTAAGAATCCAAATGCTAATGTATCGCGGATGTGGCCTTTGCGAGATGACAATGAGTGACAAACAGCAGTGCCCCCCTCGCCAAGGACACGCAGGGAATCATGGGAGATCTGCTCATTATAATGCAAAAATATTCCGACGTGTAAAGGTGCACAGTGTAACTTCTTGGTTGTGGAGTCTGTCACCTGCTTTTTGTATGACATTAAACCTTCTACCTTACATTTATTCAATTACAAGTAGTTTTCAAGCTCAAAAACACCTAGAAAAGCGCATTTTGAGTGTTGGTGCGGTTGCCTCTCCACAGATCTGACCTGTAACTTGGTCTGGTTTGAACAATAACTGAAATATTGAGATACAGTATCATCAAAAGTCTCACAATAATATCGTGGGCTGTCAGAATATATCGAATCACAAGTTCCTTTGCTTAAATGCATTGTTCTTAGTAGGAACAGCTAATAAACATCAGGAACTACATATCCCATGATTCATTTCAGTGCAAACTACATGAAGAAATATGTTTTTACTTGAATTCTTGGGATTATCACAGAAATAATTAACACCAAAATCATGTCAAGGTATTTTAAAAGCAAAAAAGTGTCTCATCTACAATGACATTAGCCTCTTCAAAATATTGGAATAAATATCGTACCGTTACATCCCCACAATCCACCTTTAAAATCCGGAAATATTCTTTTTACCTGTGGCGGCATCATCATCGTCGGCCACTTAATAGCAGCGGAGTTTTATCGGAAAAAGGAGAGACACAGAGGAATGAGAATCAATCCGGATACCTGCAAAGGGAATATTAAGTTTCATCACTCTGCCCAAGCGAAAAAAACAGAAAATCAATATTTGCGTTAGCCTGTGCGCTGGAAGTACAGAGGCAGCAATATCCCAAAAATCCCACTGCAATGTCTTATTATATTTAAGTAACACTGACACGTGTGAGGAACAATTTAATGTTTACAAGCAATACTCATTTCAATTTATCTCCCCGAGCATGCAAGCGTAAACAAAAAGTGCAATAGAAATCAGTGTAAATGAAATCAGTGCAAAAGGAATCAGTAGAATCGAAATCAATGCAAATTAAATCAGTGTAAAAGAAATCAGTGAAATCTAAATCAATGCAAATGAAATCAGTGCTATAGAAATCAGTGCAAAATGAATCCGTGGAATCAAAATCAGTGCAAATGAAATCATTGTTAAAGGAATCAGGGGAATCTAAAACAGTGCAAATGAAATAAGTCTAACAGAAATCAGTAGAATCGAAATCAATGCAAATTAAATCAGCGTAAAAGAAATCAGTGAAATCTAAATCAAAGCAAATGAAATCAGTGCTATAGAAATCAGTGCAAAAGGAATCCGTGGAATCAAAATCAGTGCAAATGAAATCATTGTAAAAGGAATCGGTGGAATCAAAATTGGTACAAATGAAATCAGTGCAATAGAAATCAATATGAAAGGAATCAGCAGGATCGAAATCAGGGTAATTGAAACTAGTAAATGGAAAACTGTGTAATCGAACATGATATTACCCAAATCCACTTTATTTCTACAGCACATTTTACAAAGCAGTTTCCAAAGTGCTGCACAGAGATCATAAAACGAAAACAACAAGAAGGTAAATTGCTAAAATGTCATCATACCAGTCCTAAAAAAAATAAATAAATAAAACCAGTAAAAATCCAATAAAAGCAAAACCATAAAAAACATAAAATAGCAATAAATAAGTAAAATGAATAAAAGACACAGAGGACCACACAACTCGGAGAATTAAAGCCGAAATAAGCCGGATAAAAGACGGAACTTAAATTAAAACACTCCACTGTGGGGGCTGTTTGGACATGGGGGAGTGGGAGTATGAGGGGCCACAGAGAAGGTCCCGTCCCCCCTGGTTTTAAGTCTCAACATAGGCACCGTGAGCTGGAACTGGCCATCCGCCCTCAGAGCACTAGTGGGTGTAAATTTGGATAAGGTCGGAGTGTAATCAGTTATGAGATTATTAAACTAACACGGAGGCAGCTAAATCATCATTTTATTTATTTCTGATTACGGTGACAGTGATAACTCACTGCAGATTTGCATTTTGCATGTCATTTAAATAATTTGAAAGGTCCGGAAATCCGATTATAATCAGACTCTGGCGTGCATGGTGTGCAGCCTTCCTCTTCCTGTCAGATCCTCTCAGTCTGTAAGGCAGCTTTAAGACTAGACTGAAAACTCATCTCTTCTCCCTGGCATTTAGTATGAGCTAGTCAGGCTATCTTGGTGTTTTTATTGTAGATGTATGTAACTGTTGACTTGTATGTGAAGCACTTTGGTCAGTTTTAAATGTGCTATATAGATAAACTCGGTTTGAATTGAATGGAAACATAGCCAATGTTGGGAAGGTGACTTTTAAAATGTATTCCTCTACAGATTACAGATTACATACCCCAAAATGTAGTTTGTAAGGGAATCCATTAAATTACTTTAGGTGAGTAACGTAATCTGAATACTTTGGATTACTTGATTTGCTGTAGAGAAGCAAAGACGAGGAAATCATCACATAAGATGTTTTGTCTGTTAAAAGAAAATGAAAAGCCCAAACTTTACTTAAACAAATTAAAAATATTATTGATAGAAGAGGAGGAGACACGTCCACGCAGAATGATTTAGTCCTGTTAAATCCTGTTTGAGACATAGTTAGACCTGGTTTTGACCTTGGTTTAGACCTGGTTTTTAGACCTTGGTTTAGACCTGGTTTAGACCTGGTTTAGACCTGGTTTAGACCTGGTTTAGACCTGGGTTTAGACCTGGTTTAGATCTGGTTTAACCTGGGTTTAGACCTGGTTTAGACCTGGTTTAGATCTGGTTTAACCTGGGTTTAGACCTGGTTTAGACCTGGTTTAGATCTGGTTTAACCTGGGTTTAGACCTGGTTTTAGACCTGGTTTTGACCTTGGTTTAGTCCTGGTTTAGACCTGGTTTAACCTGGGTTTAGACCTGGTTTTAAACCTGGTTTAGACCTAGTTTAAACCTGGTTTAACCTGGGTTTAGACCTGGTTTTAGACCTGGTTTTGACCTTGGTTTAGTCCTGGTTTAGATCTGGTTTAGACGTGGTTTAACCTGGGTTTAGTCCTGGTTTAGACCTGGTTTAGACCTGGTTTTAGACCTGGATTAGACTGGTTTAGACTGGTTTAACCTGGTTTAGCCTGGTTTTAGACCTGGTTTAGACCTGGTTTAAACCTGGTTTAGACCTGGTTTAGACCTGGTTTGGGCCTGGGTTTAGACCTGGTTTTAGACCTGGTTGAGTTCTGGTTTTAGACCTGGTTTAGTGTCCGGCAATTACCAAAAAAAAAAAAAAAAGGGATATAGCCCAAAATGTGAAAACAGGAAAATACCTTTGTGTAATCCATTTATTTCAACCAAGTAACTGTAATCTAATTACCACTCACTTAAACAGTAACTGTAACCGAATACAGTTACTCATAATGTGTACTCTGATTACGTAACTCTGGTACATGTAATCAGTTACTCCCCAACACTGAACATAGCCAGTGTAAAATGAATTCATTCAGTAAGAATCAGTGCAATACAAAACTGTAATGGGATTCAGCGTAATCAAAATTCAGTGTAATAGAAACAAAATCAGTGCGAGTGAAACTGTAATCAAAGTGAATGTCTGAGTAATCTTCGGATGTCTCCCTATTCTAACACTCCTTCCTTTAGCTGTAAAAATCTGGCTGATGCATATTTCCATAATTATACAAATACAGGATACAAAACAAACACACTACAACTTCACAAACCTGATGTGATGTGCAGAAGTTTCATTAGCGAGATGCACGCTGATTGTGTGACAGTGCTCTGATGGGGGAGTGACTGCATAGGGAGCAAACAGAGGGAGGACTCAGAGCAGTAAAAACGTATTCAATGTATGTTAATATGCTGTTTTTGGCGAATAGAGCATTTTCAAAACAGTAAAATATTGCATGCTGATCTAAATATGCTATGTGTTTGCAGTTAATACATCGTAGAAGTGTAGTACATCCTCTGTAAAATCAGGATTTTACTCCTGAAGCGTTACTTTACGGTATAATATTATTCCGACTTAAAAGATTCCTGAAATTTTAACCAATATATAAACAATTGATATTTCCTTCTCAGTCTTCCTGTGCTTCTCTCATTACGCCGCTGTCTCCTCTCAGCCTCTCATGGTGCTGCCCCCCGCTGGCTAACCACTGTTATATTGATTGGTCTTTCACAGACGATCTCATGACTGCTCCGTCACGGTAATCACTCAATACAATGGCCCTGACATGTTCTCCACAACAATACCATAGAGACGTTAACAACCTCCACTGCTCCTCAGCGAGTCTGCAGCGCGGCTCAAGAACATCATCTGTTTAAGTGTTTTTTTGTTTAAATCTATTATCTTAAACAGTAAAGAGCCTAATGTAAAATTAATGTAGTGAGAGCTACTGTTGCCATAACAACCTAAACCCTGTTAATCCTATTTTAATCAAATGTCTGTAGCATGTATGTATGTATGTATGTATGTATGTATATGTATGTGTATGTGTCTGTGTGTGTATGTATGTGTGTATGTATTGTATGCAAGAATGTATGCATGTATGTATGTGTATATGTACTGTATGTATGTATGCATTGTATGTATTTATTATGTACGTATGCATTGTATGTATGTATGTATGTATGTATGTATGTATGTATGTATGTATGTATGTATGTATGTATGTATGTATGTATGTATGTATGTATGTATGTACTGTATGTATGTATGTATGCATGTATTATGTACTATATGTATGTATGTATGTATGTATGTATGTATGTATGTATGTATGTATGTATGTATGTATGTATGTATGTATGTATGTATGTATGTATGTATGTATGTATGTATGTATGTATGTATGTATGTATGTATGTATGTATGTATGTATGTATGTATGTATGTACTGTATGTATGTATGTATGTATGTATGTATGTATGTATGTATGTATGTATGTATGTATGTATGTATGTATGTATGTATGTATGTATGTATGTATGTATGTATGTATGTATGTACTGTATGTATGTATGTATGTATGTATGTATGTATATGTATGTATGTATGTATGTATGTATGTATGTATGTATGTATGTATGTACTGTATGTATGTATGTATGTATGTATGTATGTATGTATGTATGTACTGTATGTGTGTATGTATGTATGTATGTATGTATGTATGTATGTATGTATGTATGTATGTATGTATGTATGTATGTATGTATGTATGTATGTACTGTATGTATGTATGTATGTATGTATGTATGTATGTATGTATGTATGTATGTATGTATGTATGTATGTATGTATGTATGTATGTATGTATGTATGTACTGTATGTATGTATGTATGTATGTATGTATGTATGTATGTACTGTATGTATGTATGTATGTATGTATGTATGTATGTATGTATGTATGTATGTATGTATGTATGTATGTATGTATGTATGTATGTATGTATGTATGTATGTATGTATGTACTGTATGTATGTATGTATGTATGTATGTATGTATGTATGTATGTATGTATGTATGTATGTATGTATGTATGTATGTATGTATGTATGTATGTATGTATGTATGTATGTATGTATGTATGTATGTGTGTGTATGTATGTATGTATGTGTATGTATGTGTATGTATGTATGTATGTGTGTATGTATGTATGTATGTGTGTATGTATGTGTATGTATGTATGTATGTATGTATGTATGTATGTATGTATGTATGTATGTATGTATGTATGTATGTATGTATGTATGTGTGTATGTATGTATGTATGTATGTATGTATGTATGTATGTATGTATGTATGTATGTATGTCTGTATGTATGTATGTATGTATGTATGTATGTATGTATGTATGTATGTATGTATGTATTATGTATAATTTATGTTGAGCCAGAGACAATCATTTCGATTTGTAGATCAACTTTTAAAATGTAAAGACTCATTTAAAGGTACAGTATGTAAGTTGAGGTGGCAAAATTCATTTTTTCCAGACTTATGGTCCAATTAAAAAAAAAAAAAGATATGCCATATTGTGGGAGATTACAGTCAAAGGACCGTTTTCATGTTTTATATGAAAGTGGATTTATTTTATGATATTCAAACATAAATATTCAAACATATCTCAGCCTCAAACATGTCAAATAAAACCAAACTGCTCAAATCAATGTTCATGTTCTGAATCCTGATCATTGTAATCACCGTAGACATTTTGGTTTTTGCCAGTGTATTCTTTCTGCTGTGCTAACTGATGAGTAAGCACTTGGATCAGTCCCTCCTTATTGATCCCTTTATTTGGTACTTAACAGGCACCGTGCGCGCCTTTAACTCGATAGCTCCCCAAGCTCAACGCGAAGCTTCCGGAGCAAAAAGTTAATTAATCTTAGCTGACAGAAATTCATTGTACAGCCGCGAGCACATTTGTTTCATTTGTTCCCTGTTTTGGCTTTATGATGCATGACAAGGCCCCCTGAATAGACTATTGTTACAGGCTCATGAGGAGAGGCATTGTTCTGCGGCCCATTCTCTGGAGCTGGAGTCAGATGATATTGATATTTATGGTGATGTGTGTTTAATTTGTCATGTATGTGTTTGAAGTAGGAGTAAAAGCAAGCGTAGTTGGCATGTACATGTTGTAAACCCCGTGTTAGTTTTCAGAACGAGCTCACAAATAATGAATAAGACACTGCTTTTTAGTAGTGTTTATGTACTGGCCTAATCATGGCAATTAAAGAAGACACTGTGCTTGTATCTGCCTTATAGTTATAATCCATGACACCAGTGGATCATTATGTTATAATTTGCACGTTTTTAATTGCAATAATCATCTAAAATCACTTAAATGTCATCACAACAAAGAGGCGTAGCTGCACATCATGCTAGTAAGCAAGCTGGCATTTTTGGTCCAAAGCGGTTTAGATGAGCTGTGAAACATCTTCACTTAAAAAAAAACAACTTTTGTCCAGTTGACAGAATTATGTATTATTATTAAAGTTGGTTACTGATAGGGTTGTCCCGATCTGATCACGTGATTGGAAATCGGTGCCGATCACGTGACTGCGGACTCGATCCAGACTCAGCCGTTATGATCCGATCAGGTATTGGATAAATAATATATATATATAATCAGTGTTGGGGAGTAACAGATTACATGTACCAGAGTTACGTAATCAGAGTACAAATTATGAGTAACTGTATTTGGTTACAGTTACTGTTTAAGTGAGTGGTAATTAGATTACAGTTACTTGGTTGAAATAAATGGATTACAGAGAGGTATTTTCCTGTTTTCACATTTTAGGCTTCTTTTTTTTTTTTGGTTATTCCACTGATTACCAGACACCAAACCAGGTCTAAAACCAGATCTAAACCAGGTCTAAACCAGGTCTAAACCTGGTCTAAACCAGGTCTAAAACCTGGTCTATACCTGGTCTAAACCTGGTCTAAACCAGAACTAAACCAAGACTAAACCAGATCTAAACCAGGACTAAACCAGGTCTAAAACAGGTCTCAAACAGGATTTAACAGGACTAAATCGTGCTGTGTGGACCATGTCTCCTCCTCTTCTATCAATAATATTTTTTATTTGGTTAAGTAAAGTCTGGGCTTTTTATTTTCTTTTAGCAGACAATACACTTTATGTGAAGATTTCCTGGTCTTTGCTTCTCTACAACAAACCAAGTAATCCAAAGTATTCAGATTACGTTACTCACTTAAAGTAATTTAATGGATTACGCTACAAACTACATTTTGGGGTATGGAATCTGTAATCTGTAGGGGAATACATTTTAAAAATAACCTTCCCAACACTGTATATAACACACGGGACACACAGCACACAACAGTTGATCTTTTTTTTTACTGAGGCGCGAGATTTGCTCAGGGACGTCCAGTTAGCACAAGTATCTGCTCCAACACCTACTGTACTACCGGCGCACTTGCACTGGGACTTTTGGGCCATGCCGTACTCGGGCGCTTGTTACCTGGGGTTCTGTGGCTCGTGTTCACTCCTGCGCGGCCGATGGCGTCGTCACATGGCGCAGTTTGTTTACATGTTGTGCAGCGGACCTGGCGCTTTTGGCGGGAAGGGTGGGAAAACCGGAATGAAGTGTCTATTGGGCGGTGGGACCGATGTTGCGGTGCGCTCCACTGTGGGTTTGTGGATGTGGTGGTGGTGCGGGGGAGAGAGGCTGTGGGGCTTCTGTCATCTCGTTTTTATTTGATAAGATTTTGTATTATTTGAATATCACAGACTGAACTAAATGTTTTAAAATGTAATGCACAGGCCTCCATATAATATCAAATATGCAAACTGTAGATTGTGCAGAGTCGAGTCTCAGGTGTGATCTGATTCTGGTCTGGTTCCTGTTTTGTCCAGTTCATTAAGTTTAAATAATGGTTCTGAAGGTTCATAAATTCTTGTCCATATCACTGACCCATTTCTGGAAATAACATCGCCATTCACCAAAGCAAATTGTGGTTTATGAATATTTATTGAGCATCAGTGGGGGACACGAGGTTCTGTACTTCAATGGTCTTTCATGACTTTGTTTGCTTTATCCAAGACTTTTGTAAAGGTTTTTCTGCTTTGAAGTACAAGCTGAAAATATAAGAAAATAGCCAGATATCAAATTCAAGGGCATAATATATAAACATAGTGTAGCTAAAAGGTCTTACAATGTACAGCCTTGATGAAACCACCTATTTTTGTAAAGGTATGGCCGTGCTGAACATTTTTTCAATTCAATTCATTTCAAGTTTATTTGTATAGCACGTTTAAAATATCTCCAGCGGACCATAGTGCTTCACATAAAAGTCAAGAAGAACAAAAGAAACAGTTACACTCAGTTATGACTCTGTTAAGGGAAATCTAATGAACCTAATAGCTACTTTCTAGACGTAGACATGTCTCACCTTTCTCTTAGTCACAGCTCTATTCAGTATTTGATTTTGCACTGTTGGTTAAAATTTTGGCTCTGTAGGCTCATGTATGTGTTCAGTGATCAGGCATCAAATAAACAGGAAATAAAGACATATTTGACGCTGTGTTAAACAAAAAAACATAGTGAATATCCAAGATAAATTGATAACTATTAATTAGGAACATCTATAGAGGAAGCATGTGTAATGTGAGCTCATTTGGAGCCAAAACCTAGGACTAGATAGGTTTCATATAATCTTCTGTCAAAGGGGCAGCAGAAGTGACAGTATCAAATCCAGTATGGCTGACTTCCTGTTTGATATAGAGTATTGTTCATCATCCCATCGTCCCATCATGTTTCAGGGTTGTCCTCATGTGGATGACTTTACCCTAAGACAAAGTATATGTACCTCCCATCAGATAGGAGTCACTTAACAGGTGGCGCTGTAGAGTCAATTTGTTTGGACCATGTAAAATACAGTGGAGGAAATAAGCATTTGATCCCTTGCTGATTTTGTAGGTTTGCACACTGACAAAGAAATGAACAGTTTCTATTTTAATGGTTTATTTTAAAAGATAGAATATCAAAAAGAAAATCCAGAAAATCACATTGTAGAAAATATATTAATTGATTTATGGTTTATTGTGTGAAATAAGTATTTGATCCTCTACCAACCATTAAGAGTTCTGGTCAAGTTACAAGACACATTTATGAACAAACCTGCATGTTTTCTAGGCATATTTGAGAGTAGAAACACTTGTAGATGAAATACATGCAATAATATCATAAATCTAACCTGTCAAGTAAATCAGTAACATCTCCATGGAGACAATTAGTCAGGCTGGTGTCACCTAGTGCCTCCACTCAATTTCCTTTCTCTCCAGCGACTAGGTCAGGAATCAAAATACACTAGACGGTTTGCAAGAACCCCGGACGTTGTAGACCGCACACCGGCCAATCATCGAAGAGCTGAACCAACCCGAGTTGCGATAGGAGCCTGCATACGCTATCCTCCTTTAGACTTCGGTTGTCAAATACAAACTTTGCATTTTTTATTGCACATCGACAATGACAGTGATCGTTGACAGACATGTTCACTCTCTGCTTTGTTTGCTGTTGTGCCGGGAATTACTTGGACACCACTGAGCGTTCCGGTGCATTACGTACATCACGACCACACAGCATCGATTGGTTAAATTAAAAAGTACCCACCTACCATCGAAGGAACGAATCCTAATGCTGCGAGGTCAGATGACTCAGGCTACTAGACCACAGGTGCCAAACATAAGGCCCGGGGGCCAGATCCGGCCCTCCAAGACCTTTAATCTGGCCCTCAGCTGATTTTCTACTAAAATATTGTAATTATATTTTTTATTAAAATCTTGTTAATTTTCTGTGGTGTTTATCAGAACAGCGTCTCCAGCGTCTCTGTACGTGGCCCCTCCACCAGAGCAGCACAAATGAAGACTTGTCTCTTTCCAAACGCTCTTAAAGGACGATCGTTTTGACTGTTGACCGTGACACCCTCATCAGAAAAATGTCCAACATGAGAAAAGTGGAGCCGAGTGCAGGATTTTACAACAAAAATGGACTTATTCCTATTTACATACAAGTTCATGTTAAAACTTTGTGTTGAAATTAAATTTTTCTTAAAGTTTCAGGTTGCTCATAATATTATAATATTTTATAAAAGAAAGAGTTCATCAATTAAAAAAGATTTCTGTAATAGATTTGTTTTTCTCTGCACAAATATTTGAACTTATTGTTATTTTTGGGGTTTATATGACATGAGTTTTCTGATCCGGCCCCTTTGGGATCAAAGTAAACTGGATACGGCCCCCGGACCAAAATGAGTTTGACACTCCTGTACTAGACAATACCCTCCACCTAAAAAGTTACATAGTGCTCCTTTAATATCCAGAGGAAGCAAGACTCAAGTATGTGTTCTGTTTCATTCCATGACATTTTTCATATTTAGGCTGTGTTCTTTTCTCAAACAAAGCACTCTGCTCCACCCTGTGATGTCATTTTGTAATACAAGAAGTGCTCCCCTGTGTTTTTACTTACTTAACTTACTGTACTGTTACTTCAATAATTACATTAGCCTAGTCAAGTAGGAGTAAAAGTATGCTGCTAAAAAATTACTGTGAATATTACAATCTAATGTCTCACTTTCTTTTTAATTTTGTGATGATTATTTTGATGTTTTGATTAGTTTTTTGTGATTTTAATGTATTTCTTATTCTGTAAAGCACTTTGAATTACTTTGTGTACAAGTTGTGCTATACAAATAAACTTGCCTTGTCTTACAATTTCTTAAAAAAATTACTCAAGTAAATATAACTGAGTACTACCCACCCACCACCCTGTTAAAATCATATCAAATAATTAATTGTCATTTCACCCGTTCATTTTCATAATGGTCTGTTTGATGCGTGGCCTGTGTCATGACCGTTTGTCTCCCTTGGGTGCTCGTGTCAGCTTCAGCGGTAACACGTGAAGAACGCTATTCACAAAGTCATGCTAATCTCCTCCGCCGTGACGGACAGCTCGTGTTCAAAAATCAAACTGAATTCCGACTTTGAACTTTTCCATCACACAAGTCAAATATCAAATGTCACGAAACTCCAGCGGGAGAGCTCTTGTGCGCCCATCTGTCCTCCTGTCTGCTAAAAAGATAGAGACAATTATATTTGAGGAGAATGATGAACTTTTAACTGGTTCTGTATCTTAATTAAACTTTTAATTAAAATATTTTTTTTGGGGGGGGGGATTTCGGCTCTGGATTCTCAGTCAAACTTCTCGTCGCTATCAGTCAGCAGCAGCTCGGTTCATCTTCTGCTATTCATGTCCACAATACAGACCACAACTTTTACCTGAAATGATTGATTGGTGAAAATTCTATCAAATACCCAAATCACCTGCTACAGACATTGTTACTATCTGGTTTTATTATGAAAAATATACTTAGAGTTGTGTTACAGGGCTCAAATTATGTGATTTTCTGATCTATTTTCATGTTTATTATAATGTTTCCTCATCACAAACAGACCTGGAGTTGTGTTTTGTTTCATTCACACATATTTAATGCACAAACCTGCATATTTACACTGAATTCTTCTCTCAAATGGAAAACAGTCTGGCATGTGTCATCTGATGCCATACAGGAAATGCTCCACTGTGTTTTTAAACTCCATACACCTTCTTTACTAAACAAAGTAGTTCAATTTAGCTTGTAAATGACCTCTTCATGGCATCACAAGGTGAAAAAGAGGTACTCAAACATGTGAATGAAACAAAACACCACTCCAAGTATAACCACGAAACAGCAAATGGCGTGCACACAAGCAGCAAAACACAAAGTTAGTTAGTTTATTTTCTTCGGTCAGTTAACATAATCATACATCATAATACAATGATTTAACACAAATATTATTCAGTTAATGCACATCATTAAGGTTATTCTACAGACCGAAGGGGTTTAGGCTGAAGTTTAACACTTGTTTTGCCTAACCTTATTAACATATAGAACATAATACAAGACGGCAGAACTATTTACAGAAAACAACACAAAACTAATCTTTTATGAGAGCAGGAAAGAAAATGTTCCTAAATCCAAAGCAGAACAGGAGCAACTCAAATCGATCATTTGTGACCACTGTAAAAGAGAGAACCACATTATGGACTGGGATGGAGCAAACATCATTGGGACAGAGGAAAACAAACACCGTCAGTGGATTAAAGAGGCAATTGAAATACAGAAACCTGAACACAAAACTATAAACCGGAACAAGGGGGCTTTTTTACTCTCACACACCTGGGATATTGTCCTGAGGAAGTCGGACTACAGATAACGCTGTAATCCTGCCTCCACCGGTAGGAAGACGGCGCCAAAACCTGTATAAATCAGCTGACTACATCATGTGATCACTCTGAAGAAGAGAGCTAGTGAGCAGTCGAAACTGTCACGTACGAAAACAAATTCTTGGTTTGAAAAAAGAACCTAATAACATACAACTCTAGGTATATTTTTGAGCAGGCAACAGTATTATTCAGGGTTTCCATGGTCATGGAAATTGAAGATGTCATTTTCTAGGCCTGGAAAAGTTGTGGGATTTTGTAAATTTAACGAAAGTTTTGGAAAAATCATGGAATTTTAGGATCTCTTTCACGCAGCTACAGCATTCTGTAAAGTTATCATCAGGCTATTATGATTATTTCCGAGCGTATGCACCTTTTGTTTACAAGAGACGACAATAAATGCACTGACAGTATTTTGAATGTTAAAAAACTATAATATCAAACCATAAGGTGAGTGGAAAGAGTTAACATTTCATATTTAGCCCTAAAAGTCTGATCAATTCTACACATGTAGGTGCTGTGAAGTAATGGAAAATTCACTTTACGTCATGGAAAAAGTCATGGAAAGTTTTTAAATTTTGTCAGTGAAAAAGAGTGGGAACCCTGATTACTGCATATCTTAAAGTTCACGAGTCAGTTTTGTGTAATATAGGACCTTTAAACCCAGCAAAGTTACATTAGCAGCTATTGTTTGTAGCATTACCCCCCACTCAGACTGCCTCTCTATTCTGACCAGACGCTGCAACTGACCACAAGCCTTTAAAACATTTTTGGACAGTTTTTGCTTATGTGTCACCATGGTAACTACTGAAAATTCCACTATAGCCATAGATGCAGAACACCCCCAGCATGATGTCATGGCAAAGTATTAATATTTCAGCAATATATCACTTCAAAATGTGTTAGAGTGACGGGTGTAGAGCTCACGCGTGCAGCTTCAAAGTCGCTGACACAAGAAAGATAGTGTGAGTATTTCAAATGTATTTCTATTACCTTTTATATTGTTTTCTCTTTGTTATTATGTTATATTGTGATGTGTGAGCTAAAGTGTCCAAATAATTTACCTTGTGGATCAATAAAGTTTGTCTAAGTAACACAGCAGAAAATCCAGTCCCACACCGGAGTCACGGCTGCTTCGTCTTTACCTGCTTCACTTGAGATGAGTTCATTACGTTCACTGTTGAAAATTGCTCATACTTGACTTTCCATGCGCATTAAAGGTCCTATATTACACCAGATGGATTCTTGTGAGGCTTTAGACACGTTATAATGCTGTTACCTGATCAAAAACAGACCTGGAGTTGTGATTTGTTTCGTTTACACATGTTTGAGTAACTGTTTATTACTCTGTCTAAGGCTACGTTCAGACTGCAGGGCTTAATGCTCAATTTGCGACTTGTATGTGATCTCCAGTGTGAACTTTAAACACCCCAAAAGTGTCCCGCATGTGCACTGGAGGACACGACGATGTCAGACGCAGCGAGCGCGCTCAGTGTTTATGGAAGTCGCCTAAACGCTGAGCTTGTCTCCCAAAATACAGTCCAGTTCTTCGTAAGATGGACAGGTTACACGTCCATGGCCGCTTCGTTTGCTGTTGAGTCTTTAGCCTCCTTGTATTTTGCTCGCAGGCTTTATTTATTTATTTTTTGACATTGGAGCCAGGACCGCCTGTAGTTGCGCACGGATATTTCTTTGACAATCATTTCAAAAATCACCCGGTTCTGATAAGACGCCTCCAATTTGGCCTGAATACAGTGATCCCCCCAAATATTAATAAACTCACCAACCTCACTTTCCCTCCATTGACGAGACTCTGAGCCTGACGTGTAGGTGGGATGATACAGTATGTATCGGTTTTAGGAGCACATATCAAAGTGGCCTGGGTCATATACGAAAAAATGTGTTGTTCAGACTGTCATTAAAAGATCAGATACAGGTCACATAGGGGTGAAAGAATTGGATTTGGGTCACTTCAGGCTGCAGTCTGAAGGGAATGGACTCCAAGAGGTAGTTTACAAGTTAACAGCTCCTTTATTTCAATAGAGATCGGAAATTCCAAGACTGAACCATCCACATGATTCTAGTGAAGTTGTATGAAGTTTCAAAACACACTGGAGCACTTCCTGTATTACCAAATGACAAGGTGGAAGAGAGTGTTTTCCTTCTGAGTGAAGAACTCACCTCAATATACAGGATTTATACGTTAAACATGTGTAAATGAAACAAAACATAACTCCAGGTCTGTTTGTGATGAGGAAACAACATTAGAACATACAGCAGATCAGAAAATAGCGTAATATGGGTCCTTTAAATATAGCCTGTGATAAAGGTGCACTGTGTAACTTTTATGGTAGACGGTATGCGATCTACTTGTCTCCATGGCGACGTTATTTCTTTGACTTGAATATTCCAGAGTATAACCTATCTAACATTTCTTATTTATCGATATTTATAGATGCCTGACCTATAACTCCGGCCTGGTGGTGTCGTCTTTTTGTTGCCATGGAGATACATAATCTAAACACCAACAAACACAAGCAGGTGGCAGACCTTACACAAGAAAAGTTACACAGTGCATCTTTAAAGGTCCTATATTATGCAGAATTGACTCTCGTGAGCTTTTAGACATGTTATAATGCTGTTACCTGATCAAAAACAGACTTGGAGTTGTGTTTTGTTTCATTCACGCACGTTTGAGTAACTCTTTATTATTAGTCAGTCTACATCTCCCAAACTCAGAATGCTCTGTTCCACCTTGTGACGTCACGAAGCGGTAGTTTTCAAGTTAAGGCCGAATTATAGTTCTGCGTCGACTCAGTGCACACTGCCGCCGTCGCCTTGTAGCCATCGTTTTTGATTTATAGATCTGCGTCGAGATCTAAGCGCCGCAAAGTAAATTCACCGCCACAACGCTAAGAGGCGAGATTTAAAAATGACATTCGTGTTTACAAAATGAAACGGGAAAGAGGAGTACGGAAATTTGACGCATGATCATAAATCGGACTTCAACAGCTACATTTTACCTTTAGTTCAGCAGAAATTGCCAATCCCGGGGCTGAAATCATCCAAATGATTCTAGTGAAGGTGTTTGGATTTTAAAAACACAGTGGAGCACCTGCTGTATTTTCCATTTGAGACCAGAACTCAATCTAAATAAGCAAGATTTGTGTGTTAAACATGTGTGAATTAAACAAAACACAACATTTCAAATAACAATGAGCGCCGAGAGATGACGCTGCTGTTTTTCTGTTATGGAAATTTCAAATCCAAGTGACAGATGATTTGTTCTGAGTTTACTCCGCATTAGAAACCAGGTTATTTTGGATATTTCTCCGCTTGGTCCTCGTTCTCCTGCCCCTCGCCTTCCACAGGATGCACCAGAGCGGTAAATTGCCTCTCCCCTGAACTCTTATCTGGAGATGGGCGCAGACGGAGCCTATGGGGCCACACAGATAAGGATTGGAGGAGTTAACATTCAGTATTGGGCGCACCTCTGTGTACATCCATTTCCCATGATGCACTTTGGTTATAGCTAATTCTTTCAGACAATTAGGGCGATGTTTTATCTACGAAAAGCTAACATTGGTATAGATAAAACGTGTATGACTTGGCGCTGGTTAGTTATAGTAATCTGGGGAGTAATGTTTTTGTTTGTTACACATGATTTTGTCATGTTATTTTGTCCTTTTATTGGCTTTTAAAAGGTGCATTGTGTAACTTTTTGGTTGGGGGTCTATCTCACACTCTTGTTTCTACGGATATGTCAATGCTCTGTCTGTAATGTTCCACAGTATGACATTAAACTGCTCTACTTTATATTCAATTACAGGTGGTTTTATAGCTCAAAAATACTTGGAAAAACAGACATTCTGAGTGTGAGCCGGGTCGCCTCTCCACAGATCTCACCTGTAACTTCTTCTGGTTTGGTCTCCATGAAAATAGAAAGGCTTAATGTCATACTGTGAAACATTCTAGACAAAGCAATAACATCTCCAAGAAGAAAAGCATTTGATGGACCTTCCACCAGAAAAAAAAAAAATAAATGAAACCTATAATCTTGTTATAATGCTGTTCCCCTGTCATTATTTTACTCAAAATTGCATCAGGAATGTTTGGGTAATCCTGTGTTGTCATATGTTTGAGGCTTAAGAATCTTGGTTTTCACCTTCCCCCTATCTCCGCCCACATTCCTGTACTTAGCTGCTAATTAGTGTCATGGTACTCAAGACTGGTCTTGGTCTCGAGACTGTTTTTTTTGCCGTCTTGGTCGTGGTCTCTTCTCGGTCTTGAAGGCGCTTTGACTCAGACTTGTCTCGGTCTTGAAGGTGATTTGACTCAGACTTGTCTCGGTCTTGAAGGTGATTTGACTCAGACTTGTCTTGGTCTTGAATCGCATGAACTTGGTCTTGTCTCGGTCTTGAAGACGCTTTGACTCAGACCTGTCTTGGTCTTGAAGGCACTTGAACTTGATCTCGTTTCATTCTTGAAGGCGCTTGGACTCGGTCTTGTCTGGGTATTAAGGTCTGACACAATCAAAACAATAAAATGGCATTGATTGATATGCCAAAATAACTGTAAAATACAAATAAATGTTTAAAATTACAAAAATAGTCTTGATTTGGTCTCGATGGGCCAGGATCTTGGTCTTGTCTTGGTCTTGACCCTCAGAAGTCTTGTCCTGGTCTCGAGATTCTGTGGTCTCGGAGAGGTCTTGGTCTCAATTAGTGCAGTCTTGACTACAACACTACTGATTATATTAAACAACAAAAATAACAGTGACTCGTTCATATAGAGTTGAAAGACGTGATATAGTGTCAAGATTTAATAAATTCTAAATAAGCTGCAAAAAACATAACAAGGGACAGGTGTTGAATAAGACATAATTATATAAATGTAAATGTACAAGTCAAAAAAAAAAAGTAATAAAATATAAAATCTCAGTTGTATACAAAAGGTCAAAACAGTGCAAAAATGATATGATGATTGACAGGACATACAGTTACATAAGGGTGAGTTGTTGAACAGTTGTAGGGAGTATTATCTGTCCCTTTATAGTCTGGTACAGAGGGTGAGCAGGAGTGTTCATGATGGAGAGCAGTTTGTCCAGAGTCCTGTCACTCAAACACCAAAATAAAATGAATGTCAGACAGATTTCTTCTTTCTTCAGTTTGGCGAGCTGCACACGTGTCCACTTTTACACGTCTGTCCAACTGTAAGACGTGTGAAGTTTCCTTTTTGTAAAGTTGCAATTCTCCAATAACAAAAATATGTAAATGAAAATCTGCTGCTTCTAAGAAAGAAATGGCACCATGAAGAGGTGGTAAGTGAATGGACCTCTTTCTATTTTGTTTTTATTATTCCGCTATATTACCGTTTGGCTCAATGGGGTTTACAAGGAACATAATGTAAAATACTGATTTAAAATATTCATTTATGAGCGCTCAGAGAATAAAATGAAACAAGCCCGAAAGAAACAGAATACAACTGTAGGTATGTGTATATGTTTTAAAGGCCCATATTTTATTTTTTGAGCTATGTTATAATGTTGTTTCCCCATCACAAACAGACCTGGAGTTATGTTTTGTTTCATTCACACATGTTTAACACACAAACCCTGCACATTTAGCCTGAGTTCTTCTGGTTACTCTTGTTATTCCTTACATAGTTGGTATTTCTGGAAACTACAGAGGCTTTTCAGACAACATGAGATCCCGGTCTATTTCAATCAAACACTTTGAGACTGAAACTGGTCCACCCAAAGGACAAAACACTGAGCCACAAACAAAGCAATGTGGTCGACTCCGTTCAGTGCAGTGAAGACTGCGTGAGCGCTACACTGGAGAAACGAAACAGCCAAATCACAAGAGGATGCACCAACACAGACGAGAGCGCAATAGTGGACCTCAGTCTGCTGTACATCTCCATCTAAAAGCCATGGGCCACTCCTTCGAGGATTGAGGACAGGTCTTTACCCAGGCTGGTGACACCTTGTGCCTCTGCTCAATTTCATTTCTCTCCAGCGACTAGAAACAGGAATTGGAATACACTAGAGAGTTTGCACGAACCCTGGATGTTGTAGACCGCGCACCGGCACAATCAGCGAAGAGCTGTGAAGCCATGACGTCAAACTCAAGCGTCTGTCTGGGTCCTTTTGTAGAACAGCACAACAGTAAACAAAGTGGTTGAGATGGATGTAGACGAAGACAGACATTCTGTGTTGGCAACAATTCCTGAGATCGAGGATTTAAAGCCGGAACAAAGAGAATGTTTGGTGAATTTTATCAAGGGGAAAAGACGTTATTGCCCTTCTTCGTACTTGATTTGGCGCATTACATATGTCAGGACCAAATAGCAGCGATTGGTTAAAAAAAAAGTACCCGCCTACCGTCGATTGAACGAACGCAAATGCTGCGAGGAACTGGTTTGAGAGGGGAGTTAAAGAAGCTGTTTTTGTTAAGAAAAACAGTCCATCCTTGAACAGAAATGGAAGACTTAGACACCATCTATGACCTATTTACAACTCCATCCTCAAACCTAAATCAAACCAAACAAAGAAAACAATAGGGAGCCAGGCCAGGCCCAGAGGTGTGAAAGCTCCAATATGGCCCTGAATGATTCTGCTAATATGATCTCACACTCTGTGGAAGTGCAATAGGCCTAAATAACAAACAGAAACTGTAAGCAGGTAAATAGGTGTGTTAGTTTCAGAGTAGTTTCAGTGTAGTTAGCTCCTCCCTGCAGACAGATATAAGGAAGTGTCCACCAGCATCTGACCACAACTGAAGAAGCAGCTTGGATGAGCTGCAAAACATTTTTGACCAAATAAACTTTTGTTCAGTCGACACTGAATTTTTCCTTTTGCTATGGATTCTACTTGGACGACTGAGGGATTTTACACACAGCTGAGTTCTCTCAAACGAAAAAACACTCTGTTCAACCTTATGATGTCATGTGGTAATACAGGAAAGACTCCACTGTGTTTTTAAGCTCCATACACCTTCAGTTGAATCATTTCAACCCTGGAATTGCCGATTCTTAACTTGAAAACCCCCACTACATGATGGGACAGGGTATTTTGAGCTTTGATGTAGACAGACTAATAATAAAGGATCACTCAAACATGTGTGAATAAAGCAAAAAACAACTCCAGACATGTTTTTGAGGAGGTAACAACATACTAACATGGCTAAAAGAGCAGAATCAACTTTGTACAATAGAGGACCTTTAAAATCACTCTACAAAACTTGCATAATATATATGACCCAGCTAAAACCTCCTGAGTTAGTGAACTGTACATCTTCTGAATATACCTGTAAAACTATGTTACAGCCATGTTGTATTTTACTTCACTAGACCGTACCGGGTGGAGCTTTCAATGCCATGATACATTTTGCTCAGTTCCCCCCGCCTGCTTTATAATGGAGATTGTTTCTCATGTAATAAAATCCCCAAAGGGCTTTTCCACTGCATGAAGTACATGAAGGACAGAACAGAAACATGTAGCCCGCAGCCATCAGATGAAACGCTGACATATAGGCAGTGCGTAGAGGGCTGCACACAATAGATTCATGTATATGCATTCTATAGGCAATTGCATTCACCAACCAATGAATATTAAATGCATGTTATAATGTTCTATTCTTATTAAAAGCTCTGCACCAGATTTTTGCATTTGAGCAGTCCGTCGACAGAAATGTGTGGGCCTGGGGAAAGAAGCCTCACATGGGCCCCCCTGTAATATAATTTAATAGAAAGAGGGACAAATTCTGGGCCCCTAAAACCTTGGAGCCCGGGACAACAGACCCCTGTGTCCCACTCTGCCTTGATTTGAACAAAATGTGTCTTGCCCCAGTACAAGTAGGCCCACTGTATTTTTCAGACTATATCCCACTTTTTTCATGGTTTGGGTGGTCCTGCGACTTATACTTTCACACTGACAGCCTCAAGGGCACTCTAGACTTGTGTCCCAGTATCTGCTGCTCCTATTACTGCTGTACCACTGGCACTTGGCTCTACTGTGCATGTCTCTTGCAGAAAAAGCCTCTGTCCTGTCTGTGTCATGTCACTCGATCGCACCATTACTTCTGTACCACTGAACATTTAAAATTTAAGCTACTTCAGTGACAACCAACACCATCTTGTCAGGATTTAGAAAGGCTGGAATAATTCTAACTGGAACTGATGCTGAATCTGACGACAGCTACACAGAAGAGGAAGCAGCACTCTGTTTACCTCCGGAGGTCGCCGAGTGGCTCAGAAGTGACACCAAGGATGAAGAATTCAATGGATTTAGTGATTTGGAGTGAGATGGAGAGTTTGTTAAAGTTGTTCTGTTCTGTTGTTTATGTTATAGTTTATCTGAAGAACTGTTCATATGTGACGTTAACAGTTTGTTGTTCTCTGTTCTATTGTTATTAATATATCTTGCCTTTCAAGATGAAATGTTGGTTCCTGGTCTCTGTTTTTAGAAAATAAATTTCCCCCCAAAACCACGACTTATACTCCGGAGCTACTTATAGTCGGAAATATACAGGGTATGGTATGAGAAGCTCTTAAGGTTAAAATATGTCCGCTGCGTATTATCTGCATCAAATTATATCATGTTTTATTATCCGATGATCAAGACGTGCTTGGTTAGCATGATAGTAGTTCTTAAACTCTGGTGTGGAGTTGTGAAAAGTGCTCATGTTTAGGATGCTCGGAACGCATAAGGTAAGTGGGGAATAACTTTGGACCACTGCAAACTCAGATTACACCAACTCAAAGCCTTGACATCAAAGACGGGGTGTTCAACTTAAATCGATCTTTGCGTTTTCTGCAATGTTATAACGTTGCCTCATCAAAAAATGGGTTTTCTGAAACATTTGTAGCAATTTAAGCACATAGGCAAGGCAAGGCAAGTTTATTTGTACAGCACAATTCGTACACAAAGTAATTCAAAGTGCTTTACAGAATAAGAAATACATTAAAATCATAATAAAACCAAATCAAAACATAAATAATCATGAAGATTAAAATTTTAAAAAAGAGAGACATAAATTGAAGAGAAGAGTGCGGAATGAAAACCTTTCAGTTATATGCACAGTTAAACAGAAATGTTTTGAGTCTGGATTTAAACAGCGTCACAGAAGAGTCTGTCTCACATGTTCAGACTGTTCCAGGTTTTAGCTGCATGAACCTGAAACGCTGACTCCCCTTGTTTAGTTCTGACTCTGGGCACCAGCAGGAGGCCGGTCCCTGAGCTCCTCAGAGTGCGAGATGGTTCATATGACACTAACATGTCACAGATGGACTTTGGTGCTCGGCCATGGAGAGACTTGTACACAAGCAGAGCTGCTTTAAAGTCTATTCTCTGAGGCACAGGAAGCCAGTGCAGAGACCTGAGCACAGGACTTATGTGCTCGTACTTCCTAGTTCGAGTAAGGACCCGAGCTGCAGCGTTCTAGATGTTCTGCAGTGTCTCACAGCTCGTTTGGAGAGACCAGTGAGCAGAACATTACAGTATCTAACCTACTGGAGACAAACGCATGGATAAGTTTCTCCAAGTCTGATTTAGACAGTAAACCTTTGATTTTTGCTATGTTTTTTAGATGGTAAAAAGCTGCAGATGTTATTGACTTGATGTGGCTGTTAAAGTTCAAGTCTGAGTCCATTATTACCCCTAGATTTCTTGCCTGATTTATAGGGGCAGTGAAATACAATAAGAGAAAAGCTCAAATAAAAGTCTCGGTGCAGCTCAACAGGAAGAGTCATCAGATCCAGTGTCAAGGTAGTTTGAGGTGAGTAACAGCCCTCAGGACAAAAGTGAAAAGTGTCCCTCCTTTGTGTCCTGTGACCCGCAGCATCACAGCAACCTCCAGGCTCTGTTGTCTACGTGTCGTGACCAACACAACTCAGCCCACATAACTAACTTTGATTTTGTTGAGTTTGTTTAGTTTTGGTTAAATTCTACATTTGCAAAAAAGTGAATTTGTTGATTGTTTATTATTTTATTGATTGGTGGACCTTGGGAAAAAGGAGCACAGTAATATGAAGAAAGCTTTGTAATTTTTGTACCACTTTGCCTTTGTTTTTACTCGACCAACTTGTGTATTTATTGTGTATTTGGGGACTCTATCCTACCTTGCTTAGTTTTATTTGTCCTGGTTGTGTCTTGGTCAAAGTTACAGTTCCAGTTTCCAAAGTTTAGTTCAAAATTTTGTCCCATTTTCGTGTGCGCATCATTGGTTAGTGGCGTAACCTTGTCAGCTTTGGACTGGTGTTGTTTTGAAAGAGTATCCCCGGAGTGCTTTTCATGTCCGAATATTTGGTGAGAAGATAGCGGTTTTTACACTGCATAATACTCACTGTTCGGCTGACTCAGTGGACTTGACCCTTGGCTTTTCAGATACGAGGCACAATAACACACATTTGAGCATGAATTCCCACTCCGACACCAAGTAAACCACACTACATAGAAATGAGAGAAGGTCAGCGATTTTTGTAATGGAGAAACAAAGAAGTTACTTAAGACTACTGACTGCGACTGTGGAGTGTAAGAATTATGAAGCGAATTATGGAAGGACTCGGGGTGCTGGCTGTGTTCGCATTTTCAGTCTTAGCACGTAAAAACTGGGGCAAAATTAAACAACTAAACTAAATAAGGGCTACAAACCAGAATTTGACAAGACTGGGACTAAACCAGGACTACAAGAAGACACAATTAAGGGTGCGTTCAGGTTTGCATATTGCAGAATTAAACCAGGACTAATCAAGAACTAGAAGAAACCAAAATAATGTGGGACCAGCACTACCCACCTCATATTTTTCATTATTTAATGTAAGATTTATATAAGAGACATTTTATTTTTTATATTTAATGCACACTAGAAACAAATATGATTTCAGACAGGAGATGAGACAAGTTGCTCCGCAGTATGCGACCAGCCAAAAATGCGTAATGAAGAAAAAGACATATGTAAGTTCGAGAGTATAAGTTACGCTTTTTGGGGAAATGTATGTTATAAAATCAGAGACCAGGAGCCGACATTTCATCTCAAAAGGCAAATTATAATAATAACAATAGAACAGAGAACAACAGGCTGATAACGTAACATATTAAAGGTTATTCAGATAACTATAGCATAAACAACAGAAGAAGTTTACCAAACTCTCCATCTCACTCCAAATCGCTAAATCCATTGATCTAAATCCATTCTTCATCCTCTGTGTCACTTCTGAGCAACTCCACGACCTCCGGAGGTAAACAGAGCACCGCTTCCTCTTCTGTGTAGCTGTCGTCAGACTCAGCATCAGTTCCAGTTAGAATTATTCCGGCCTTTTTGAATGGATGGTTTCGGTGTCACTGAAATCCAGGCTTTGTCGATCCATCCAATAACTTCCAGGAAAGTAGGGTGGTGCACACTCCCGGTTGCCGTGAAGCTGTGTTCTCAATCCCTGCCATTTAGGAGTCCCTCACAAGTTCCTCGCTCCCTCTAAACTTTCTTTCTACTGCTCGATTACCATTTTCAGCTGCATATTTCACTACTTGCAGCAGGACAGAGGCTCATTCTGCAAGAGACATGCACAATAGAGCGAAGTGACAGTGGTGCAGGAGTAACAGGAGCAGCAGACACTGACACACAAACAGCCTCTTACAGCTGTCAATGTGAAAATGTTAATATATAAGTCGCACTGGAGTATAAACTGCAAAACCACCCAGACCATCAAAAAAAGTGCGACTTATAGTCCGAAAAATACGGTGCATATTTCTTTCTGATAATTATAATTTAGTAATTTTCTTTCTCTGTCGAATAACTTAATAGTAAAATGAGCTCGGATGTGAATAGCATGGGCATAGATGTGTCTCTTGTGTTTCAGTGCATACGGCAATAAATAGAAGTAAACATACGCTCTCTGAAGCCACTTTATCCGACCACAAGTGCTGCACTAGGCTCACTCAAGGACTAAACCGGGTTCAGTTTACAATGATGGAAAGAATACTGTGTACTCAACTAAAAGTTATGTTGGTTAAAAGGTACACAAGTAAATTGAACAACTCGAGGGGCCTTGCATGTCCTAATTGTAAAATGTGCCCGGACGTGAATAGCGTGGTCATAGATGTATCTCTTTGTTTCGGGTGAGAAATGAGAATTTAAGTGAATATTTCTTTCTGATAATTATAATTTTGTAATTGAGAAACGCCCACTGTTGTATAACCTAATAGTAAAATGTGCCTGCGATGTGAATCATAGATGTGTTTCTTGTGTTTCAAGCGAGTAAACACAATTTAAGTTAATATTCAAGTGAGAAAATACAATTTTAGTGAATATTTCTTTCTGATAATTATAATTTTTTTAATGTAGAAATGCCCTCTGTTATATAACCTAATAGTAAAATGTGCCTGGACGTGAATAGTGTGGTCACAGATGTGTCTCTTGTTTCAGATGAGAAATGAGAATTTAAGTGAATATTTCTTTCTCATAATTATAATTTTGTAATTTAGAAACGCCCTCTGTTGTATAACCTAATAGTAAAATGTGCCTGGGACGTGAATCATAGATGTGTTTCTTGTGTTTCAAGTGAGAAAATAAAATTTAAGTGAATATTTCTTACTGTTAAGTATAATTTTGTAATTTAGAAACGCCCTCTGTTGTATAATCTAATAGTAAAATGTGCCTGGTATGTGAATTGCGTGGGCATAGATGTGTCTCTTGTGTTTCAGGTGAGAAATTACAATTTAAGTGAATATTTCTTTCTGATTATTATAATTTTGTAATGTAGAAATGCCCTCTGTTATATAACCTAATAGTAAAATGTGCCCGGGATGTGAATAGCGTGGGCTTAGATGTGTCTCTTGTGTTTCAGTGCATACGGCAATAAATAGAAGTAAACATACGCTCTCTGAAGCCACTTTATCCGAACCACAAGTGCTGCACTAGACTCACTCAAGGACTAAACTGGATTCAGTTTACAGGGATGGAAAGAGTACTGCAAATGTGTACTCAAGTAAGTTACACAAGCACAAGTACTACTTCCAAACTATAATCTATTTAACCAAAACATATTCTCTGAGCTCTGTCCAGTCAAAGGAGACACAGTGATCTTAGGTGTGTTTGTTGGTGCAGAAAGAAGTAGATACTGTGCTTAGAGACAATTAGGGCATTTACTGTACTCAGAATTCCAATTACATGGTCAGAAATTTACTCAATTACAAGCACAAGTTAAAAAATCTGCTTAAAAAAGTACAATTACCCCAAAAATCTACTCAATTACAGTAACATGTTTGTAATTAGTTACTGCTAGTTACTTCCCACCGCTGTCAATTTAAGACCAAATAATGACACAACCAATGTCAAGATCACGATTATTTTTTCTGCTTGATGTTATTACTTACCGGGAATGTTCCTCAGTAGAGCATTATACATGTATATCCTGCATTTATTCAAAAACTGGTTTTCGCCTCACCACAAATCTGACCTGTGACCTGGTGGTTTTGCCTCTGTTGAATATTCTGGGCAATGTCAGAACGCCAGGAGAATAGCAGATGATGTACCAACCACTGAAAAAAAAAAAGTATACTTATTTTACATTTAAAGTAGCCGTACCCACAATTTTTTCATGTATTTACGAAAAATATTGTTAAATCAACCCTGCAGGTCAAAATGAAACAGCTGTATACGATCTGCATCCAATTATAATGCGTTGTTATTGTCCGAGAACCAGGTTATAATGCTGGTGCGCTGTTAGCATGCTAGTTGAAAGCATCACTGTGACAGCAAAACTTCGCTCTGGTCTCTGAACATTGTGAAAATCACTTCTAAACTCATCACAGTAAATAATTAGGACGCTCATAATGCTTTAGAAAAATGAGGACTGCACTTTTTTTTTTAGATACAATGCCTTAAAATGACTCATATTACCGTATTTTCCGGACTATTGAGTGCACCTGAATATAAGCCACTTCAACTAAATTTTAACACAATTTTTTAATTGTATGTTTTATATATATAGACTGCAGTTGAACATAAGCTGCAGGTGTCTACGTCTTCAAGAACATTACCAAGTTGGGCCATCTGCTTTTATCGTCTCTGAAAGCTTTTGTCGTCTTTTTCCGTTGAGTCAGTTTGTCGCGCTGCCGTTGCCAAAATCTTATAATCGACTCACTGATGCCGAGTTCACATGAAGCAGCTCGATTTCCTTCTTCGACAGCCACATCAGTCATCTGCATTTCTTCATGTGTTTTCCATGAAGAGGGTGTGTGTATGAAGCGCGAAATAACTGTTCAAAACACAATCAAACGAGCGATCTTCCTCCGCGCATCACCCCTGTCTCTGTACTGCGCATGTCTCCTGCAGAAAGAGTCTCTGTCCGATCTGTATCATGCCAGTGTCTTGTAGGACTTCTGCAGATTTCAGACTCTCTCGGGGGCAGGGTTTGTTCTGTCAATCAGGTATGAGTGGATGTCCAGCTACAGAAGTTTGAGACGTTTCTTCTCGTCATTTACGCAGACGGGTAAGACGTATCCCCCTCACTAATGTTCATTTAGCATCATAACTTATTTTATCACACAGCGATAAACTATTTGAGTGCACTGACAATATCATGAGCTAGTCTAGAAACTTCATGTGAACTCTAGATCCATGTGTTACCTGCACAGACAGCGGCGTTTTCTGCACAATGCGCCAAACAAAGAATCCGTCCATATATTCGCCGCATCGTTTTATTTGCCACAGGATTCAAAGCGTGAGAAAAAAAGTAGCGGCTTATAGTCCGGAAATTACAGTACACTATTTTCTGGTCTATGTTCTACCTTGTAATGTGGTAATACAAGATAATTTCAGCTCTAGTGAACAAAGGTAAAAGGAAGTTTGAAGGTGCTTTAAAGCGTACACGAATCCATTTTCCGTTGTATAGGACCTGCAATGTCACCGTGTTGGCTCATAACCTGCTGCATGAATGACATCTCTCCGTTTGAATAGATTTGTTTACTATACGGGCTAATTACACGGCCATAACCCGTGCAGTGCCGCAGTACAGTCACCCAGCCGCATTGAAGAAGATAGCGCTGGAGCTGGCATTTCTTGTATTCACGCTGCGCGGCGAGTGCACCGTCTAATTACAGTAACATTCAGTCAAGGCCTTCAGTTCCTTCTCCACCGACAGCGTAAATTACCATAATCATGATTTTTCCAAGTGCACAGACTTCTGCCTCTTCTGGATTGGTGTTTTGGTAATTGCAAGACACGCACACACACACACGCGTACGCACACATATCTTCACGTTATTGGACCACACGGAGAAATAGGGCGCATGTTTTATTTATCTTGCCACTCGGAGAGGTTATTGCAGTTTTAAAGTTTAATGCGCGTGGTACGGTGAGAGGAACCCGGGGCACGTTTTCGTCGTATATCCGGGGGGGCTGACGGAGTGAAAAGGAGCGAGGTGAGGTAGGTATGCCATCTATTCTGCACGGGGGTGTTCGGTGACACTTATACGATAGTGTGAGCTGGGGAAGAGATACAGGGTGTTCTAAACGCACATGATCAAAGTTAAAGTGCAAAGGACAGGGTTTTACGATCGTCTAATTTTGACGTAATCTGGTGGGATAATAACTGTGGTAAATGTAGGGTGAACAGATGAGATTGGCTGAAATTTGGGATGGTGCTTTGTTTTTTTACTGATCATACATCGATAATAATAAAGGTTAATTTTCAAACTTGTCTGTCACAGTGTTGGTACAGTGTAAATATGTACTCTAACATCTGCTTCCCCTCCATGAGAAACACCAAACTCTTTTCTACATACTTTTATTTCATCGCTTGGGGGCTGTGACAATCCACCGGTACTTCCCGCCCACTCCTCCCGGTCCCTGCATTGACGCTTTTGCTTTTTAGCGCCGTGTCAGGTTCTGGTACACCTGCCATGTCGAATGGATGAAAATTAGTTTATCGTCAGTACATATTCACACCTGTTTGTAGAATATCAAAAAATAAACAAAATAGATCGAATGTAGTCGGGGCTGCACACAGGCACCTGGGTTACATTTACACTGAAATGAATCACCGTATCAGACATGATTTGTGTCCAAACACGTTTCTGTGTCCGCAGTCAAAGACTTCCCTATCCACACAGTAACGCAAAACCGCCTGAAACGCTAGTCACATGACTAGGCTGGCATCACGACGTCAAGAAAGTGAAGCGCCATGTCTGAAGCAGCTAATTTCCAGCCGAGAAAGATGGCAAAACGTGAAAACAGTCTTTTCGTGGACCGATGACGAAGTTCATTTGTTACTGTACATAACACTGGATTTTAAGATTGTATTGTTTAAACTGTTTTCTGCAATAGCGTCACATGACCGATGTCACAAACCCAGAGAATCAGGAAGGCGCAAGTCACAGTGATGTGGTCCAATAAGGACACAACTAGAGCTCCTACGTCAGCGTATCAGTGTTTTCATGCGTCTACACAGTACCGGATCAGATCCGTGCTCAGATGAATTTGTGGGAGTTGGCGGCACAAGATCATTCTGTCTCTGGAGCCGTTTTTAGTGTGGACGAATGCTGCATCCACAATGAAAATGACTCAAATATGCACTAGTGTGGATGGGGCCTCAGAAGCTGTTTAATGTTTATCAGAAAATAACTACTCAGTATGCAGTTTGAGTGTAATTTTCGGAACATTTAGGGCTGGATTCGGGAACAGCTAAGATAAGGGCACACTATGTAAATATAAATTATAGTTTTTCACCAATCATTAAGCAATTTGCAAAGAAAAGTTGAAGAAATATGTTGAAAATTACAGGAAGTGCCAAGTTCTATTTTAGAAAGTCACGCCAAAAGAATTCCAAAACGTTTGTCACAATTTGCACACAAGAAACACATTTTTCTGATACTTTGAACATTATTTCATCAAAATAAAGATGTTTTTCTTTTTGTATTTTTATTTGTCAAATAAAATTGTCTATGTGCGTTAGAGGAGTTTTGGCCCCAGAGCAAATCATGGTTTCTAGGTAACAGTAATGGAATTAACCAGCATGATGTCATGATTTCCAACCAAGAAGTAAAATTAAAACTCTAAAAATTGGAAGAAATAGTACAAAATGGTAAAATTTCATCTTAAATGTTAAATATAACAATAAAATGAGTAGTCTAACCTGTCAGACACTTTAATATATATTGCGCAAATTTCTATCTATGTTGTTTCCTTGTTAAAAACATACCTGCAGTTGTGTTTTGTTTCATTCACACATGTTTAACTCACAAATTCTGCTATATTTAAAATGTGTTTTTCTCTCAGACTGAAAACACTCTCATTTTTATGTTGTGATATCATGTGGTTGTGTGTTTTTTAACTCCATAACCCTTCAGTAGAATCAGTGTGATGATCGACCGTGGAATTGTCAATCTACAGAACAAAAGCTAAAAGGTGGCTTTTGAAAACTGCCACTTCATGACATCACAAAGTGGAACAGAGCGTCTTGAGCTTTGGAGATGTAGACGAACTAATAATAAAGAGTTACTCAAATGTATAAGTGAAAAAGGTAACAACAATATAACATGACAAAAAGCTCAAGAATCAATTTTGAGAGTTTGATAAGATTATACATACTTTAAAGGTGCATTGTGTAACTTTTCTGGTGATGTTATTGCTTTGTCTAGAATGTTTCCCAGGATGGCATTAAACCTTTTTATCTTCATGGAGACCAAATTACAGTTCAGATCTGTGGAGAGGTGACCCCGCTCACAGTCAGAATGTCTATTTTTCTAGGTATTTTTGAGCTATAAAATCACTTTCAATTTAATCAAACATAGAGCTGTTTAATGTCATACTGTGGAACATTCCAGGCAGACCAATGACATTTCCATGAAGCGCAAGTGACGGGCCTCCATCAAAAAGTGACATAGTGGTCTTTTAATCTCCAAGTTACTTAATAAAAAGCTCACATCTTTAAAGGTACTGTATGTATCCTGCACTGTAAAAAATGTGAAAGCTCAGAACCTCCAGAATTCCCTCACTGAGCTGAAGAGGCTGCACTAGCACTGACTCAGGTGTTGGGATGAGAAAGTAGTGACCATTCAGATCAGAGAGAGACATTTTAGGTTTAAACACACTGGATTTCAACACTGAAACTGGCAACCCGTCATTATGCTTTCTTCTTGAGAACCGCAGCATCAAATTATAACATAAACAACTTGTCTGTCATGTCCAATATTTTTGTAAATAAGAATAAAAGAGCTTTACAAATTGTTACTAGTAAAAGCTATATTTTATTTGAACATATTTACCTTGTATTTAAGGACACAGTTAGATCAAGTTCATTGAATTTTAAATCTTACCTATGGTTCATTTAAAAGTGCACTGTGTAACTTTTCGATTGGAGGTCCGTAACTTGTCTGTTTCTATGGTTACGTCATTGCCCTGCCTGAAATGTTCCACAGTATGACATTAAACAGCTCTACCTTAGATTTATTCAATTTCAGATGGTTTTATAGCTCAAAAATCCCTAGAAAAACAGACATTCTGACTGTGAATTGGGTCACCTGTCCACAGATCTGACCCGTATCTTCCAGCATTACCACATGACATCACAAGGTGGAATAACGGGTTTTCTGTTTGATAGAAGAATTCCTAAAGAAAGCCTAAATTTGAAGAGTTTGTGTGTTAATCACGTGTAACTAAAACAAAACACAACTCGAGGTGTGCAGGTGGTTTCATAGCTCAAAAATACCTAGAAAAACAATATTCTGACTGTGAGCGGAGTCGCCTCTCCACAGATCTGACCTGTAACTTGGTCTGGTTTGGTCTCCACGAAGATAGAAAGGTTTAATATCATACCGTGAAACATTCCAACACATCACAATGTACCTTGCCACAGTATTTGTAGAAATGTGTAGAAAGTTAAGACGTTTTCTCGCGTTATTGCTTTGCCTAAAATGTACCACGGTATGGCTTTAATCTTATTCGTCTCGCCTGTAGTTCCTCTGCTTAAAAATATCTCGGAAAAAACATGCATTCTTACTGTTGTTGGACTTGTCTCTCCACAGATCTGACCTGACCTGATAGCACCACCTGCTTGTCTCCATGGAGATAGATAAGTTTAATGGGATTCTGTAGAACATTCCAGGCAAAGCAATAACACCAACACCGAGACAAGCAGGTCAAGCCACCTTCCTCTGAAAAGAGACCCAGAAAATACAAACGCATCAGTGTTTTGGACTTTAAAGTGTAGAACTGTTGCTGCTTTATTCAAAGGTGCATTGTGGAGGGTCCGTCACCTGCTTCTTTCTATGAATATGTCAGTGGTCATTAAACAGCTCAACCTTACATTTATTCAATTACAGGTGGTTTTATAACTCAAAAATACACAGAAAAACACCTGAAAATTAGGGTATATTGGGAACAACTGAATGCAATCTTAACTAGTATTCTGGGTTATGGAATTCCAAACACTTGTCTGGTGATGTATCTGGGAATATATATCAAATGTAGTAAGGAAAGATGACATGTAGTTGAGAAAAACTGTTCTATCTGCGTCTAAAAAGGAAATTACAAAGAGTTGGTTGCGACCAGATCCACCCGTGCAACAAGACTGGATCAGGATTGTGGAGAGTGTTTCAGTGATGGAAAGAAAAATGTGTAATCTTAAACTGAAAGTGTATAAATATGATGAGCAATGGGAAAAAAAATGGGAAAAGCATTCATAAACCTGTAAATAAAATTAAAGTGTCATTACCAAATGCATGTTTAGATAAGAAATTATAACACTAGACTTTTGTTACATTGTTTTACTCTATATTATTTTCTGTATGTTTTGAAATGGTTTCTAAAAGTCAATAAAAACAAAACAAAAACTAGAAAAACAACATTCTGACTGTGAGCAGGGTCGCTTCTCCACAGATCTGACCTGTAACTTGGTCTGGTTTGGTCTCCATGAAGATAGAAATGTTTAATACCATACTGTGAAACATTCCAAAGCAGTAACATGTCCACGGAGAAAAGCATTTGACGGAAACTCCACCAAAAAAGTTGATGATGACGGTCTGAACAGAAGAAACAAAAGTGGCGTTGCATCTTCACTTTTTATTCTGCGTTTAGACGAGCGTTTTCGGGAGGAAATCTGCGTGCGTACGGTGATGCAAAAGTGTGTGGAATTCGATTGGGTATGCATGCCAGGTGGCTAGGCGGTGACGTAAACGTGTATCTGACCACAGTTTTGCGTCTTGGGCAGTGTAGACGGAAACACTACGGCGGAGCGTATTCAACTTTTCCACTCTGGAGGGTGGTTTCAGATTTTTGCATTCACCGTCTAAACGAAAGGCACTTCGAATAAAATATTTTGTTGTTTTTACCCACATGCGTTCTCGTGGAAACAGGCCCTTAATGATACACAAATGTGGGTCCAGTCAAGCGGTAACGGAGGGAAATGGGCAGATTTTTTACATTCAAATAGCTCTTATTCAGAAACTAGAGGGACTATTGAAATAAGTAAAGTATCAGAATGTAGGAAAGAGTTACACTCCAACAGGGTAAAGTTAAACCTGTGATATTCTTTCAAGTTGTTGACAAAAAATTTTAAAACTCATGTCGGTAACGGAGGGAATGAAATATGCAGCACTTTTTGGGCAATAAATACAAACAGTGATAACTCTTGGTTCTCACTTACATATCCTTAACAAACTGGTTTGAATATTTGCTTCATATAGTTTTCTACCATATGGTACAAGATTAGGTTGAAAAAACTCTTACTTTTTGAGTAATGAGATTTTTTATTAAGAAAGGTCATGGTAACGGAGGGAAAAGTAACGGAGGGAAAATTGTGCAAACAAGTAGAAGGTGCATGATTTTGCATAATTTGTCGCTTTTTTCTTCCGAATACTTTAATATTACTTCAAAATGAAAGGAAACAATTTCTATAAAATATGTCAGTTCCTTCCAAGCAAATTTTTATCATTTTAAATACATTTTTTTTGAAAAATCATGTACCTTCATCAACAGTTCAAAGATCGAATAACACAAGATATGATGAAATACATCCATTTATTTACATGATTTGCAGGTCTTTGAAATTTGGGAAATAATTTTTGTTCCATGTTTCATACATGGTCTGTTTAAAACGTATGTAACTTTAGAACCAAAAATGGTACAGAAAAAAGGTAAACAGTTTCATAAACTAGAGTACATATGTATCTGTTGAATACATTTTTATATCAGATGCATTAACTTGAATTTTTGGCCTTGCTGTTTACTTCTGCTTGACTGGGCCCAGGTTTATATTTGGCAGTGGTATTTTGTGTTATCTGCTTTGTGAAAAACTCTAAATAAACGTTACATTTTTAGAGAAGACATAGAACTCAACATTGACTTTTGGCAATTGCTCAGAAAATTCCTATTTCTTCCTACCCACTTCTGGGAACAATTTATTCTTTTATTACGCTGCTTTAGATCCATATTACAAATGAAAACTTCCAAATACAAAATAAAGAATCAAATATGTAACGATATAACACACGAACGCACAATATGTCTTCTTCCTCATCGCTTTAATTAGCAGTACGTGAGCGCCATTACCACAGTGTTGCGTGGTAAACTCTGGTGTGTGGTTCTCCATGCATGCGCACACGTGTTCGTTAGCGGCTTTCATAGCGTTTAATTGATGCAGCTGTTTAGAGCACAATGAGGCAGGCTGAGGGGAGCCAGCTAGTTTTCATAATGACGTGCTCTCCCGTGTGTTTACAGGACTCTTTGGGCCCGACGGGCAGAGGGCAAAAAGCAGCGTGCAAAAGGCTAAAGTAATTACTGACAGCGGCGGTGCACGGGTTTAGTATTCACCGGCCGACCGCAACCGACCAAAACAAGGCCTGGAGGTGGGTGATGATTTCGTTGACTAAAATATATTCGTCTAGTTTTTCTGCTTTTGTTTTGTCTTCCGCCCCAAAGCGCAATGGTGCCCTGTGATTGAGAAATGTTAATATTGAACCTGTCCTCTTTACTCATGAGGTTTGAAGGGGTTAGACACTTCAGTGGGTTTTAATTGCGAACACATAACATCACGACGAGGGCTGGGGAACATTAAGAATTTTCTGATACAATACATACCTCAGTACAGTGCAATTTCGAGTTGATACGATATATTTCAAAATGTTTTCGATTTGGTTCAATAAAAAATAATGGCTAAATCATGGCTGTGATTTTAAAAGTCTTTGTTAAACCACTTCTTGGGCAAAGTTAATATAAAAAAACGCCCATTTTAATCATCAAAACAGTGAATATGTCAAATGTGTCACATAAACAAGTTTCCTTTCTTTAAACAAGCAATCAAACTGTAGCTGTAACAAAATTATTTAGTAAAATACACCCAAAAATTCTCTTGGCAATACATCGAAACAGCAGCCCACGGTATCAGTAGTCATCCTCATATCATCACATTAAACTAGTGATGTAATGATATCCAAATCTCATGGTATGATATTTTCACTATAATGTGGTTCACCTTTCGCTGTCTTGCTGTTTCGCGGATTTTTGTCAGTGCAATTATGCTTTTTTTTTTTTTAACAGCGTATGCATGTGTATTGGGTTCCTCCACCTGCGTCCTGATTGGCTAATGGATTGTAGATCATTGTCAATCAGTCTCCTCGGTGCCGTGTCTCCGGTACAGTACAGAATGCATTCAGCTGCCAAATTTACATAAATGTTGGATCTCTTATCAGTGTGATTCTGAAGCGCTGTATTTGCAAGTTTTCTCCCCGACAAAACCCACAATGTCGACGAAACGTTCTGTACCGACAAAGGCTCCTGCGGTCGCGCCCAAAAGGTCGAGGAAGATGTAAACCATCGCACTAAAAGTTGGACTTCAGGACACACTGAAGGAAGGTAGAAGTTTCGTGACTGTAGGAGCCATTACGGAATAACTTAATCTTTAGTTCGTTACATAAAAAGGAGGAAAACAACACAAGGACGACAGCAGCAATAAGTTTTAAGAAAGATGCAAAAAGGGTTTTAACTGTCCTGTCTGAGAAAAGTGTATAAAGTGGGTGGTGAGGGGTTTTACAGCCTTAAAACAGATATAATAATTGTAAAAAAAATTAAGCTGACTACTTCGCGGATTTCGCCTATTGTGTTTTTTTTTTTTTTTTTAGAACGTACATCTCACTGTACGATATTTGTTGCGATATTTTATGGAGGCTATAACAAAATTGTGAATATGCTACTTTTTCCTCTTAAAATGCCTTGACAAGACTTAATCCAAAGAACTAAGATTTAAAAGTGTTTAGAACTGCTGTTTATTCATGTAGTTTGCACCAAAATGGAGCAAAGGATCATGGTCTATGTAGTTCCCTCTGTTTTTTTTTAGTTTGCTGCACCATAACAATGAATTCGATATACTGTGATGGCCCACGATATTACTGAGAGACTTTTGACGATACGATATCACGATATTATGGTTATTGTTAAACCCCTACATTAAATGATACGATATATTGATATTTTGATATTTATGCACTCCCCTAATCACCGCATATTCACACATTCACACTACGACCTGGGGGCTGAATGTGGCCCACAAACCGATAATTGTTGATGCTATACTCTCCTGTTAAATCTCCCGAATGACTATTTTCAGTAGTTTTTACAGCAGATTTAAGTGTTTTTATCACCAAAACATGAACAAACATTGTATTGTAACACACAAACATCAATAGAATGTTCTAAGACTTATTCACAGGTGTTTGGACAGTGTTATAAATAGGTCTAGGCATTTTTAGCGTATCATCTTGGATCAGATTTGGCGAATAGATTGGCCAATACAGCGTGCAGCGTCCTCCACATGCTGCTGCCTCTGCTAATGCTGCCCAGTGCAGTATAAACACAGACTGAGGAGACTCTAGAGCCGCTAAAAACACGATTAATGACAGTGTTAGTATTTGTTTTACCTCTGTGATGATTCATGTCGCCTCAAGAGTGAAAACCAAATGTTGGGCTGGAGTAGCAGAGCCGACTGTGCTATTTTGTTTACATATGTTAAGTAGCCATCATCTTTTTATGACCTCAAACGTGAATAATATTGTGAAAAGATTCTGCCTTTAGAAAGAGTGAAATAAAACATCGCTTAATGTCTCTGTCATTGTGTTCTGAAGCTTTTGTACTGTGGAGGAGTTTCAGACATGATTTTACAATATTATAACAAATTATTATTAGGCTATTGTTAAGTATAGGTCTTTTTTATATCTGATTATTGTTTTATTCAACTGGGGCTGAATTCACCACAGAATACTTCATTTATAAAGCCGTAAAGCCAAAATTATGTAAATAAAACCATAAAAAATTTGAAGACCATTATTGGGATGAGATCAGTATCGCCAACAGAAGCCAACAAAACTGGATTGGGACATGTCTAATTATAAACACGTTGAATGTGCCGCATCCATCTGATCAATTCACTGTACTGACTGCCAATCTGTTCACCCTTGTATAGGTTTCAGAATGTTTGTTTTTGAAGCTCTGAGTCCAGTCTCACCAACCCCTTTTCTCCCCACACTAAGGCTACATTCAGACTGCAGCGTGAAGTGACCCAAATCAGATTTTTTCGCACCGATGCAACCTGTATCTGATCTTTTAATGACACAGATCTGATTTTTTCAAACGCGACCCAAGCCACTTGGATGTGCTCTTAAAACCGATACATAATCAATCTTTTGACCAGCGAAAATTGTGTATGATGATGCTGCCACTGCCCCACAAAATGCCATGGCGAAAAACCTTTTCCTTCTCCAGGGTATCCCCAGATTTGACTACCCCAATTTTAAAGCCTTTTTAAAGACCTTTTTAAGACCACTTAAATGAAAATTAAGACCAACATCGCACCCATTATGTGGGCGAAAAACACCAGATCCAATTCTAATAATGACCAACCAACTACTACATGTAGAATCTAAGAGCCACTGTGGATTAAACACTTCCCCATGATCCATCCAACATCTTCCTCCACTCGACTGATTGTTTACTCATTGCTGCTGGCGCTAGAAACTAAAGTATTGTTTGCGCGTAATCCAAATTAGACGTTCATTCACACTACTTGGTTTCACGTTGTTGTTTTTTCCTCCATCCATTTAACATCGCACTGCAGCCCGGAGGAGTATACAAAAAAATAGGCTAATGAAATTTAAGACCTTTGTCAGAAAAATAAGACTTCGACAACATATATAAAGTCTTTTAAAGGCCTTAATTTAGGAACATGAAATTTAAGACCTTTTAAAGACTTTTAAGACCCCGCGGCTACACTGTTCTCTTTCTCAATCTCTTCCTTAAAACAAATAAGCTGTACATGTTCTGGCTCCGGTACGACGGCAACTTTAAAATCTCCAGGTGCTCCATGCCAACGTACATGTTTGGGTGAATTCCGTAAACACTGAGCACATTCGCTGTGTTTGACGTTGTCGTGTCCTCCAACGCACATGTGGGACACTTTTGGGGCATTAAAAGTTCACACTGGAGATCACATACAAGTCGCATTTAAATCGAAATGTGAACGACCTCTCAAAATAATCGGATTTCACTAAAAAGTCAGAATTGAGCATTAAGCCTTGCAGTCTGAACGTAGCCTTAGTCACTTACAGAGGCTACGTTCAGACTGCACGGCTTAATGCTCAATTCAAATTTTTTGGTGAAATCTGATTTTTTTGCGAGGTCGTTCACATTTCCAATTAAATGCGACTTGTATCTGATCTCCAGTGTGAACTTTTAATGCCCCAAAAGTGTTCCGCCTGCGCATTGGGCTGGGCTTGTCTCCCAAAATACAGTCCAGTTCTTTGTAAAATAGACAGGTTACACGTCCACGGTCTTCAATTTGTTTGAGTCTTTAGCCTCCTTGTATTTGGCTCACAGGCTATTTATTTTTTGTTGACATTGGAGCCAGGACCGTCTGTAGCCGCGCTCTGCCATTTCTGTGACAATAATTTCAAAAACCGCTCGGTTCCGATAAGACTTCTCCAATTTGGTCTGAATACACCAATCTCCCCAAATATTAATAAACTCGCTAACCTCCCTTTCCCTCCATTGACGAGACTCCGAGACGTGTAGGTTGGATGAATGTGACCTGGCAGTTCAGACTGATGTCACATGTCAAAAAATCAGATATGTATCGGTTTTAGGACCACATATCCAAGTGGTCTGGGTCGCATTTGAAAAAAGGTCAGATACAGGTCGCATAGGGGAGAAAAAGTCAGATTTGGGTCACTTCAGGCTGCAGTCTGAACGCACCCTTAGTTCAGTAAAGATTGGCAATTCCACGACTGAAATCATCCAAATGATTCTAGTGAAGGTGTATGGAGTTTAAAAACACAATGGAGCAATTTCTGTGTTGCATCGCAGTGTGGTTTTCTGTTTGAGAAAAGAGCTAAACAGGGTTTATGTGTTAAACAAGTGTGAATGAATGCAATCACAAAACAGAACTCCAGGTCTGTTTGTGACGAGGATTCTAACACAGATCAGACAATCGTGTCATAGGAGCCCTTTAAAAAGACCTTGTCCGATTAAAGATAACACCACGCTCAAAACCTGGTACAAAACTATTCATTCCTTTGACTCGTCTCACATTTAAGATCTATTTTTTTTTTCTTGGTGAAAAGCAGCGTGCCGTGAGGTGAGCGAGGAAGGACACGGAGGGCTCTGGTCGTGATGCGCCCAGGGTCGAACAGTGCTGTGGCGTGACGACAGAGAGAGGGAGGCATGACAGGCAGAACAATGGCTGCGGGAGCAATGCATTCTGGGAAGGTCACCGCTCCAGAAGGAAAGGGGAGGGGGGCGGGGCGGGGGCGGAGAGGTAAAGGGTGTTGTTACTGGTACAAATACAAATCCGACTTGACTGCTGTCCGATAAAGCGGATGAGTCAACGTTAAGACTTTATTTCAGATTTGAGAATTTTAGTTCGATTTGAAATTTCAGACTGAAGTTTTTATGAAAGAAAATGTTTATTATTGCTTGTTTAAAAGGGCCCATATTATGTTATTTCCATCACAAACATATCTGGAATTGTGTTTTGTTTCATTCACACACATTTATTACACCAATCCTGCATATTCAAGGAGAGTTTTTTTGTTCAAGTCAGGAAGTGCTCCACTGTGTTTTTAAAGTCCACACACCTTCACTAGAATCGTTTGGATAATTTCTGCCCTGGAATTGCCGATCTTTAGTGAAATAAGTAAGTGATTTAGGCTACGTTCAGACTGCAGGGCTTATTGCTCAATTTGGACTTATCTCTACTGAACTAAAGGTAAAATGTTGCTGTTAACTTGAAAACATCTGCTTCATGACATCACAAGGTGGAAGAGAGCATTTTGAGGTTTAGAGATGTAGACAGACTAATAATCAAGGATTACTCAAATAAAATAAATATAAATAAAACAAAACACAACTCCTGGTGTATTTTTGAGGAGGTAACAACATTCTAACATGTCTTAAACCTCCCAAGAATCAATTTTGTATAACCAGGGTATCCCCAAGTTTGACTTCCCCAAATTTAGGACATTTTAAGACCTTTTTAAGACCACTTACATAAAAATTAAGATCAACATCGCACCCATTATGCGGGTGAAAAACACCAGATCCAGTTCTAATAATGACCAACCAACTACTATATCTAGAATCTAAGAGCCACTGTGGATTAAACCAACACTTCCCCATGATCCAACCAATGATTTCCTCCACTCTACTGATTGTTTACTCATTGCCACCGGCGCCAGAAACCAAAGTATGTGTTTGTGCATGCTCCCCATTAAACGTCCATTCACAATACGTGATTTCACATTGTTGTTTTTTTCTTCTCCCTAGATTTCACATTGCACTGCAGCCCGGGTGAGTATACAAAAAACAGGCTAATGAAATTTAAGACAACATAATTTAAGAGTTCATAAGGCCTTAATTTAGGAACATGAAATTTAAGACCTTTTTAAGACGTTTAAGACCTTTTGACACAAAGTTTTAATGGGAAAAAAGACTGAGTTAATTTCTTGTGACAGAAAATGTTGATATTCATGCTAGTTTTTGTTGCAGAGATGTTAAAGGCATTCTGTATCCGATGTTCCCATTTATTTGAACTAACTGTGTCTTGCCCAAGTACAGATATATTGTATTATAAGCTCTATAGGTGTGGACTGTTGACCTCTAGTTGTCAAGGTTGTTGTTGTTCTTAGTAAGTAAGTAAGTTTTTATTTGTATAGTGCAGGAGTCTCCAACCTTTTTCCTGCTGTGAGCTACCTTTATGAAAATGAAAATGCCAGAGAGCTACCAGTTTCAACAGTTGCAAAGAAACGGAGTAAATATAAGAGCCATAGAGAGCTTTGGATGGTGTATAATTAGATGCCTATGAAACATAAACCATTGTCCATTATCGGTGCACCAATTTGGGCATCAAAATTATACTTTTACAATCGTAATTATTCAAATTTTACTATTATCCACAATACAGAGAATTCAGAAATCCTTTGGCGAACTACTTGGAAAGGGCTTCGGAGCTACTGGAACCTTCTGAGCTACAAGTTGGAGACCCCTGATTTAGCGCTTTTCAAAGACATTTGACAAAGACGCTTTACAGATCATTATTTATTCACTTCGTACCCGGCGGTGGGGAGCTACTGTTGTTGCCACAGCTGCCCTTGGTCAGACTGACGGAAGTGCGACTATCAATCTGCGCCACTCACCCCTCCGACCTGCACTAGCACTCACGCACACACCACTTTCAGGCAACTAGGCAATGTGGGTGAAGTTTCTTGCCTAAGGACACGATGACTGAATGTTTTTGCGATCAGTGCCCCACGATGGCGCCTGATTTTCCCAGCGGTCTTCCATCCAAGTCTTAATCGGGCTCGGTCTTGCTGAGCTTCTGAGCTGCTGGTATGGCCACACTGTACCTGATTTTTCCCATGTACTTGAACAAAACGCGTCTTGCCCAGATATATTGAATAAGCAGCTCTAGAGATCAAAATAAGTCTGCTGTGGACTGCTGACCTCCACTTGTCAAGGGTACGTGTTGTTAGGTTTATCGTCATGGCAAAACTCCACACTGGCCTCGAGAAGTTGTGAAAAGCTCTTATAAACTAATTGTGGTGAGTCCTCTAAATGCAGAAGGTAATTATGAGGAAAAACTCTGAACCACTGAGGAGTTCTGTTTTTCACAAATTTAAAATCAAAATCAGGTACAGCTCCTTCAACCATTAACCAGCTCAAAACATCTGGTGCATATTAAACTTATCTACCACTATGGAGACAAGCAGATAACACCACCAGGGCAAGTTACAAGTCAGGTCTTTGGAGAGGCAACCACGCAGTAAAAAATGTGTTGTTTTAGATATATAAACACTAGGGATGTAACAATAACCGAAATACCGTGATATCGTTTCGTCAAAGGTCTCACAATAATATCGTGGACCATCACAATATATCGAATTAGAGGTCTCTTTGCTTAAATTCAGAGTTATGGTGCAACAATAGCTAAAAAAAGAAGACAAAGGGAACTACATAGACCATGATCCTTTGCTCCATTTCAGTTCAAGCTACAAGAAGAAATAACAGTTCTAAGCACTTTTAAAACACAGTTCTTTAGATTAAGTCTTGTCAAGGCATTTTAAGAGGAATTTAGCTGTTTAGCCTCCACAAAATATTGCAATAAATACCATACCATGAGATGTGTATCATGAAAATGTGGTACTGACAGTGTTGGGAAAGTTACTTTTCAAATGTATTTCCCTACAGATTACAGATTACATACCCCAAAATGTAGTTTGTAACGTAATCCATTAAATTACTTAAAGTGAGTAACGTAATCTGAATACTTTGGATTACTTGATTTGCTGTACAGAAGCAAAGATGAGGATATCGTAACATAAGATGTTTAGTCTGCTAAAAGGAAATAAAAAGCTCAGACTTTACTTAACCGTATTAAAAATATTATTGACAGAAGACGAGGAGGCACGTCCGCCCAGCATGGTTTAGTCCTGTTAAATCCTGTTTTAGTCCTGGTTTTTGTCCTGGTTTTAGTCCTGGTTTTAGACCTGGTTTTAGACCTGGTTTGGTTCTAGTTTAGATCTAGTGTAGACCTGCTTTTAGTCCTGTTTTAGTCCTGGTTTAGATCTAGTTAGACCTGCCTTTATTACTGCTCTTAGTCCTGTTTTAAGCCTGGCTTAGTCCTGGCTTAGTCCTATTTTAGTCCCGGTGTAGTCCCATTTTAGTCCTGTTTTAAGCCTGGTTTAGACCTGGTTTAGATCTAGTTTAGACCTGGTTTAGTTTCCAGGAATGAGTGGTATTTAAAAAAAAAAAGGAAAAAAAAGAAAAAAAGGGATATAGCCCAAAATGTGAAAACAGGAAAATCCCGCTGTGTAATCCATTTATTTCAACAAAGTAACTGTAATCCAATTACCACTCACTGAAACAGTAACTGTAACTGAATACAGTTACTCATAATTTGTACTCTGATTACGTAACTCCGATACATGTAATCTGTTACTCCCCAACACTGGGTACTGAGAGATTTGGATATTGTTACATCCCTAATCGTGAGCCTTTCCACCATATCGTGATATTTCCCACGATATCGCAATAAATATCGTACCGTGACGTTCAAACCGCGATGATATCATATCTTGGATATTGTTACACCCCTAAAAATCAGATGTAACAAAAAGAAGAGAAGATAAATGCCATAAGAAACATTCCAGATAAGCCGGAAAAGTGCATCTTTAAACTTATATTATATTGTACAAAAATATGATGATGATGGTACAACTTTAGACAAGAGTTCATTGTACCTGGTGTTCTTGGGTTCAATAAAAGTCTGTTTATCTGAAATCAATATTGAATGGAGTTTGAGATGAACACCTCTGCTCCAACCCCAACGTTTTTGAAAATTATCCTCACCAATTTTCACAAAACAGTCTGCAGCGTAACCTTCCTGCTTATATCTCACCATCTCCTCGGTATTTGTATTCCCCAGCACAATGTGACAAATGAAAGAGGGGCACGGTCCAATCTGTCGTGTTTTATCTCACTGATCCTGAGAGGACTCTCTGCGATCACATGCGCTCACCCATGCCGGCAGTCAATGGATGGGACGATATGGATTTTTATACCGATATTTGGCTCACTGCTGTGTATTTGATTTCATCTAAACCAAACCGACCTGTAGCTTTTAAAATCTGTAGTGAACCAAACAGAAAAGACGTGGAATTTCATAAAGGCAAAAAGGTAATTTTTTTTAACTTAAATTTTGACCTCCATCTTGTGTTGAGTTTTTGGTTATTCCTCTGACATTTTAAAATCGTGGCAAACTAACCTTCACTAGTTATCGCAAACTGATTTTAGTCGTAGGAACTGCCAACCAAAGTAAGGAGATTTCTGGAGCCTTGAGAACTAAAACAGATAGTAAACGCAAAAGTATAATTTGTTTTGCTCCAGTAAAAGCAGGGTCAAAATGAGACCGCTATGTGCTATTTTATTATAAAGTGTTTTGAATGCCAGCATGCCAGTTTTTGCGTTACAGTGACAGCAAAACAACAAATCGGTCTCTGAGATTTACGAAAAGCACTTATAAACTTTTAATTAAGGTAATTAAACAAAAGCTCAAAATTAGGCTTTGAGCTTTTGCTTAAAACAGGGTTGGCAGTTTTTATGCAAACATGTTCTGTATGTGATTTCTGTCAATTCTTCTGGACACGTTTCCATCTTAACTTGGAACTGAATCTTAAATTTTCTAATCTAATCACAATACTTGTCAGAATTAGACACTTTTTCCCAAATATGTGAAGATATGACTGATCTAGGGTGACCAGATTTTTAAGATCAAAAACTGGGACACCCTCGCTTTGAGATGGTTGGTGATAATAAAACTGTGAAACAAATGCGTAATTAAGGAAAATTCTTATGCAATTGGGCCATTTATGACTAACGTGTGCGTCAGTATAGTCTCATTTCTTTGTGTTTTGGTCATTTTGAAGGAACCTTTTCTGTATTTTACATAAAGAAATGTACTTGACAATTTATGCCTCTTTTTATGGAGTAAGAAAGCTGTCAAAAATATTCGTGTGCATAGAATAGAAATCCATGCATATTTGGTAAATCTGTGCATATTTGGCTGTAGTTGCGCATAAAATATTTGTAAACTCTTAAATGAGTCCAGTCGTACATAAAATATATTGTGTGTATTTTATCCATCAGAATACGAATTGAAAAGTTACGACGTCAAGAATTACAATCACGAAATGAAAATTTACGATTACGCTTTCATCAGTACGAATACGAATTCACAGACAGAATTTTACTGTAAAAATACGTTATCACTTCACAGACATTATTCACAGCGAGCATCAGTCAGTCTTCACTTCAGTTGCATTTCTCGCATGAAATGCCACCAAAAGTTCCTCTGGACGCTGAAATGTCCCAGTTTACACCAAACACTACCAAACTGTCCTGGTTACAGATTACAGTTTAATGCAGCTTCCAGCATCAATTAATGTTTGTGTTTACAGGCAACACCTTGGTATATATACAGTTTTTACCGGTAAGTTTAACGTCACCGTGACGTGGGTGGATTTGCTAATTATAACCAATTATAACTCATGTATAACCCATTGTCTGAAATGCAGCTGAAGTGAAGACTGACTGATGCTCGCTGTGGCTGTAGTCGTGAATGTTTTAATCTAAACCTACAGAGAACCTGATATTTGTTAATTAGCCCTGGAATAACGTTACGTCGGATGTTAGCCAACTGGCTCCACTATGTTTTCTAACATATAGGTGCAATTTCCCGTTCAAAGGAGGTGTTTCTACACAATATTATACAGCAGCGTTCAGTTCCCGAATTCAAGACATTTTAACAATAGATTTTAATTAACCCACTTGTTGGTCGCTGTTGTAGCTCCTTGTGCTATTACTCTGTTTTTACCCTCTGCTACAAACTTGAGCTGCGCAGTCTTGATCTTGATCGATGTTTCTTCTGCTCGATGAATAATGTCTGTGAAGTGATAACGTATTTTTGACAGTAAAATTCCATCTGTGAATTCGTATTCGTACTGATGAAAGCGTAATCGTAAATTTTCATTTCGTGATTGTAATTCTTCATGTCGTAATTTTTCAATTTGTATTCTGATGGATAAAATACACACAATATATTTTATGTACAACTGGACTCATTTAAGAGTTTACAAATATTTATTTTATATCCAACTACAGCCAAATATGCACGGATTTCTATTCTATGCACACAAATATTTCTGACAGCTTTCTTACTCCATATCTTTTTACTGTTGGCAGGTATCAGATTTGTCAAAAATAAGGAAACCTATGACATTTCTTGAATAAAACTATGACAAATCCATGGTTTTGGATAAATCTGCTGGGACAGGGGACACACAAGGCTTGAAACGTGGACTGTCCAAGGTAAACAGGGACGTCTGGTCACCCTAGACTGATCAATGCGCCTTTAGCTGCAGACTGAGTGAGCGGTAAGTTAGTCTGTGGCACCCAAGCTGGGCTATCAGATAGAAAAGACAAGTAGCAAATGAGCAAAGGTGTGGGATCTGTGAGTGCAGGCACTTTGGGTACTGAGTCACTCCTCTCGATATAGATTTTTACAGCGTTTTAAAGGAGACATATTAGGCTACTTCAACTTTTTGGGCTTAGAGTTTTGTCATGCAATGTTTTTGGACCTCTACAATGTATTTGGAGTAGTTTTTTTTTATAGACATAGCTGAGAAATGTTGCACTCCTGACTGGTTTAAGAGTGAAAATACAATCATAACTCAGCCTTGGATGGGGTTGTCAAAAGCATTGAAAATCAGATACTCATTTGAGAAAGTTTTGATACTAAAAGTCAAAAGCATGCTGATATATAGTTAATAGTCCATTAAGTTTCATGGTATAAAGTAAAAATTGTTTTGTCACAGTACAGATATATTGAATAAGCATCTTTTATGGGTCAAAATGAGACTGCTTTGTGCTGTCTGTATCTTACAACTAGGCGTTTTAGCCAAGCTCCATGATCTAAAAATTGCTGCCCAAACCTAACCCATTCAAGTCAACGGGCCGAGCTCAATGGCACGTGAGTCCAGATTAGCCTAACCCGGCGAGGTACTTCCAATGGCTCAGGGCTGATTGAGCATATGTAGTAGTGCTCTTTTTTCCCGCGGGCACATGTGAATGCATGTGAGCGGACACATGGAGCACTGTCTTGTGTATCATGTGATCACTTAAACCAGTCAGAGCGAGAGGAGCTAGAGCAGAGCCGAAGCTAACAATGATAAAGATTTTTTTAAGACAACTGAACGGTTTTGAGATGAGAAAAAGTTTATGATCTAAAAATTGGTAAAAATCGCCACAAAATTCGTCATTTTTGAAAGTTGTAGGTGCCCTGTCAGACGAACACGAGCAGTTTGCGATTACATTGCGCTTTATGAGAAAAATCCTTTCTTGGCCCAGGGCATTTTTTTCACTGTAGTTCCAGCGAGTTAGCCTGATTAATCAGTCGTCTGACCTCACAGCATTAGGATTCGTTCGCTCAGCGGTAGGCAGGTACTTTTTTTGATTTAACCCACAGGTGTCAAACATGCGGCCCGGGGGCCAGATCCGGCCCTCCAAGACCTTTAATCTGGCCCTCGGCTGATTTTCTACTAAAATATTTTAATTCTATTTTTTATTAAAATATTGTTAATTTTCTGTGGTGTTTATCATAGCAGCATCTCCAGCGTCTCTGTACGTGGCCCCTCCCACCAGAGCAGCACAAATGAAGACTTGTCTCTTTCTAAACGCTCTTAAAGGACGATCGTTTTGACTGTTGACCGTGACACCCTCATCAGAAAAATGTCCAAAATGAGAAAAGTGGAGCCGAGTGCAGGAATTTCCAAGAAAAATTTACTTATTCCTATTTATACAAGTTAATGTTAAACAAGTTCATGCTAAAACATTGTGTTGAAATTGTATTTTTCTTAAAGTTTCAGGTTGTTCATAATATTATAATATGAAAGAGTTCATCAATTAAAAAAAGATTTCTGTAATAGATTTGCGTTTCTCTGCACAAATATTTGAACTTATTGTTATTTTTGGGGTTTATATGACATGAGTTTTCTGATCCGGCCCCTTTGGGATCAAAGTCGGTTGGATACAGCCCCCGGACCAGAATGAGTTTGACACCCCTGATTTAACCAATTACTGCTGTTTTGGTCGTGCTATTAAGCTTTTTCCAAAATCCCGTAGGGAAAAGGGCAATAACGTCTTTCCTCTTGATAACATTCACCAAACATTCTCTTTGTTCCGGCTTTAAATCCTCAATTTTGGGGATCGTTGCCAACACAGAATATATGGCTCTTCGCTGATGGTTATTTCAAACCATCTAGTATTCTGATTCCTGACCTAGTCACTTGAGAGAAATGAAATTGAGTGGAGGCACTGATGGCACCAGCCTGGCAACTGGAGGCAGCTACAACTAGAAATACCCTATCCAGTTATTTTAATAGATCCAAACCAGGAAGTGCACTGTTAGCATGCTAATTGCTACACCATATAGTTACACCATGGCACTCCACTCTGGCCTCTGAAATTTGTGAAATGCCCTTATAAACTCATGATTAATTAGAAATGTTAGGAATGTATTAAGAAAATATAGACTTTAGGGTCAACTTAACAATAGCCACGATGCTAATTTGACTTTTTTGTTTGTAAACTCTTTTGTCAATACTGTAGAGCGCTTCAGACATACAGTATCATATAAGCGTTCAAAGAAAATTTACTACCTAAGAAGCTTTGTAAAGTTTTAAAATTTGAAATAAAAATAAAATCACAAAGGCCCTGAATCAATTTTTTTTTACAATTTTGGTCCAAACTCAGTCCCCAGTTTCATTCATGATATCCTAATTATTTACCACAATGAATTTCTAATCACAATTTCCAACTTAAAACAAAGCAAAAGTACTAACAACACTACTTCTGAGTTTACAATGAATAAAACTTTACTGAACTGGATGCAGACAGTGAACTTACTTGGACTCCAGTAACTTTTTATTACAATATAAACTACTGGAACTGTACTGAGACTAAACTGATTTTACAACCATAATATAGCACAATATGTTCCCTTTAAGAGCCCGACCCACACCCCAGCGGAGACCAGAGAGAGGTGCTAAGTGGCTGCATGTGTAAGTCTGGATGAATACTTTATGTACACCCTTTTCTTCCATGTGTCCACAATGCATTGAACTACAGAACTGTCATCAAATATTTATTCACGAGGTCAACTGCAGTAATTGTACATATTGTCATAAAGACGGCAGTACGAAATGTTTGAAGTTTTGAATGCAGAATTAACACAAACACAAACTAAGAGAGATGGAGTAAACAAAAAATATTGTGTTATTGTAGTATATAAGGTCATTTTAGGTAGTAGGCATCTAGTAGTAGTAGTAGTAGTAGTAGTAGTAGCAGCAATGGTAGTTAAAGGGTAGTAGTAGTAGTATTTGTTGTAGTTATAGGTTAGTAGTAGTAGTAGCAGTCGCCATCATTGTTGTAGTAGTAGTAGAGTAGCCCCTTCGTTGTTGTAATAATAACTAGGGCAGTAGTAGTAGTAGTAGTAGTAGTAGTAGAAGTAATTGTACATATTGTCATAAAGACGGCAGTACGAAATGTTTGAAGGATTGAACACATAATTAACACAAACGAACATGAACTAAAAGAGACTGAGTAAACAAAAATATTGTGTTATTGTAGTATTTAAGGTCATTTTAGGAAGTAGGCATCTAGTAGTAGTAGTAGTAGTAGTAGCAGTAGTAGTAATGGTAGTTAAAAGGTAGTGGTAGTACTTGCTGTTGTATTAGTAGTAGTCGCCATTGTTGTTGTTATAATAACTGGGGCAGTAGTAGTAGCAGTAATAAGGCAGCAGTAGTAGTAGTTGTAGTAGTAGTACTAGTTATAGGGTGTAGTAATATTAGGCTTTGTAATAATACGAGTAGTAGTAGCAGTTGCCATCGTTGTTATTGTATTGTAGTAGTAGTAGTAATGTTAGTTAAAGGTAATGGTAGTAGTTATATGGTGGTAGTAGTAGTAGTAGTAGTAGTGGTAGTAGTAGTAGTAGTTGTTGTAGTTATAGGTTAGTAGTGGTAGTAGTCGCCATTGTAATAATAATAAGCAGGGAAGTAGTAGTAATTGCAGTCGCCATCATTGTATTAGTAGTAGTAGTCACTGTTGTTGTAGTTATAATAACTAGGGCAGTAGTAGTAGTAGTAACAATGTAGCAGTGGTAGTAGTAGTAGTTGTTGTTATTGTTGTAGTTATAGGGTGTTGTAGTCGTCATTGTAATAAAAAGGGTAGTAGTAGTAGTAGTAGCAGTCGCCATCATCGTTACTGCATTAGTAGTAGTAGTAGTTGTTGCTGTAGTAATAGGTTAGTAGTCGCCATTGTAATAATAATACGTAGGTAAGTAGTAATAGTAGCAGTTGCCAATGTTGTTGTTGTATTGTATTGTTGCTGAAATAATAACTAGGGCAGTAGTAGTAGCAGTAATAAGGTAGCAATGGTATTAGTAATAGTAGTAGTAGTAGTCGTAATAATAAGGGTAGAAGTAGTAGCAGTTGCCATCATCATTACTGTATTAGTAGAAGTAGTAGTAGTAGTTGAAGCAGTAGTAGTAGTAGTCGTTATTGTTGTTGTAATCATAATAAGTAGGGCAGTAGTAGTAGTAGCATTAGGGTGGTAGTGGTAGTAGTCGTAGTAGTAACACACAATCGTGACAAAAGTTTTAAAACCAGTTTTTCTAAGAACTCTATGTCACAAACTGGGGAACATCTTGCCTTTTCTTTTCGGTCTCTCTTTGGTTCTTTCCAGCAGGCTCCATCTTGGCTTGTGTGTTTTAGGCCCAGATCAGTGGCACATGATCTGAAGCTTTGGTCTCATGAAATGGTCTGTCCTGTTCTGTATTTTTGCACATCTCTTCTTTTTTTTCTTACACCAGCGGGTTTGGTGAAGAAAACTTCTTCTCACAGATAACACAGATCTTGCCTTACAGAAGTGGGCCTCATGCACTGCTTTGCTCCTTTTGTTTTTAAATTCTGAACCACAAAATGTGCAGCAGTTTTCATCTTCTGAGCTGTCTTTGTTTGTGATTATAGAGGTGGTTTAAATTTAATGATTTTTGTTTTACTGTTTCTAAGCCTGCAATTTTAGTGATTCCTTTGAGTGAATGTACAAGATTTAACTCTTCGGTTACAATGGCAATATTATCAGTGTCATATTAGTGCTCTGCAGTGGTGGAAAGTAACGTAGAAGCTAAGGTAAGTACAATCTTTAGTTATTTGTACTTTATATTTTATACCGGATACTTTTTAATTTTAGTTCAGTACATATGACGTGTTGTTCTGCCACAATCTCAAGAAAAATATCTGATGAAGGCTTTTTTTGTCGAAACGTTATTTTGTTAATAAAAAAGTATTTGGACATCGGCCAACTGAGTGTGCTATGCATTTTTTCACCCTGCCACAATCTCACCATCAACCAGACTGTTACACTCAAGGTGCTGAAAGACCCAGATGACCTGGAATGTGGCCATCAAGAGCTGAAGATCCTGAGGGCTCTGACTGCATGAGGCTCACACCATTTTTACATGGTGCACTGGCTCGGCTACTTTAAATCTTCAGGATTCAAAAGAGTTTCAGATTCTGTCATGAGTTTGAGAAGCTGGACATCAGCATGGCCCAGTTCCTCACCCAAACTCCTCATAAGAATTTGAGACAGATCGAAATCTGATCAGTCATCATCCAGATGGCGCTCTCATGTTCCTACAGCATGTAGGTATCATACATTATGACCTGAAACCAGAAAATATCATGATGATAGAACATGTGAAGTAGCCACTGCGCATTAAAGTTATCGACTTTGGCCTGTTTCATGAGTGGCCGAGCAGGAAGAGGAGAGGCAGACGCTCTGGTACAGAGCTCCAGAGAGCCTCCTCCAGGCCCCTGTCCTTAAGGCCATAGACATGTGGTCCCTGGGCTGCATTGCTGCAGAGATGTTCTGGACATGATGAAGCTAATAGTGCAGACTGTGGGGGACCTTCCCAAGTCCTGTCTGGACAACGGCCAGGACAATACTTGTCTATTATGGAGGAATGAGGGTCTGGGATATGATTATGAGAACTTCACTGTGCCCCATTAAGAGGAGGAGTTACCAGAGTTCCCATCAGAGCACAGTGCCCACAGCAGAGAGCTCATGAGGATCAGATTGGCCGGACTTCTCTGAGCCCTCCTAAACGAGACCAAACCAGACGGGGAAAGAGTGAAGCACCTGCTTCATTCTCTTATGAAATATTATTAAATATTCATATGCATCCAAAAAAGACAACATGGTGTGATTTTGTTCAAAACTATAACATGGAGAGGCCTGAGACTGGCACATTTGGCATCCAAGCCTCTGTCAGTCATCCCCAGGCAGTAGTAGCTAGCTTACCGTGAGTGTACAGAGTGAGTCAATAATACAGCGAAGTTTGGCCAAAAAGCTCAGTTAGCTAAGCTGTTGTGGTGATGCTTGAATTAATGAATCAGTTAAAAGCAGATTGACAAGGGGCGCAAGTGAGCATCTAATGGAATCTATGTGTTTTTTTGGACTCCGAACTCTCGCTATATTTGTTTATTATTTGACATTTTTGATAAATATCCCGGGCTGCTAAAGAACAAGTATTGTCAAGAACGCTGAAATGACGAAACCGAAGGGCAAGAGGCAAGAGAAAACTATTACTATGTTCTGAAGTTGCTTTTTATTGCTATTTCTAAAATATAAATACTAGAGATGGTGCAAGATCTATCCCACAAAATCTTGTGAAATATAATTGCCACAAGATCGTGCACACATGAGAAAAATGAGCTTGTGAGATTTTTTCCTCATGTATTTATATTTATATATATAATATTATTTTTTTTTTACATTAGCAATCTGTGCATGTTGGGGGTGGGGGCACGGATGCACAGATTGCTAACGTAAAAAATTTAGCTGTAAATATATCTGCTCAGTTTGTCAGCCTTTCACATTTTGAAGCAAATTTCTCCGCTTTGATTCACGTAAATGACCTATATCGACATCAAAGTGGAGAAATTCGCCAAAAGGTGACAGGTTTGCAGCCCTTACAATTCTCAAATGACCCAACATACACTGTAAACTACTTGTACCTCTTTCTTTTATTTGCAAATTGAATTGTCATGTCTGCAATCTCTGAACACATTTACAGGCACGCACATCCTCAAAGTTAATCTTAAAACGCTTTGCAGATCCTCTCTCTCTCTTCATTTCTCCATCCCTCTCTCTTTCTCGCTCTCCCTCCCTCTCCCATGAGCCACTGGGGCGCTGGTGGCAAGGAGACGAAAGCATGAATCACTCCGAAAACACAGAGCAGAGATTTGACTTTCACTCGTGTCATAGTCTTTTAACATTAGCGGGACATCTCGGCTCAAGTTTCCAATTGTGCTCTGGCTAATATCAATCAAATGACTTCATCAACCCCCTAAGGGCAGTTTGAGTTCACTGAGCCGCTAAAATACAAGAATTAAAAAGATCTCAGTGCAGATTAAGTGCATATGACAGGTTTTCATGTTTTTCTAATTATGACTTGGTTTGGTCGGGTAGTACTTGTGCTAAATATGTATCAAATGTTGAAAAGAAAAGTACAAAAATACATAAAATGGCACTGAGTTTTATCCACACAGAAAATTCTACCCAAATGTAAGGGTGATTTATGCGCAAGGAACACAATTTTTCTGATAATTTAAACATTGATTTAAGAAAATTAAGTTCCTAATCATGAATATTGTGTAATTTGGCCCATGTTAATGTTACGGTTGTTGCTAGGTAACAGAACTGGAATTATTTGTTGTCCATTTCTAACCAGGAAATCAAATTATAAACTAAATTAACTGGCCCAAAAAAGCAAGTCTAGTTGAAAATATTTACCAGAATTTAAAAATACCCAATCCAAATACTTTTTATTATTATTATTTTTTTTTTTTTAAGTAAATCCCTAAAGGTGCCCTGTTTAACTTTTCTGGTGGTGGACCTGTCAAAAGCTTTTCTTCATGGACATGTTATTGCTTATTCTATTGAATGTCGGTAGTCTATAAATCTGAGTCCGTTCTCCCGACATCCGTTGTAAATGCGTTCCATAGACGCATCAAGAATCTCGGACTTCCGGTTATTGCTCAGTGCATACTGGGAAGGATTTTCCGAAAAAGTGAGCATCAAAGCGCCATGTTTATTTTTTCCCAATTCCGTTGAGAAGGGAAACAGTTTGAACAGAGGTTTGCAGTCACATAGATCTGATTCCCTTTTGCATCTATGGACTTCACAAACAAATTTCTCAAGCCATTTTCCGCTGTTAGGAAGGACATCCAACAACCACACAATTAACGATGTCCGATTCCCAAAGCTAAAATATGACAATATCAGAACCAGAAACCAAAGCGATATGGTTCAAATGACTTGAAAAGTTCGACTTTGTCAATAGACGCATCCCACTGTAAAATCAAACATGGCGGTTTGATGCTCACTTTTTCGGAGAATCCTTCCCAGTATGCACTGCGCAATGACCGGAAGTCCAACATTCTTGATGTGAGTATTGCAACAGCTGGGGGAAAATATGGATGCCCGAGAAAGTTTCATGTAACGTCACTGGCTCCTGGTAATAAAGAGAGTCCGTCAGGTAAAGTTAGTTTTCGGCGACTCAATTATGGCAGCTTGACTTTTACACGTTCAGAAAAAAACGTACATGTCCACTGTCAAATGATGTGAAAGATAGAGTAAATGTCACTACAAAGTTTTTAGAAAACATTTTCTCTACGCATTAACGACTTAACACATCAAAATAACGAAAAGACAGTTCTACCGGTTTACTGTGCGCTGAAATTTTTCCCGTGATGTAAATCCAACCGGCTCGGTCAGCACCGCAACTAGCTCGAGTTTAAATTTTTAGAAGACATTTTCTCTACGCATAAACAACTTAACACATCAAAATAATTAAAATACAATTCTCCCCGTTAACTGTGTGTGCTGACATTTTTCCCGTGATGTAAATCCAACTGCCTCTGTCTGCACCGAACTAACCCGAGTTTGTGTTTCGGAACCCCGATTTGATTAGCCGTTCCATTTCCCTGAATCCCGGCCACAACAGAATGCAGCTTTAAACCTTTCTAGCTTCATGGAGACCAAACCAGACCAAGTTACAAGTCAGATCTGTGGAGAGGCGACCCCGCTCACAGTCAAAAAGTTGGTTTTTTGAGGTATTTTAAAGCAATAAACCATGTCTAATGTCATACTGTGCAACATTCCAGGCAGAGCAATGACCCCCAACCAAAAAGTTACACAGTACACCTTTAAATATAATTATGTTAACTATGTATTGAGTGAAATGAGGTGTTGAACCTGTAATTTGAGGAGACTAACATCCCTCAGGACATAAGTATCCATCCTCTGTGTCCTGCAGCCAGCCTCCAGGGGGAACCAGGTGATCTTTGGGCATGCAACAGGAAAACCCTCTCACAGTCTCCATGGATACGAAAAAATAACACCCGTAAACAAAATATCAGGAATAGCCATCCAATTTACATACAAATTGCCGATCTCATTGCATAATTTGCATAGCATATATCTCATTCTCCTCTCCAGGCCCTGCTGCATCTGTAAGTGTCATCGGCCAATCACGATAATTTTTACAACCGAAACGACACAAACCGCCCCAGACTTCCTATTGACACAAGCAGTTTATTTTTGTATTTTCCTGAAGACCTTGAAAAATGACTTAGGCAAATATGCTATGAGGCTAACAATCAATCAAAGACCTATATTGTCCCGAAAAGAGAGAGGCATGGAGATTTGGTGCGCAGTGGAAATACAGACAAGATTTCAAAACAATACAATCAGACAAACGTTTTTGGAGAGAATGTGTTTCACTCTATGGCTTCTTCAGTTCTGACAGGGTTCGGGAGGAGCTAACTACACCAAAACTAACACACTCAGTAAGGAAAATGTGTTATTAGCATAGACTTTATATCAGGGGCACCCAATTTATTTTTTTTTCACATTGGAAAACATTTGTAGCGGAAGGCAGAGGTCTGGAGGTCAGTGGTCTTTCAAATAGTGGATACTTGTCTATAAGCCGCAGGTGTCTTCAAGAACGTTTTCAATTTGGGCCATACGAGAAAACGTTTTTGTTTACATCCGACTTTTCCCGCACGTGCGCAGTGGCTGGTGGGCAAAAAGTCAGTGGGGCCGCTCATCTGTGTTGACAATTGCGTTGCGTGTGTCTGTCAAGAGAAAACTCGTCTTATTTTGAAGTAGGTTTTGCATTTAATTGTTTTGACATGGCTTCATCATCTTACTGTAAGTCACTGAATGTTTAGGATCAAAAATGATACATTGCAAAGATAAAACACGGCAGTAACTGTTGACAGTGTTGATGCTGACTTGTTGATATGGATGCTTTTTGCCTACCAAAGTGACTGCTGCCCCAAACGTGACATCCTTGTGTTTTCTCGTATTTGCTTTTATTACATCTGAAAGCTTTAGTCGTCTTTCTACATTGAGTCAGTTCGTCACGCTGCCGTCACCAAACTCTCACCATTGACTCACTGATGCTGAGCTCACTTGCAGCAGCTCTGTTTCCTAGGGAACACGCATGATGACATAGGTGAAAAAAGATAGTAAATCGTGGCCTCAAATTACTAGTTTGTTGCCACAATATGTAATTCGTTCCCACGCTTTAGCAAATTTTTTCCTACGTTTCAGTTAATTCGTTCCCACGCTTTAGGTGAATCGTTCCAACGTTTAGTTAATTCATTCCCACGCTTTAGCTAAATCATTCCTGCAGTTTAGTTAATTTGTTCCCATGTTTTAGTTAATTCGTTCCCACGCTTTAGCTAAATCGTTCCCACAGTCTGTTCCCACGTTTTAGTTAATTTGTTCCCACGGTTTAGCCAATTCGTACATCACTACATTGTCAGACCATTGGACCGAAAGCCCATTAGTCCGACCGTACATACACAATAGAGATGCTGGATGCCTTGTAATGTGCTGAGTATAAACCGTTCGTTAAGTCAGAGTGTGGGTTGAATTCTTGTTTGTTTAGAGAGCCACACCGGGGCAGGGAGCCACAAATACAGAACAAGAAAATCTATGCCATGTCATTAAATTTTATTACATTATAAATATATACATGCCACAGCTGCCAAGCCGATCCCTAGGACTACAGCAGGACTGGACCAGGACTAAACCTTCATGTCATTATATTTATATACAGCTGCAGAACCAATCACCAGGAGAACTGCACCAGGACTAAACCAGGACTGAACCACGACAAAACCTACACCATGTCATTACAATTTAATCAGAATAGCATTAGAATTTGTTTGCTCGACGGTAGGCAGGTACTTTTTTCATTTAACCAATCACTGTTATTTGGTCATGCTGTATGTAATGTGACGCTAACGGGGCCAACTGGTATATTAAGCTTTTCCCAAATCCCGTAGGAAGAAAAGCGATGACGTCTTTCCCTTTGATAAAATTCACCAAACATTCTCTTTGTTTCGGCTTTAAATCCTTGATCTCGGGAATTGTTGCCAAACACAGAATGTATGGCTCTTCGCTGATTGGCTGGTGCCTGAACTTGCACTTCCAGGGTTTTTGCGAACCGTCCTAGTGTATTCCGACTCCTGACCTAGTCGCTGGAGAGAAATGAAAATAGTGAGTGGAGGCACAAGGTGGCGCCAGCCTGGCTTGGCGTCCATTGCCTTGGAAACAAGTGCTATTTCCCGGTCTTTTCCCGGAACAATGGCAGACCAGGCTGAGAGAGTAACTTAAGTATATTTATTACGTAAAACCATCAGCAGAGGTTATCGGCTTGGTGGTGTGCTCCTGGTTTAGTCCTGGTTTAGACCTGGTTTAGTCCTATTTCAGTCCAAGTTTAGTCCTGGTTTAGACCTGGTTTAGTCCTAGTTCAGTCCAGGTTTTGTCCTGGTTTAGACCTGATTTAGATGTGGTCCAGTCCTGCTGAAGCCCTGGCGATCAGCTTTGCAGTTGTGGTGTGAATATATACTAATGACACACTAATGTCCTGGTTTAGACCTGATTTAGGACTAATTTCAGATAATGAAATGATAATGCTATGAAAAGAAGTAAAAACACACTTTCCTTATGATAATAGAACACTCTACATTTCTTTAGTACACATCCCTAAGGTGTAATTACCAACTCACCTCCACTTCTACCCTCTCTTCACTCAACGATGACCCCGACATCTGCTCCTGGCTCTGGGTTCTTTTCCGTACAGCTCCCGGGTGCGTTCTGGATGTCTGTTATTGTAATTACTTGGAAGCCTGCTGCCCCTGTATCCGCCTATGACAATGCTACGCTCCACTTCACAGCTTCGAGGGGCTAGCATAGCGCGCATTGTTTATATGACTAGCATTTATGTATGTCACTGTTGAGATTTGGCCTGGAATCTGTCGGAACACTGGAGGACAAGAAAACAAGAGCAGTCAGGGGTGAACCAGCATGCTAACAAATGCTAGGACAGTGAAAAGTGAAATGAATGTTACTGAAAATCTAGTTTCGATTGTATAAAGTCCTGGCTTGCGGATATGAGGTTTAGGGTTAGCCAAAATGTGAAGACTTTTTACTCTATTTAGTTTGCCCAGATTCCCTAATATATACTGTAATCAGAGGTGAGTAGAGTAGCCAAAAATTGTAGTCAAGTGTCTTAGTCAAGAAATGCTACTTCAAAATACTATTACTCAAGCAGAAGTACAAAGCAATGGTGGATGAAATTACTCAAGAATTAGAAATTAATCGTGATAAGTAGGTCTACTACTCAAGCAAGAATCTGATCAACATCTGACTTTTAATCATATAATTTATGTTATGTGAAGGACAAAACATTAAATAAAGCACCAAATGTTTTTTTTTTATTTTAAAGGGAAGACACAAAAATGAGACAAAAGAAATCATGTCTGAAGGAGCAAGTGCAAAAAACACAAATGTCCAAATAATTTCATATTTGCCATGTTTACATGAGAGCTTTAATTCCGATTAAATGTTTAAAAATTCAGAATAAAAATTACTTCACTTTAAAAAGACTACATAAACACTGAATTCCTAATGATTATTCAGAATTAAACTTAATTCCAAGATGACAAAAAAGCCAGTAGCCAGATGATTGTGTGTTTTCTTACAGTAAACAGAAATACGTTCGCGTCCCTGTCCCATCAGAATATTTCCCGACCCCCAGACGTTGAGCAGCATTAAATAAAGCCAATTTAAAATGTTTTCCATGTAAACCTCAATTTGGAATTATAATTTCCATGTAAACCCCAAGGACAATCATTTAATTCTAAACTATTTAATTCAGAATAATTCATTCGGAATAAAAAATCATGATGTAAACGTGGCCATTGTTGACATAAAGATTTTGTCCCTTTTAGACTTTTACTCAAGTAAGGGTACTGCTTCTTCAATAAAAAAATATAACTCAAGTAGAAGTAAAAGTATGCTGCGATTTTAACTATGTTGTTTACCCTTCTCATTTACCCTATGGAAGTTTTTAGAGTGATTCAAGCATGTTGGAGTAATCTTTAGTCTTCTGTAGTCAAGACATCATTGCTCCAATCAACGCCCATTTTCACCACCACTGGTACGCGTCCACTCTGCTCTACTTACTTCTTTCTCCAATTAAATTTTCTTAATAGATACATGTAAGATTATGCAACATTTTGGCTAAATGATCTGAAACTATCTTTAGAAGGTTCCAACAACACGGCCTGGTAGAGCGGTATGTTGTTGTGATGGTGGCGTTGGCTCCCACTGGGCACTGCAACTTTCTAACCTTTAAGTTTGCGGACTTGTTTTTGTATTAAATCATTTTAGATCAGTATTGTAATTTGAAATCTCCAAAACACAACATAATGAGGCACTGAATATATTTATTCATCTGTATTGTGTTGTGAACTAACGGCCAGGACGCGGTGTTATCTTTTGTGCCTTTAATCTGCACGAAACTCTCGTGCCTGTCTCCCATGAACTGGCCTACATAATATACAAAAATATCAACCAGTCATCACAAGAGGGTGGTACTCAACCAAAATGTATAAGCTACGGCTGCTCAATTATGAAAAAAGTCATGATTATTTTGGTCAATATTGAAATCACGATTATTAAAATAATTATTTCTTAGTTACATGATGCATTTATTCAGCTTTTATCTCTCACAAAAACACATTCTTATGGATAATTTACGCAAAACTTTCAAACTGAAAATAAATATAGGCTACAAATATGTACCTTAGAGCAGTTTTGTGATGTATAAAACATAAAATAAAATAAGGCATAGAAAAACATAAATGTTATCAAAATAAATGGTATATCTAGCTGTTCTACAATCTTTGTGTTTAATAAATAAAATACATATACTTATTTATATATAAAAAAAAATAAATCCCAAAATAATCATTGTTAAGCTTTAAGGCACACTCAAACGAGGATGTACCATGTGCAAACACAATTTCGTAGATGTTCCGCACTCACAAGTACACAACGGAACCAGGCCACGGCGATGATGTCTGCACATGGCGCTGTTTGGTTACACGTCATGCAGCGGAGCCAACGCTTAAGCGGAGAAATAAGTCCAGTGGCAGAAATATCTATTAAATAGTAGATATGAGTCCTGCTGCGATACACGCTCTTCCGTTAGTTTATGGATATAATAACAGCATGGAGGAATGAGGACAGCTGGAGGCGACGCTGCAAAACATTTGTCTCTGTCACAGTCCTTATTGAAGGTCAGTCCGGATTCACCTTATAGTAAAGTCGTGGGTGTGCGTGTAAATGAGCGCCCATGCCGTGCTTTGGCCCACCTCCTCCAACCGGGCCAAGTCCCAACCGTGCTGAGCCTGGGCCCGGATCGATTGTGCTCTCACTGGACAAACACACCGTGCTTTTAGGGCTATCTATGCTTGGGCACGGTTCTGAAGTCCTAGTCCTAAATCATTTAAACTCTGTGATATGAGTTTGGAGATCGTTTGACACACCAATTAAAATCATGATCAAAATTCAGTTAATAGCACAGCCTTAGTATAAGCCCTAATAAAAGTAATAATGGTATGTGGAATCAAATACCGTGTAATCTTTGTTACAAGAGCACACTGTGTGTCAGAACTGAAAAAGCTGGATCAGTGCATTTTTGGTACAGCACTTTCATTAATTGCCATTGTCACTATACACCAACATGTTTCTACAGCTGCGGAGCCTGTTAGCTATTTCAGCATAATTGGTGCTAGTGGAGGACAACAACATCTAATCCAAATGTAGGCAAGGCAAGGCAAGGCAAGGCAAGTTTATTTGTATAGCACAATTCGTACACAAAGTAATTCAAAGTGCTTTACAGAATAAGAAATACATTAAAATCATAATAAAAACAAATCAAAACATAAATAATCATGAAGATTAAAATTTAAAAAAAGAGAGACATAAATTGGAGAGAAGAGAGAAGAGAAGAGTGCGGAATGAAAACCTTTCAGTTATATGCACAGTTAAACAGAAATGTTTTGAGTCTGGATTTAAACAGCGTCACAGAAGAGTCTGTCTCACATGTTCAGACTGTTCCAGGTTTTAGCTGCATGAACCTGAAACGCTGACTCCCCTTGTTTAGTTCTGACTCTGGGCACCAGCAGGAGGCCGGTCCCTGAGCTCCTCAGAGTGTGAGATGGTTCATATGACACTAACATGTCACAGATGTACTTTGGTGCTCGGCCATGGAGAGACTTGTACAAGCAGAGCTGCTTTAAAGTCTATTCTCTGAGGCACAGGAAGCCAGTGCAGAGACCTGAGCACAGGACTTATGTGCTCGTACTTCCTAGTTTGAGTAAGGACCCGAGCTGCAGCGTTCTGGATGTTCTGCAGCGCCTCACAGCTCGTTTGGAGAGACCAGTGAGCAGAACCATTACAGTAGTCTAACCTACTGGAGACAAATGCATGGATAAGTTTCTCCAAGTCTGATTTAGACAGTAAACCTTTGATTTTCGCTATGTTTTTTAGATGGTAAAAGGCTGCAGATGTTATTGATTTGATGTGACTGTTAAAGTTCAAGTCTGAGTCCATTATTACCCCTAGATTTCTTGCCTGATTTGAAGGTTTTAGAGAGAGAGACTGGAGGTGACTGCTGACACTGTCCCTTTGTTTCTGTGGACCAAACACTATGACTTCAGTCTTGTCAGAGTTTAGCTGGAGAAAGTTGTTTTGCATCCACACACTGATCTGTTGGATGCAGTGACAAAGTGACTCCACTGGTCCATAGTCTCCTGCTGCCAGAGAGACGTAGATCTGAGTGTCATCTGCATAATTGTGGTAGGACACGTTATTGCTGCTTATTAACTGGCCTAATGGCAGCATGTAGAGATTGAACAACAGGGGGCCCAGGATTGACCCCTGAGGCACCCCACAGGTCAGGGCCATGTGATCTGAGACACAGTTTCCAATTTCAACAAAATACTTCCTGTCTTCTAGATAGGACTTGAACCAGTTTAGTACAGTACCAGAGATGCCCACCCAGTCCTCTAGTCTCTGTAAGAGGATCCCATGATCGACAGTGTCAAAAGCAGCACTCAGATCTAACAGGATCAAGACTGAGACTTTGCCTGCATCAGTGTTCAGGCGGGTGTCATTTGTCACCTTGATAAGAGCAGTCTCAGTGCTGTGGTGGGCTCTAAAACCTGACTGGAAAACATCAAAGGAGTTGTTCATTTGGAGAAAGTTCGTAAGCTGTTGGTAAACAGCTTTTTTCAAGGACTTTGCCAAAAAAACGGCAGATTTGAGATGGGTCTGAAATTGTTCAGTACTGTGGCATCAAGACTGCTCTTCTTTAGGAGAGGCTTAATGACCGCAGTTTTCAATGCGTTTGGGAATGTTCCAGATTGAAGTGACATGTTCACTATGTGAGTGAGTGGTGAAAGTAAACTGTTGAGGACGGACTTTAGAAATCTAGTGGGTAACATGTCCAGGCAGCAAGTAGATGAACTCAGACTGGTAACGATCTCTAAAACAGTTTTGTCAGTTACAGGTGCAAAGTGATTCAGCTCTAAGTGTCTCTGTGGCTGCATGCTTGTTATTTGTGTTGTGAAATTGATGGCATTTTTGATGCCCTGAACTTTGTCATTAAAGAAAACTGCAAACTCATTACATTTAGATGTGGAAATTAGTTCTAGTGGCAGTGGAGCTGGAGGGTTTGTTAATCTGTTCACTGTTGCAAACAGGACACGAGAGTTGTTACTGCAATTACCAATAATGTCCGAAAAATACTTCTCTCTTGTTTTACTCAAAGTGTAGTTGTACATATGCATTGTTCCTCTGTAAATCTCATAATGAACCTGGATGTATGAATGTATTTATTTTTCAGACTGGATATAGTGCCTAATGTTAAATTAAAGGCTTATGTAACTGGCTATATTTCAACCTGGGGAATCTAAAACAACAAATGAGGTTCAGTGAATAGCTTTTTGAAAATCATGTGAAGATGTAGCAGATTGGAGAGGAGAGAGAGTACATTCATAGTAAATGCAAAGACAATGATTGGCGTACAGGAGAAAAAGGCATGCAAGTCACTGTAAGACACTTAAGGATTAGAGCTGATTGGCTGTACAAAGGCGGTTTAAAAGTTTTCTCTCACTTTGATCTAGAATTTACACCTGGAGCTTCAGCGTCACATAACAAAGCTGCAGACGTCAGACATATTTTTAAAAGTGACAATTAACACCAGAGACATCAGAGCTTCTCATACAAGACTGGCCTCTATATTCTCACGTTAAATGGTTCATTGTGAATTAACTTCTTGGGTTTTTTTAAAAGATAATACAGTAAAGTGTGTTTACCTTGTTGACATGTTTTGGCTACTGCTGCAAACCATCTTCAGAACTGTCCCCGGTGTTGGTGGTGACGTGTCATATATCAGCTGTTGTTACTTCCTGTAGGCGTGGTCAGCCTGATGGACCCGGCAGGTCGCTCAGACTGACCACGCCTCCCGTCGCCTAATGTTCCCAAGTGTGTGAAAAGGAGGAACGCTCCGTCATCACGGTTAATGCTGTCCGTGCCTTGTTTCCTGATTTCACTGTCCTCCCTGATCCAACGTTTGAACTTGTTTTCCGATCCAATGACCAGAGAATCCATGTATCATTCGTTCATTTGTTTTTCAATATAAAACCAAAAATAAGAAAATGAAAAAACAACAGTTCTCTTCGTTATTTGTCTCCAAAACCAAAATGAAAAAAACGGATAACGATTCGTTTATTCAGTATTTCGATTTTGTGTTTAGATGAAGAAAGGAAAAAACGGATAATGGCCGTTTACGTGACTCCAGTGACTGCGATGCTGAACTTTGCACTGCATATGGACTGAACCAGGACTGATCCAGGTCCGGGACCACACCGGGACCAGAGCGGGACCAGAGCGGGGACCAGGGCGGACTCTGAGCTTTGACTCTGAGCCTCCGTGGGGTCCGAGCCTCAGTTTCTTGCTCCGGCCCTGCCGTGGGCTCTGAACCTCCGGTCTGGTCCCGGCCTGGTCTTGGTCTCAGTCCCGATCTCAGTCTCGGTCTGGTCTTAGTCTCAGTCCTGCTCTGGTCCCGGTTTCAGTTCTGATCTCAGTCTCGGTCTGGTCTGGTCTGGGTAATATAATGTAAATGTTAAATAATGAAGAAAACAGTTGTTTTTTCGTTTTCTTATTTTTGTTTTTATATTGAAAATGAATGAACAAATGATACACGGATTCCCGAGCCCCATCCCAACCCATAATGTGGTTATTCCTTTTACAGTGGTTTGATATGGCAGATTTTAGGTTTTCCTGCTCTGCTTTATCATTTTGTGTTCTGGTGAGTCTTCCTGATGTTTCCTTTTGGTGTTCAGTTTTTTCGAATCTGCAGTGCCCGGCCTATTTTCCTTATGTATGATTTATTGCATGATTTGTCTTAGATTTCGTATCTGGCGTTGCATTTTTATTCTTGTCGGATTTTATCTTTGGGGTTTATGATGGTATGGAGTTTTGTGAATGGTTTGACTACGGTGCTTATGTTGTGTTTTTTCATGGCTCTCTGGATGGATTCAGTTATGCCTCTAATTTACGGTAGCGTGACTGTGTTCTTATGGTCCTGCTGCCCTCTGTTGGTGTGCTGTGTTTTTTTCCAGAGTTTGTTGGTTTTATTGATAACTTGTTTTCTGCCTTTGTTTATGGCCCAGCTGGGATACTGACATTGTTTGAGTGCTTGTATGATGTGTCTCTCCTCCTCTTCCCTGTCGGTGTTGTCTGTGACGAGTCTGGTGGAGGGTCCATCACCTGATTGTTTCTACGGTTTCTCTTTTTTTGCTTTTGCTGGCTTTATAGCTCAAAAATATCTAGAAAAGCAGGCATTCTGACTGTGAACGGGGTCACCTCTCCACAGATCTGACCTGTAACGTGGTCTGGTTTGGTCTCCATGATGATAGAAAGGTTTAATACCACTTTATGAAACATTCCAGACAAAGCAGTAACGTCTCTTGGGAGAAAAAACATCTGACAGACCCTCCACCAGAAAAGTTACACGATGTTGATTGGATGAATTATGTTTTAAAACAACACACAAGTTGACAAGAGGGATGATGATTTGTTAAGTCGTTCTTGTAAAGTTGCTGTTTGGCGTCGTAAATTGTATTATATTTGTCCCTCACGGCTACTCTTTATAGTCCACCACAAGTCATTCCCTGAGCTCTTGGACGTGATGCATGGTGTTTACGCGACTGGATTAGTTTTAGAGAACGTATTTTGAAAGTACTTTGGAAGTTTATTTTGACATCATGTGCTTATTTCCTGTCTTCCCGCCGCTAAAAAGCCTGGAGACGCTTCACTGCCTTTGAAAAATTAGAACTCTAACCTTATTTGACACACGTATGACATTGTTGGTGTAGACTGGCTTAAAATGAAAAGTGTGCACGTCGTTTCTGCTTTCGTGTGAACTGGTGGAGATATTGAACCATGACAGAGAAACAACTGCGATAGTGTCTGTCTGGGATTGTCACAGAGAGTTAATTCTGCGTAGTTCTCAAACACCAACATCTCATTAAATTTACCAACAATAAAATGATCTGTCCCTGGTAGATGCTTCCTTATTGTTCACGTCGTTCAAAATGGCAATAAAGTTATTACACAAAATTCACTTGGGAGCTATAAGACATGTTGTAATGTTCATCCAAAACATACCTGGAGTTGTTTGATTAATCTTTTATTATTAATCTGTCTACCTCTCCAAAGCTCCGAATGCTTTTTTCCACCTTTAGCAGTTTCAGGCCGTCCGAGAATCGTGTTCGTGCTGGTTCCTGCACCTAATCTCGAACCAACTGACGTGTTAAAGACGAAAATTTGAGAGTTCGGGAGCCGAAAACTTCATCTGGGTCACACGTGGTAAAATAAATAAACAAAGAAAAAGTGTGTGGAATATGGTGGAGAAATGACAAAAAGATGCAGTGCAGTGGTCAGAGAAGGAGACCAAATAATTGCTACATCCGTGTTCACATGGTAAGGTTGCATCTTTGGATTCGGTGTCGTTGCCGCCTTCTCCACAGCATATGTTGTAGCAGAGCTTGGCGCAGATAAATAATGATGTGTATTAGTACAAATGCTCGCTGGTGTCTATGATGTGATCCATGATTGTTATTTTCATTGCTGCGTCATCCACTTTCGTACAGCCTTGTTTTTATTTGGTTGCAAATCCACACCCTCTGTCGATGACGCATCATGGGTTCACTTAAAGGGCCCATCTCATGCAAAATAACTCTTTTCCCATTGTATCTTCTGCACATAACAAGCACAGTTTGGGTTTTGGAACATTCATTACACAATAGTTATGAAATCTTACTGATTTCTTGGAGGCAGTCACAGACCAGGAACTATGAAAGACCGACTATTGCTCATCCCCCCGCCCGTCCTGAGAAAGCACAGGCTCCGCCCTCCAAACGTGACGTGTCCCAATTCAAAGGACTGCAGCCTCCGAAGGCTGCGAAGGCTGGGTCCTTCATCGGCCGCGAAGGCTGCAGCCCTTGAACTGGCCTCTGCGGACCGTCAGGCCGTCGCCGAAATGGGACAGGTCTAGCCCACGGTCAACAGGTGTCTGTGATGTCACACTAACACACCATCACCTCGCAACCGCTACAGCTGCATAAATATCAGTCATTTGTGCTCTGAAATCACAAACGCTGTGCCAAAATGGAACCTGAACTCCTTGCACTTTTATTTATAATTTTATATTTTTTGTTTGAATCGGAGGCAAATTATCGCCGTGCCAGGCGCCCAATCCTGTTTAGATTAAATTAAGTAATTAATCTTTCCTTTTGAATATTAACCTAATAGGCAAATATAACCGTATTTCTTTACAATTGTTGCTAGTAGGCAATTACATAACTTTTAAGAAAACATACCTTCAGAAAACGTTATAATAGACAAGTAACCAAAATCATTTTTATACTTATAAACCGGAGTTGTCAGCTGTATGTACAACTACAGTGGGATATTAAATACGTACGTATTTTGGGGCCAGGTTTAATTCTACCTGTGGCTAAACTTTGTTACCACTAGAGGGCAGTTTACTTTCTATGCCATGCCACTTCATCCACTAGTATATTAAGATGTATTTATGGAGGTAGTAGCATTAATAATAACAATAGATTACAATGAATTATCATTATTATTGTTTGGGTATAACTGCACATTAATTTATCCAATTAATTTATCCCCTTCCCCAGACAAGGAGAAGATACTGCACAATAAACCTGAGTGTGCCAGTGCTGGAAAGGTTTTTCAACAATGAAGACACACGGCCTGACTTTCGTCTGAGCAGGGAGTCCTTGCCAGTGCTAATGAACCTCCTGAACTTCAACCGAAGACATGGATGAGGTGCTGAGATTGAAGTCCTGGTCTTTCTCTTCTGGCTGGCATGTGGGACATCATACCGGGTGGTCTCCAGGGTTTTTGGGATACCCCGCTCCACTGTCCACACACTGTCCTGCATTGTCCACAGGGTCACCGGGGAGGTGGTGGCCCTACGTCACCGGGTGATCCACCTCCCTAACACTGCAGAAGACCTCGAGGCAGTGACCCGTGGGTTTGCAGGGCTGGCAAGGCATAGGGCCTTTGCAAGAGCTGCCGGGGCAATAGATGGCTGCCACGTCAGAATCAGGCCATTTAGCGGCCCTGATGGTCAGTGCTATAGAGATAGAAAGCTTTTTCCTAGCATCATCATGCAGGCTGTGTCTGACCATCAGGGCCGCTTCATAGACGCCTATGTGGGCTGGCCTGGTTCTGTACACGACGCAAGGGTCCTTCGGCACAGTCCTCTCTACCAGAGGGGACTGTATCCTCCTCCAGGGCACTTCATCCTCGCAGATAGCGGGTATCTCTGTCTCCAGCATCCACTCCCCCTCATCACTCCCTACAAACAGCCAGTGCAAGGTGTGGGAGCCCAGCGTTTCAATTTACATCATTCCAGGGCACGCTCTATTATTGAGCGTGCCTTTGGATTGATGAAAAGTAGATTTAGGGCAATCTTTTTGCACATGCTGGAGGTCCACCACACCTTTGCACCACATGTATGTGAAATGTAAATTATTGTGTTATCATGTAATATCATGTAATTTGTGATAATGAAACAGTAAATCATCAAGATTATTATTCTTTCTTTCTTTTCCAGGTTATCACTGCCTGTGCCGTCCTCCACAACATCTGTCTTGGGGCAGGAGATATCGTGGCCCCGGAGGACGAGCCAGTGCCCATTGTAGTGGAGGATGAGGGGGAGAATGATGTTGAGGCCGTTGCTGGAGCACAGTGGCGTGACCATCTGTCTGCTGAGGTGTCTGCCTTGGAGGAGGCTCCGAGGGACCATGATTATGTCTAGGTATGTATTCATACTTGCAACAGTTTCTTGTCGAAAGTGTTTATAGGTGATTACAGCTAAACATATGTAATCTAATATGCTGTAGTACTATCACTATTCTTTCTCATGTGTCTATAGTCACATGGCAGTCATCTATTGCCCCAGACAGCCCTGCAAATCCAGCCCATGGATGATGCAGTGGACAGTGGAACAGCACCCGGTGTGAGAGCCCCACTTAGCAGCCAGAAGACAAAGACCAGGACCTCAATCTCAGCAGTCGGTCAGAGGTTCATTAGCACTGCCAGGGCCCCTGCTCAGTCGAAAGTCAGGCTGTGTGTCCAACACTGGCACACTCAGGTTTATTTATATGAACTTTACATTTCAGTTTTACCTTACATGTACTGTTTTTTCTTTCTAATTATGACCACTTTGGATCATGTGTTTTTCTTTTTGATTTTTATTATGTTATTACATTATTATTATTATCATTATGTAAATAAATGTAAATAAACAAACATTATTAACAATTATTAACTTTATTAACATTTCCTAACATTTATGAACAATATTTCAATTTTCTGCCATTCTTTCTAAAATGCTAAACAGCCTTTCAAACCTTTCCTTCCTCTTCTCTGCCTCTCTCTCATCTCTTTCCCTCTGCCTCCTTAGATCTTCTCTGTACAACTTCAATAGTTCATCTTCCCTCTTTCTTTTCCATCCTGCTGATCTCCTTCGCTGCTCTTGCTGTTGCTGTAGCTGTTCCTCCTCCTCCTCCTGCTCCTGTCTGGCAGAACTTGGCCCTGGTGTGTCCTCAGGGATTGAGGCAATGAGGATAGGGGGATTGGTAGAGGGCCTCTGTCCCAAAACCTCATCCATGAGGACAAACCAGGGCCAAGTCTCTGCTGTCGCCTTCCCTTTAATGCCGTCCCCCTGTCCCTGGGCACTTGCAATCCTTTGACAGAAGAAATTAGCAAACAAGGCAGGGCAAAACATGATGAACACAAGGGTTTATTTTTACAAATACAAATAGCATAATTCAAATAATGTACATACTTCATATATTTTTTTGAGGTTGTCCCTTTTTTTTTTGGCCTGCAGAGGTGTTACCCTGTCCTGCAGGCCTAAGTCATACAGAACAAAAGCATTCAAGTTAACACAACAATAAACACAGCATCTTTATAATTTTATGAAATATCTCCTACTGTTACTGCAAACATTTGTTCAATAACCATGCAGCACACTATCCTTTTATTTCATTTCATTATGTCTTTTTTGTTGTTGTGTTTTACATTTTTCATGGGGCTTTTATAAAGAATATATTATGGATAATAACAGTTAAGTCCAGCTTATTTGAGATCATATTGACAAATAGGTAGGATTAGTTCTCCATTGTGACTGTAATGTACTTTTTCAAATCAGCAGCTTCCCGGCCATCATTTAGTAATCACAGAAGTACAGGCTGTGGAGAACACAGGAAATAAACAGGGAAACCCAGGTTAATTCACAACTACGCACATATGTACAACATTAAACAGTTTTCAAATCGCAGAAATGCCAGCTTTCACATAGTTGTTATGGTTGATGTTTTATTATGTAACAGGAGTATATAGCACGGTTTTTATTCTTACTTCCAAGCTGTGTTGGCCGAAAACTTGGTGGTCATTTTCCCGCCTTAATTCAATGATCCGAGTGGTCTGCTCCTTGCTCCTTAAAGACCAACACAATTTTCTTTCAAATGGAATATAAATAATTGTGCACTGTAGAATATCCAACATTATGACAGTTACGCTAATATACAAGTGTAAGGGATAAGGCTACTAACATAACAATAGCTGTAAACTTAGCCGTAACGACTGCTTTATACAGGTGTAAATTAAGGGCATTGCTCCACTGCACGTGCATGACGCGTGTGCCTTAGATCCGCTCTCATTACTTTCAGTGCATTGTAAAAGTTACGTGTCCAAAAACCGTAGTTTCGTGTAGGGCAAAATACGCGCGCAGTGGAGCCAGGCCCTAACAGTTTCTGAAAAGTTTCATGTAGCACAGTTGTATGTGAGGTAACCCAGTACTTACATTTAAAAGTAAAATTACAACCAGCTGAACTGGTGGATGCGCTCGCGGACTCTATTTTCTCCGAAGAACAGAAGAAGAAGAAGAAGAAGTAGCGCGCAGTGCATGCTGGGATACTGAAGGCTGCAAAGGATACTCGGATGTGTCCTCCGTTCACAGCCCCATCTTCATGGAAACGAGGCCGGTTTTAGGGCTGCATTTGAAGGCTGCATGACATAAAAATGAAATTGGACAGGCCTTGTTTCACCGGAAGTGACATATGCGGCCTTAAAACCAGCCTTCAGAGGCTGCAGCCCTCAAATTGGGACACAGCCGTAGACTCTGAGTGAGCCGCCCTTCCTCCGCCCATCTCAGGGAGGGAGGGGGAGACAGGCGTGCACTCTGATAGCGGCAGGAATAAACTTTTATTCATCATGGCGACACAGCACGTTCAGCCGCATGTGTTGGACCCGGAATCGGACGAGGACTTTGAGGTGCACGAAGCGCAAGCACCACGTCGACATCAGTATTAATTTAAACGCTAGTAGATAAACTTATTATATCGTGTACACTGCAGTGTTCATGTGGGAACTGTCAGCCAATGCAGGCCGATGTGAAGCGCTTTCTGTTACGTCAAACGCGTCATAGGTGTAGCTGGCCGCGTCATCGTTGTAGCAGCTTTAGTTCTTTGTCACGTGGGAGGGTGGCAGAAATACGCTGCAATTTGTTAAAAAACACACCGAATCAATCTAAAACTCACTTCGGCGACAAATACAAGGCCCACACATCACTCTTAGAAGGTAGAAAGCTCTGAAAAGTTGATTTTGCATGAGATGGGCCCTTTAATTACATTTGAACACACGTCCATCCACGGCAACCGACCCCGGCACCGTTCTGGCCAGCATGAAAACAGCTCCTGTGATGTCATGATGGGATAGTTTTCCAGTTAACCGCTTCCTTTTGCCTTTAGATCAGTAGAAATAGCAATTCTAGGGCTGAAATTGTCCAAGTGATTCTAGTGAAGGTGTATGGAGTTGAGAACACAGGGGAGCACTTCCTGTAATACCACATGACATCACAAGGTGGAATAGTCTTTTCTGTGTGAGAGAATAACTCAGCCTAAATATGCAGGGTTTGTGTTTTAAGCATGTAAATGACACAAAACTCAACTCTAGGTCTGTTTGCGATGAGGAAACATTATAACATAGATCAGAAAATGGCTCAACATGAGTCTTATGTAACCTTCTCACTAGAGAGTCCTTACCTGCTTGTCTTCATGGTGATAGTTTTGGTTTCGCAAATGCTCCAACAAATATTTCTTTTCGTCAACGGCTGATTAATTTGGCCAGTATAAATAAGAAGAAGAAAGAGCACTTCAGGTGTTGTATTTTGCGTTTACGATCTGCTGATTAAAAATTGATCCACACAAATGCTTACAAGGTCTAGTGGAGTGTGCTAATGTAGCCGGGGGGTGTGAGAGGCCAATTAACACACAATAGAGGTTATGAATATGTTATGTGTTTCTAGTGATGTAATATGGTACTAGCTACAACCACTGTACTCATTTAAAGCCTCTATTCATTAAACTCAAGCTTGTATTGATTAAAAAAAAAAAGACGTGAAAGAAATACTCAGTGGTACTGCAGCTTTTGCATGTGAATCAGTAGCCATTCAAAATCTCTTGAAGGTACAATATGAACCTAGTCTTATTACTTTGTCTGGAATATTCCATAATGTGGCATAAAACACAAACTATTAGAGAGCTGCAAACCTGTCACTTTTTGGCAAAATTCACAATTTTTTACTTTACAAGGACCATTTACATCAGGAGTGTCAAACTCATTTTGGTCCGGGGGCCGTATCCAGCCGACTTTGATCCCAAAGGGGTCGGATCAGAAAATTCATGGCATATATATACCCCTAAAAACAGCAATAAGTTCAAATATTTGTGCAGACAAACTCAAATCTAATTCTAATTCAAATCTTTTTTAATTGTTGAACTCTTTCTTTTACAAAATATTACAATATTATGAACAATCTGAATCTTTACGAAAAATGCAATTTCAACACAATGTTTTAACATTAACTTGTATGCAAATATTAATAAGTAAAAAAAATTTCGAAAATCCTGCACTCAGCATCCACTTTTCTCATTTTTGATATTTTGCTGATGAGGGTGTCACGGTCAACAGTCAAAACAATCGTCTTTAAGAGCGTTTGGAAAGAAGCAAGTCTGCTCTGGTGGGAGGGGCCACGCACAGAGACGCTGGAGACGCTGCTATGCTAAACGGTGCAGAAAATTACCAATATTTTAATAGAAAATATAATAAAATAAAATATTTTAGTGGAAAATCAGTCCAGGACCAGATTAAAGGTCTTGGAGGGCCGGATCTGGCCCCCAGGCCGTATGTTTGACACCCCTGATTTACATGAATCAACCACATCTGCAATAAAACAAAAATGTCTGCTGATGTTCAGTTCGCTGGCTTGCCTTTAAACGATGGGCTGGCCTGACTTTGTGTCCGGTGTGTCAGAGGCTTAACCTTACTCTTCGCCTTCAGCTCATCCAATCAATCAACCTTGCTTCTCTCCTCCAGGCTCCCAGCACAAACCTCTATCTGTATCTGAGGTAAGCTACACTGTTATCGTGCACTGATTACACGGTGATCATAGCCTACCAGTTCTGACTTTTTGTGTATCGCATTGTCATTCGCGTTTCACTCTTCTCAATGAGGTTGCTATAACATAACGCACATTCAGACTACGATCACACACGCACAGAAACGCGTCACAAACAAATCCCAAACAATTCCAAGCAAGTGTTCTCTTTGTATAACTGCAAAAACCTCATCAGTTTTACAATTGTCCATAAAGGAGTGGATTTGCAGTGCTATTTTGCTCCGCTAACTGGCTAAATCCACTAGATAATCGCTACCATATACACAAAGAAGGAATGACGTACTGACTTGTGTATCTCACAAAATGCAACTGCGTGCAACTAATGTCGGCCTCACTGCAGTTTAGGCCCGGGCAGACAGGACGTGGTGAGAGCACAGATTTTCTACCTTTGTGGATGCACTTGTAACATCTATTGTTAAATCCGCACAGTTAACGTAATGTGAAATGTGTACAAATGGCTGTGATTGTACATTGTTCATTGCAGAGAACTCTCTTCCCCCGTCGGTAGCTCCAGCAGTGGTCTCCCAGGCCAAAACCCTTGTTCTTGATAAAACTGCACTAGGGAGTCTCGAGCTGCTCCACTCTGCTGCTAATTATCAAGTGGTCGAGGGCCTGGGACACACCTCTGAGACGACATTCTACAACATTTGGACGAGTTTGTTTTCCCTTAACTTAGATAAGACCACATCAAATGCAAACAAAAAAGTTCTCTTAATTCTGGTGACACTACGGAGACCTTAAAGCGAGTGGTGGTCGAGGGCACTACAGAATATATGGAAGTTGGTGAAGTTTTTTAGAGAAAAGAAGACTCTTTTTCATAATGTGGTGAGTATGAAGTATGAAGGACTCATGTAGCGTTATGAGAAGGAGCAAGTTTGGACTGGAGACCAAAGTCATAGCGACAATGTAGAAACCTGCTGGACGTTGATGGGGATTCTTGCCCACACATTCACAATGGACCTGCTTTGGTGTGCCCTTTGAACATCTTCTAGAGCAGCTTCTTGCAGATCTCTATACAGATCACCAGTGTTCTCCTGACCAGGTAATTTACAGCATTCTCTTTACAAACTGTATATATTGTTAAAAAAAAAAAAAAAAATCAGTACAGTGCTGTGTTAGAGAACGAGTTAGAGAATTATCTTTTTTTTTTTTCAATTTCAGACAAGTTACCTCATGAATATCTGTGACTTCATTCTATCCTTGGAACTAACCCACAGTGCTTTTCTGTACACCAGTGGCTCTCTGCATATGATGTGGGCATTAGCAACAAATGTTACCTGCATACAAATTGCTATACTTTGTATTCCTTAGTAAAGAAGACCAGACACTATAAAAGTCCGAGACGTAAAATCTGGTCTCACCTTGTGTCTGTGTCTGGCATATTTGTTGATTTAATATTAATAGGTATTGAAGTTGTGGTACAGATGGTTGCACATTGGGTTGGGGGGGGTCAAACTGTCACCTTTTTCATCACAGCAGCCATTATTAGTGCCCAGGGAGCCAAGCAGATGTCACCAGATCAGGTGAGATCAGATGTGTGGAGAGAGGCAACCCTGCACATAGTAAAAATACATGTAACACTTGCAATAAAAACATCCAACTGAATAATGCAATATACATTTAATGCCATACTGTGGAATAACATGGATACCAACCAGAAAAGTTACATTGTGCATCTACAAATACAATAAATGTACATAACTACTGGCTGTGTTTGCACTTAGGTTTGGTCCTGGTTTAGTCTTGGTATCTGATGGTTTGGTCCTATTATAGTCCCAGTATACGTGTCCATGTTCGGGATGTAAACACAGTAAACAATTTTGACATTTTTAAGTAGTGCAGATTAGGCCTTGACATGTATAAGTTTATTTCACTTGGCAACAGCTGATTCAAGAGTTTGAAAATTTCACTGTGAATTTTTTGTGACCCATCATTGTGACAATTTTGCCTCTTGTTTACTTGTTTTTCCCTAGTCCAGTTCCCAGTCTGTTCCGGTCCTTCTTTTGCTTCCTCCCTGTTTTTCCTGCAGTTGACACTCATTCCCTAATCATCCCAGGATAGTCTAGATAAACTCCCCCTGTTCATTTAGTCCTTGCTAGATTGTTGACCATTGATTTGATCATTGACTGTTGTTGATTTTAGTTCACATAATAAATCATATATTCCTTTGTTGTTTATCAGCCTGAATTGACATATTAAGCTTTAACTATTGAAGGACACTTTCTGTTGTACTGCTCTGCGTTTGGCTGTATCCTTCGTGTTGCATTTGTTTACCTGCATGATAATACTTTTCAGTGTTACATTATTTGCTAGAGTGTATGCCATTTTTTTGGCTACTGTCAACAATCTACACCAAACTGTGCTGCGCCTGATAATATTTGCTGATGAGGCTCTGGTCACATGTGGTCGAGTGGTTGTGAGCAGCAAAACAGCCCTGTTTTTTTTAGTTTGTGATGTCTGCAGGGTTAATGTTCTCTCTCATTGAAAAATGCATTAGAGCAAATGTTTGGAACAGTACCAGACTTTAGACTGCAGGCTCTGTTTACATACACTGGAAGGGTCCAAAGTGATAAACATGGAAATAAAATACAATCCTCATTAATCCATGTACCATTCGTTCATTTGTTTTTCAATATAAAGCCAAAAATAAGAAAATGAAAAAAAAAAAACTGTTATCTTCATTATTTGTCTCCAAAACCAAAATGGATAACGATTTGTTTTTTCGTTTTGTGCTTAAGTGAATAATGGAAAAAACGGATAATGGCCATTTACCGTTTCCGTGACTTAAACTGCGATGCTGGACTTTTGCGCCACATATGGACTGAACCAGGACTGAATCAGGACTAAACCAGGACTAAACCAATTTCAGTCCCGGTCTCAGTCGCGGTCTGGTCCTGGTCCTGTTCCTGGTCTCACTCCTGGTCTGGTCCCGGTCTAAGTCCTGGTTTCAGTCCCGGTCTCAGTCCCGGTCTGGTCCCGGATCTGGTTTAGTCCTGGTCCATAAGCAGAGCAAAATTCCGGCATCACAGTTTAAGTCAGTTATCCATTTTTTTCCATTCTTCATTTAAACACAAAATTAAAAACTGAAAAAATTGTTATCCATTTTATCATTTTGGTTTTGGAGACAAATAATGAAGAAAACAGTTGATGTTTTGTTTTCTTATTTTTGGTTTTATATTGAAAAACGAATGAACGAATGATACATGGATTCTTATTGCATTACTACTGTTATGTTCTTGGGCAAGACGCTTCATTCACCTCACCTGTCGCTAAAAGGTAAACAAATCATGCTATGTAATGAAATTTGAGAATCAAGAACTTGAAAAGTTAAAACATTATACAATAACTACATTTTAATTAACATTTTAAAAGCTTGAACAGACTTAATACTAAATGAAATGCAAGCCTGCTCACTGTAAATACACATGTTTTTCTACGATTTTCTGTACAGTAAACACAACCCGGATTGAAAAACACAAACACACTCACAAAAAGCAAAAATACATGCTTGTCTGTTTTTGTCAAAAAAGTTACATATCATCCTATAAAAACTGCATTAGTATTTGATTATTAACATTATTTATTCACTCTGAGAGATAGAATTATGACGAGAGACGCTGATTTTTTTCCCCCTCTATTTAAAAATGCACCGAGCTGTAGATGCGTAGTGACACAGAAACACATTTAAGACCCCATACATAGTAAATTAGAACTCACTGAACCCTCCTATCTAGTCTACTCTCCCTCCAATAAACACATGTAGGCACGCCCACTAATCACCATCAAATATACCGACGACACGCACCCCGGCTTCATTTCTTTTGCATAATCAAACAGACAGTCAACAAATATGCTTAAAATAAACACATTTTGACCATCATCTGGTGCGATTTATTTTTAAGTAGAATGAATAAAACATCTGGATAAAAGCGCAATGTGGCTCTGGGTAAAAAAAAAAAAAAAAAAAAGTTGATTTTTTTTCACTATCAAACTTTTCTGGGGGAAGATCCACCTGCTTGTCTCCGTGAAAATGTTTTAGCTTCACCTGAAATGTTCCACCATATGACCTCACATCGTAGACTGTATTTGTAAATGGACAAACAAGGCTGTGTTTTGAATAGGAAGTGAGCATGGGGGCACTTCCGGCTCCATCGACTCTGGTTCCAATTCACTTTATCCTGGAAAACTGTCGCCCCATTCTCTGTAACTGCTGCTGTGAGCCTCATTATTTTGGTCTTAAAATGTTCATATTAACTGGCTCTACATGATTCTAGTGTTTATTTCGCTATTTTGACCATAAATTAAGATATGAAGATTAATAACAGACAATTCAGGTGCCTTCTTTTCCCAAGGTTGCTCCTGCTAGAGTTAGCAGCAGGTTTGATTGATATTGTTGCTAAGTGCAGTATCTTCTGCAGCCTCACTGGGGTTGGCTCTTTTGTTGCTATGATAAATAAGTATAACTCTGCTCCAAATGTGGCCATGATGAGCCTCTTTTGACTGGAGCTGAACATTATGTACGTCACGTACGTTAGATGTGTTTTTATTGCTCAAAAATACCAAGACAAATGCTTTCTTACTGGAGCTGTTTTCAGGCTGGCCTGAACTGTGCCGGTGCCGGTTCCCACACCAGGACTGCTACTGGAAAACAAAGTGCTCAACGGTGAATGACCCACGTTCAAACCATTGAAGTGAACCCATGATGCGTCATTGACAGAGGGTGTGGATTTGACACCAAATTAAAAACAAGGCCATATGAAAGCGGATGTCACAGCAAGGAAAATTACATTCATGGATCACATCATGGACACCAGTGAGCATTTATACTAATACACATCATTATTTATCTGCTCCAAGCTCTGCTACAGCATTTGCTGTGGAGAAGGCAGCAACGCTGAATCCAAAGATGTAACTTTACCATGCAAACACGGATAGAGCAAATATTTGGTCTTCCTCTTTGACCGTTGTGCTTCTTCTTGTCACTTGTTTTCTCCACCACATTCCACATTTTCTTTCTTTGTTTATGGATGAAGCTGCTGACTGTGTCGTCACAGTTCGCTTGGAAAAAACAAGTTTTACTTGGTTCCCTTCAGGAACCAATTTTTCAGTTCCCAAACACTCTGATTTTCAGCATGAACACGTCAGTCGGTTCGAGATTAGGTGCAAGAACAGGCACCGGCACATTCTGTTGGCCTGAAAATGCTATGTGAGTGGGATTTCTTCTTCAGAGATCTGACCTGTAACATCTGCTTAATACCTAACATAGATATATGAGAATTGTGTGTATTGAGTTTTAAAAGCATCTATCTACTGTTCAGATCAGTTTTTGGCAACTTCAATGCAAACTAGGTACATTTCAAGCTTTCCGAAACATCAAAAATGCTTAAATCTAATAATAACATCAAAAAGCAAATATCAAGAGCCCGTACCAGAAAGATAACATGTGCATAGTGCAACAATTAAAACAACCAACAATACACAACTGCCTAATTATATATATATATATATATATATATAATATATATATATATATATATAATATATACTATATATATATACTGTCACATTACATTTAAAGACATGTAAACCGGGATCATTTCATGCACTCATTTCTTCCAGGTTTGAGGTGAGTTTGCATTTGTTGTTTTCACGGTTGAATTTACGTCCTGTCTTCATTTGTATTCAGGTTCTGCAGCTGGTGTCCAGAGAGGACTGTTTGGCATCACTGAACAACCATCATCATCACAGCTAATTACACAGAGCATGCCCGGGGATGTCAATGAAAATGTGCTCCTGCTTTTATCTAACTGATTTGACTGTTTTTATTGCATAAGATATGTATCAAAAATTGTTTCGGTTGTCAAGTTGCTGCAGTAATAGAATAAGTTATAGAGTTAGAGTCTGTCCACTGATCCGAAGGTTGATTTTTTCCAATGTATTTGAGCAGATATATTATATGAGCAGTTTTTGAGAGAAAAATAAGTCAGCTGTGTACTGCCTGCAACTAACTGTGAAATATTATTGTTGCGAAAATCAGGAAGTAGACGTTAGCATGCTAGTTGTTGTAGTATGACCGTGATGGCTGCTCTCTGGCTTTTGAAAGTCGTGAAAAGTGCTTATAAACTCATTGCGTTGAACTGATCAACTATTTATATGAACTAGTTCTGTTTTGTGAGATTTAAAGACAGTAAAAATCACGTACAAGAGCATATTCGCATACAAGTCTCGGGTTTGTTTCTGGTTAGGTTTGGATTCATTTTGAAAAACCATTTGAACTATGTCAAGACACTTAAAATTAACCAAAAACGATACCTGATCCACTATGTTGTTGCTTTGCTTATGTTCCACAGTAGGGCTTTAACTTAACTTTATGATGAGTGAGACAAGCAGGTGGACAAGTTATGAGTCAGGTCTTTGGAGGGGCGAGTCTGTTCGAGTAAAAATGCAGGTTTCTCAAGGTATTGCTAATTAATAAAAACACATATAATTAAATATGTTTTTTATTTTAGTCTTGTTATTTCCTTAGATGTTCTAATTGATACTAAGACCAGTCCAAGAAGAAAGAGTCCCGAGGCCAGGACCAGAACAAGACCTCTGAAAGTCGAGACTGAGGCCAGATCAAGACATTTAAAGGCCAAGACTGAGACCACAGCCCATTGAGACCAAATCGAGACCATCTTTGGAATTGTTTTTATAAATCTATCTCCATTTGATCACTTTTTGAGTGTCAGACCTTGAGATTGAGACAAGACCGAGTCCAAGCGCCTTTAAGACCAAGTCTGAGCGCCTTCAGAACCGAGACAAGACCGAGTCCAAGTGCCTTTCAGACCAAGTCCAGGCGCCTTCAAGACCGAGACAAGACCGAGTCCAAGCGCTTTCAAGACCGAGACAAGACTGAGTCTAAGAGCCATCAGGACCGAGACAAGACCAAGTCTAAGAGCCTTCAGGACCGAGACAAGACCGAGTCCAAGTGCCTTCAGGACCGAGACAAGACCAAGTCCAAGCGCCTTCAAGACCGAGACAAGTCTGAGTCCAGGCACCTTCAAGACCGAGACAAGACCGAGTCCAGGCGCCTTCAAGACCGAGACAAGACCGAGTCCAAGTGCCTTCAAGATCGAGACAAGACCGAGTCCACGTGCCTTCACGACCGAGCCAAGACTGAGTCAAAGCGCCTTCAAGACTGAGACAAGACAGAGTCCAAACATGGTTGAGACCGAGACAAGACCAACACCACAAAAAAACAGTAAAGAGACCAGACTGGAGTCCAAGACCGGTTTCGAATACTACAACACTAGTTTTGCACTGGGGCTTTAACATTATATCACTGGACAAACATACAAACTTGTGTAATTTGTGCCTGAAGGTGTACTCTGTAACTTTTCTAGTTACCTCCACCAAGGAGGTTATGTTTTTGCCAGCGTTTGTCTGTTTGTTTGTTTGTCTGTTTGTTTGTTTGTTTGTCTGTTAGCAACATAACTCAAAAATTTATCTACCGATTTTGATGAAATTTTCAGGATTTGTTGGAAATGTGAAAAGGAAGAACTGATTTAATTTTGGGGGTGATCCGGAAGAAATCCTGGATCCTGGATCACTTTGAAATTTTAGTTAACATTGTGGTAAATGGGGCCAAAAATTTTGTTTCTCAATATCTCGGTTAATTATTGACCAAACCCCATGAAATTTGACTCAGGGATGGACAATGGGATCCTCTTTCATATCCCAAATTGAAAGATACGAGACAAATATTTATGGAAAACATAATTAATATGAGGGGGACTGTAGTCCTTGGCGGAGGTCTGCGCTCTCTTAGTGCTTTTCTAGTTGAAGATGTAATCATGTTGCTTGGAAGGTTCCACAGTATGACATTAAAACTTACTCATTTACTCAGTGACATGTTTATATTATCAAATATACCTTGAAAAACATACACTCTTACTATGAGCATGACTTTACATCTCCACAGATCTGACCTGTAACTTTCCCCCAATCGCGTCACTTGAGAAAGACAAGTTTAACACCTTTCCGTGGAACATCCCAGTCAAAGCAATAACGTCTCCATGGCAACAATATAACAAAAACCTCTACCAGAAGAGTTACGCTGAGTGCACAAATGTAATTATGTCACGTAGTAGCTGTATTTTCATATTCCTCCAGCTAAAGACAGCCAACAGTGATGACTTAACAGTAGATAAGACGGATTATGGAAGCGAAGGCAGAGGAGGCGTATAAGTAGTGCTAATAGTTTTCCAAGTGCATGGGGTGTTTTCTGACAAGCTTTTAATGCAGTAGTTTGGGTGGTACTGACTATTCAAAGTAATTACATGGGGCTACGCTATGAGGCTTTTAAGTCCTTAGTGGAGGCCTGAGCTCGACTGGGTTCAAGCAAAATGGAGTGACAAGTGTTAGTGATGATTATGCAGTCTATTATTGCGGTGTTTCACAAGCAGAGGCGCACAGACCACTAGAGGGTGTGTGGGTGTGTGCTCTTCTGGAATTCCTCGTGGACTTCATTATTAATTTGAACTAAAATATTTAAAACATCAAGCATTAGAGAGGGTATTATGCAAAATGTACTTCTTGACTTTGACATTCTCTTCACTGCACTGGCTTCCTGTTAAGTTCCATGTTGATTTTAAAATCTTGGTTTTAACTTACAGAGTTTTAAATACTTTACTGCGCCCATACTCTTCAAGCCGCACCCTCCGGTCCTCTGGTCAGGGCCTCTTGATGGTCCCAAACACCTGATTTAAAACTCGGGACGTGTGCTTTCAGGCTGTGGCCCCCAAATTATGTAATGCCCTTGGCCCTGCGTGAGGCAGACTCTATAGACTCTTTTAAAAAGCAGCTCAAGACACCTGCTTTTTAGACAAGCTTTTAGTTGACTGTGTAATTCCTCTGTTCTTGTTTATGTTGTTCATTGCACTGTAAAGCACTTTGTGATTTTTTTATCTGTGAAAGGTGCTATATAAATAAAGACTCAATCCCTCACGGAGCTTTTTACCATGTTATAACACGGTTCCCTCATCAAAAACATGGCTCAAGTTTTAGATCATCCATGTATGTTTCTGTAATCTAGTGATCTTCTGTGCACTCTGAAGGGGGAGTGATGTAATAAGTTGTTTTCAATTAATTTAGCATTTTATTATTTAAAATAATTAATTCAACTTAAAAGCTATACAACATAGTATATTGTGTGTTAGCAATTAATACTTCATTGTTGTCACCTCCTTTTTAAAAAACATTTACTGCATCATTTACTGTTATTGTCCTTCAAACACGTTCTATAGACACTTTATTCTGCATCAGTTACAGGCCCATTACATGGATTTGGTGTTAGCATCTTCTAGTAGCAATGAAAATGAATGAATGGGCAAAAAGCCAACTGACCGTCATGTTAATGCTAATGTAACAATGAAGAAATGCTCAGAATAAATCTGCCATTGATTTATAGACTTTTCAATGAAATTTCATAGACCTCCAGATTTCTTTTGTGATGTGACAATCCAGGAAAAATTTAACCAGGGAGTGTCCTTTGAGAAATGTGTATATTTTTATAAGCATGTTTATGAATAATAATAAAGGAACAGTCTGGAATTTTGGACATAGGACCCCATTTCCTAGTTAGCCAGAGTGTTGGAGACGTGTGGAGACACTTTTTTCTGGTCGCTGGTGTTAGGTTAGTGCATGTCAATGGTCATAGTTCTCCTGCCACTAAAAACAGTCTTACCCACTCCACAAAACACCCAAAGAAAATCTATTATTACATCAGACTGTCGATGTGAATTACAGCATGTCTCTATTTAGATGTGCCAGTTCGGGAGCGTAACTATGTTCCCTCGGCTCTATGTTCCCTAATTTCTAAGGGTTTTAAAAAATTTTTGTTTGTTTGTTTTTTTCCAGAATTAGGCCCTGTGTTCCCACATTTCCTTTACGATCAATTTACATCAGAATTTATCCCCATTTTTCCCAATTTGGTTGTCAATTACTCCCAACCTATTATCCAGCATCTGTTGACTACAGATGTAATGTAGAGGTCACGGTGCAAAGGATCCTAGGTTGGAATGACTCTGAATCATCGCTTTAAATGTTGTATAAAAATAAAAATGACTTGACTTAGAGTTTAATTTTGAGAAAAATCTTAGAAATAAGGGAACATAGGGCTGACCCCTTCTGATCAAGTTCTTTGCTCCGGCCCAACCATCTTATGATCTATGGGAGCGCAAAGTAAAATACGCTATCACAATAATATTATTCATGTCGGAAAAGCGGAGTGTTTGAAAAATAGTAAAGTGCCACTACTTCGAGAAAAGTTGTAGTAGTGGGACGCTTGAAAAATAATGTTTATGCCGCAACTCCGACAATTAGATGTCAATGTCTAAATAGCGGAATAACAGAACATTAAATGGCTTTGGCAACGGTGCAAAATTCTCACCATTCAGAAACTAAATAATTGGTTGAAATGAGGTAAAACAAGATGACGTATTCAAGATGGTAAAATTAGAATTCCACAAACATACTATATTGTTTCGCATAGACATTGTTGCCTATTTCGTCAATGCCAAGGTTAGAGCTCTGACCTTGAAACCAAAACACTGTGGGCTATGGTTTTGCTAGAAATTCAAAAACGTGTCCACTCTCCTCAAATCTCCTGGACGTTGTGAGTCAGGCTGCTTTCAAGGCGATGAGAGCGGGGATGGTAAATTATTTATGTATTTTTTTAGAAAGCTTGTTTTTTTGTACCTTTTGGCTTTTGACTGGTTTTAAGCACCCAGCACCGTGCCCAGTTTGTTTACATGGGCTGTGCAGGGGTTTTCAAAGGTGGCCACGGGTTGGTTCGATGTTTGTGCGGACCTCACTCTTCTCTGGTCCACGAAAATGTTTGTGTGAATGATTTCGTAAAAAATGAAATAAATAAAATAAAAAAATGTGTTTGATTCCATGACCAGCTATTATGGCATGTTTTGGCTCACGATAAGATCACCAGACGGGCAAATCTAAAGGTAGCATCGTTCTGCAAAGCTATTGGTTTGGACAATAACATATTTTGGTGTAAAGTATATATATTTTTTTGGTCATAATGGAGCTCAATAGTCTCGCTCCGGAAGTAAAATTTTCAAAGACTTTTCTAGAGATTCTAATATTAAACAACATTCTAACATGATTCTATGTAGCCATTACTTAAATTCTGAAACATGAAATGCCACGTGTTTAAATGACATTTTCAATTTCCATGACTTTTGAAGGATTTCCATGACCTTGGGAACCCTGACAGCAAGACACTCCACCCTCTTTAGTAATCTGACAGTTATGTTTTACAGCTTTAAGGGCCGATGTGACGCTATTTTTTGTTCTGTTATAATGTTGTTTCCTCATCAAAAATATACTCTGAATCAGAAAACTCTTCCTCCACCTCGTGTTGTCATGTGGTAATACAGGATGTGCTCCACTGTGTTTTTCAACTCCATACAGTTTCACTAAAATCATTTAGATAGTTTCACTGCTGGAATTGCCAATCTCTACTTAACAAAAGGTAAAATTTAGCTTACCGTATTTTTCGGACTATAAGGCGCACTTTTGGTTCTGCGACTTATACTCCGGTGCGACTTACATATCAAAATTTTCACACCGACAGCCGCCACAGGGCGCTCTAGTCTTGTGTGTCAGTATCTGCTGCTCCTATTACTCCTGTACCACTGTCATTTGGCTCTACTACGCATGTTTCCTGCAGAAAGAGCCTCTGTCCTGCTGCAAGTAGTGAAATATGCTGCCGAAAAGGGTAATAAAGCAGCAGAAAGAAAGTTTGGAGTGAGTGAGAAACTTGTGAGGATCTGGCAGAAAGCGGGGATGGAGAATAGAACCAGAACCTTCACGAGAACCAGAAGGGAACTTTCCTGGAAGTCACTGGATGGATCGACAAAGCCCGGACTTCAGTAACAACCGAAACCATCCTGTCAGGATTCAGAAAGGCCAGAATAATTCTAACTGGAACTGATGCTGAGTCTGACAACAGTACTCAGAAGAGGAAGCAGCGCTCCGCTTACCTTATGGAGCAATGGATTTAGTGATTTGGAGTGAGATGGAGAGTTTGGTAAACTTGTTCTGTTGTTTATGCTATAGTTAACTGAATAACTGTTCATATGTGTCGCTAACAATCTGTTGTTCTCTGTTCTATTGTTATAACTTGCCATGATGAAATGTCGGTTCCTGGTCTATGATTTTATAAATGAAATAGTCCAAAAAAAATGGTACTTGCAAACTACCACATTCGGAATTTCGAACTTTGGAGATGTAGACAGACAAAGAGTCAATCATGTGTGAATGAAACAAAACACAACTCCAGGTATGTTTTTGAGGAGGAAATAATATTATAATCTGGTTTAAAACTCACAAGAGCGTGATATAGGACCACAGAGAACATTAGACTGTCCCCCTTTGCCCAATCCCAATTTCTGTAAGTGAATGTAACATCTGTAAAGGACTTGATTCTGTGAACTTCTATTACAGCATGTTTTGGCTCACAATAAGATCACCAGACTGGAAAATCTAAAACTAGTATTATTCTGCAAAGCTACTGGTTTGGACAATAACATATTTTGGTGGAAAGTGTATTTTTCTGCCATAATGGAGCTCAACATTCCCGCTGACTTTGATGTTGGCATTTTTCTAGTAGATTCTAATATTAGACAACATTCTCACATGATTGTACATTGCCATTATTTAAATTCTGAAACATGAAATGCCACATCGTACCCAAGAGCATGTTTAAAGGCCAACAGCAACAGCTCAACAAGTACAGTCACACAGTTACTTTTAAACCCTGATTTCTGTACGCATCGATTCTCACTGCACTCCCTTATAGAACGTACAATAGCACAGCGGTAACACAATGTGAGCTGTGTGCATGAAAAGACACCTCCACATGACGCTCCGGATTACCAGGCGCTCTAAAACGCACCACGGAGAGTCAAGGGTTAGCCCAGCCTCTAATCTGCAGGCAATAAACAGCTTAGCGGGCGTCACGGTTTGAAACATTTAGAGAAAAAAAAAATTGAATATAAACATGAAATTTATGTAACTGCTGTTTGCGATGCGGATAAAATTATGCAGGGTTTGTTGTGGTAAAAAATGCATAGGGAAATGGTTTATACGTGAACAAAGGGGTCAGTTGTTGAAAAGAATAGAATCGTACAGGGACTCGGGGGCTAAAACAATGGCGTGAACAGAATTCAATCAGGGCCCAGTGGATTCGGACAGGCAAAGGATTAACATGGAAAGCACCAATCGGAATCGTGAAACATTTGAGTTCTCAATTACAACAGACAGAATTGCTGAAATGGCGTTTTAGAATTCCCATATTCTTTGACTTTTTGGAATAATTTTTTACCCCTTGAGGTGGGAATCTGGAAACGCTCTTGTGAAAAAGAGAGCACTTCTGGATTCACCAACTTCAGCCTCTTGCTCCTCACGGACTTAATGCGGACTTTGATCTAAGATGCTTTTTGTGATATGGTCGAACTATTTGTGTATTTTATAAATATTTAACAGTTTTTTCTTGCTGCAGAGTGGGCTGAACTCACTGGGTGACCTCACTTTGGGACCTCACATTCGCCGGGAGGGGGATATGACCCTGCGTTCGTTTATCTTCTGACTCACACTTGGACCTCGGATTTGACGTCAAGTTCGACCTTGAAGTGTATGACTATGTTTCACGTGTTCATGAGCAACCTTGGGGACGTTAATGCCTGTTGAATCAAGTATTTGTTCAATATTGGCCTCACAACAACACTGACTACCAAACCCACAGGCAGTGATATGGACATGGTGAGGTATTGCAGTGATACGAGTGACTGAAAATGTTATTTAAACCACCAAAGTGTCCAAACACAATGAAAACACTTCATATTTACACGTCACAGTGGGCACAGCCAGCTTGAATTCTGACTCTGAATCTTTGCTCGGTCTACTTTTTCCGCCACCGACATCCGAGTCGCAGGTGTCCCAGGACAAGGGGTGTGTCACTCGTGTCGCTAGGTAATTTCCTCGGAAAACCATTTCGGAAGTATAATCTAATGCGGGGTAAGCACATGGGCTGGCAACCATTTTGTATATTGTGGTCCAACGCAAGAAAAATGATCTGATGAAGGCTCTTTTTTTTGCCGAAACGTTATTTAAAAATGAGGAGAAAAATTCAGTTTGTCGACTGGACAAAAGTTAGTTTAGTTGAAGACGTTTCGCAGCTCATCCAAGCTGCTTCTTCAGTTCTGGTCAGACGCTGGTGGACACTTCCTTATATCTGCAGGGAGGAGCTAACTAACTGAAACTAACACACACTTGTTTACAGTTTCTGTTAGTTAGTTAAACCTATTGACCTGTGCAGGGTGTGGGGTCTAATTAGCATAACAATTAATGGCCATAATGGAGCTTCCACACCTCTGACCTGACCTGGCTACACCTGTTGTTCTCTTGTTTGTTTTGATTTAGGTTTGAGGATGGAGTTGTAAATAGGAGATAGATGGTGTCTGAGTCCTCCATTTCTGTTTCTCTTTCTTAACAAAAATGGCTTCTTTCACTTCCCTCTCAAACCAATTTTTCTCTCTGGCTAAAATCTGTACCTCGCTGTCCTCAAATGAGTGGCCTGTGGCTTTTATTATTATTATTATTTTATTATTTAAAAATAATATTTCATTAAATAATTTAAAAATATGTTTAAAAAAGCTTTTGGACATCAGCCATCTGAGTGTGCTATGCATTTTTTCACTTTAATTTTCCTTGCATTTGCACCTCTACAAGAACCTTGGTGTGCATTTCCTGTTTCATTAGATCTTTGGAATAATTCACCATCTCAAGTGACCACAGCGTATTCCTTGAGCAAGATACTTCACCCGCTTTTGTAATCTGATAGTTACGTTTTACAGTTTCAAGGGGCCATATGATGCTATTTTCTGTTCTTTTATAATGTTGTTTCCTCATCAAAAACAAACTCTCTCAAACACAAAACTCTTTTCCACCTCGTGTTGTCATATGGTAAAACAAGATGAGCTCTACTGTGTTTTTAAACTCCATACAGTTTCAGTTTCGGCGCTGGAATTGCCAGTCTCTACTGAACAAAACATCACAGGAACTTCAAACTTTGGAGATCTGGACAGACAAAGGGTCAATCATGTGTGAATGAAACAAAACACAACTCCAAGTATATTTTTGAGGAAGAAATAATATTATAACATGGCCTAAAATCACAAGAGTAAATTCAGAACATGATCTCTATGTGTGAGTTTTCTTATAACATACCAAATCCCAATCTCTGTAAGCGAATATAACATCCCTAAAGGACTTGAGCAACTCTTAATTAGGTCAAACTATAACCTTCAAACTCTGAAAATGCTAAATAAAATATTCATAGACTCGACAACCAATTCGATATTTGATATTAGACATTCTACAAGTCAGCCCACATCAATATCATACTGGAACTAAATCTGTGGCGTAATAGACTGGAGGAGGGCGAGGTTAGTGGTGATGAAGTTCTGCATTAGAAATAAGGTCAAGGACATAACATACAAAATTGTCAACCAAATGTATTCAGCTGAAAAACATTACAAAGATTCAAATTCAACTACAACTGCACTTGGAAGGTCTGTCTAAAGGTCTGCTACTCAAATTAGACTAAATCTGATCTTTGTTCTAACACAATCTGACACAAAAGAGCTGAATTAGTTGGAACTACAACAGGTGAACTGATTTGTGTTGTTTAACAAGTCTCTCACATAAAATTACTAACATTACCCAACAGTTTTTCAGTTAATCACCCTCACCTTTTTGTTGAAAATCAAACATGTAAACAGAACCATCAGCGCTCATTTTCATCACAGGCTCCGGAAAATGTGTTGTTCAAATATATTTTTTTCTTGAGTCTGACAAAAATCTATCCAAAAACTTTTTTGTCACGATAACTGATGTCATGGAAATTATCTTTAAAATAACCGAAACATAAAAGAAGATGTTTACACCTGTAACCAACGGTCTCACTACTGATGGACAGAGTTTCTGCTGCAGTGAGGCGAAATCAAAGCAAACCAGATGCAATTTTGTACTGGCATGTTTTGCATTTAAACTGTGCCACAAGCTTTCGCCGGCAGCTCTGGGAAGATACCAGCCCACACAGAAAGTTCTGCCTAATAACGTATGGCAAGCCACCTGTGTGTTTCCCAATGGGACCCCGGTGCTGCCATCATTGTGTCTCACACTCTGGAATACTTTCCCCAAGAACAGTTTGCCTGTCTGGCTTTACACCTTCACATGAGCATCTGAGGGGCCGTCCACACGACAAAGTTTTTTGGTGAAAACGGAGAAGTTTGTATTCAGAAACAACCTGCGGCCAGACACGTCTTTTCTGTGTCTATAAGTCTTCCTTATCCACACAGCTTTGAGCATATTTGTTTACGTTTTACAGAAACAAAACTTAAAACCACATGGCTAATTTGCATAAACTAAGTGCAAAAAAAACAGGTCGTTATTGTGCGCTGATGTGGTTCAGCTTCTAAAGGACACGACTCAGTGAAATATATTGGTTCTTTCTGTGACTTATGTTTAACTTTTGCAAAACAAAACGGCTATATTTCTGGCATACATCTAAAATAGGCTAAATTACCTTAAAGTTTAAAACATGGTGATGAGATTTGCATTATTAAATATTATTATCATTGTTAACAGCACCACATACAGGTGTGGCAGATGTATTACATCATTTTCACTCAGTCCTCCGTTGTCGTTTGGACATGAATATTTACTGATCCAGCACATGTGTGGATGCAATTTTTTTTCAGCCCTCAAAGAAAAAAAAAACGTGAGCGTTGTTGTGTGGACGTACCACCAATCACAGACCAGGGCTCGTGCAGCAGGAATCAAGAGAACTCTGCAGAAATACTACAACTAAGGCCTGGGGCCGTAACAACGTAGCCTGAGTACAGATCAAACAGTGAACATGTGACATAAACAGCAGACATGTAAATGGAAACCCAAATGTAGCCTTCCAGTGAGAGAAAGGATTAGATAAAGAACAGTGCGGGTTTTAACACTTCTTACTTGGACAACAGAAAGAACAACACCCAATACTAAAATTTCCACCACACTGACCATTCTGCCAACAGAGATACATGTACAACACCCCCAGCGTGATGTCACTGCAAACTATATCGTACTGTCAATAGTCTGGTCTAAAATTCAACAGTGCATATTAAAAAAGTCATAGGCTACATTCAGACTGCAGCCTGAAGTGACCTAAATCCGATTTTTTGGCCCCTATGTGACCTGTATCTGAACTTTTTTAATGACACAGATCCGATTTTTTCAAATGCGACCCAGACCACTTGATATGTGGTCCTGAAACCGATACATTTCTGATCTTTTGACATGCGAATTCAGTCTGAACGGTCAGGTCACATTCATCCAACCTACATGTTATCAACAAGCCACAAACGTTACTATTCTGCACTGAAGTCAGTGAAAATTGTTAATGAACTCCGTGTCACTGAAGCGAAGCACATCACCACTCACCACTCTTGGCTACGTCTCCACATCCACACGTTCCTTTCAACGAACGTCGCTGCCACTGCCCCACAAAAACGCCACGGCCAAAAACCGTCCTTCTCCTTCTCAATCTCCTCCTTAAAGGTTGTATGGAGGATTTTTTTTTTTGTTTAAAATTGTCATTGAAAGCTTAAAATACCATTACAGAGACGCAGCAGCCTTTTAATTATGATGACCGAAAAAAAAAGAAAGAGTGAAAATCTATCAGTTTTGGACGTAGTGAGGCCAGATAAACATCAGCCAATAAAAAACGAGGCTCCCTCTTTTTCCATTCCCTACATTTTTAGTGTAACTGACTCGTCGGCGCTCGTGGGGATTATGTGGTTTATGCAGCGGTTCTTAGAGGCTTTTTCAAACTGTCCCTTCCTCGCAATTCGCACAAAGTTTGTTGCGATGGCGGACGAGAATCCAAGACCAGTTCGCCGCAAAAGAAAGTCCGAAGGGTCTAAAAACTGACGCGTCGGTCGCTAAAATATTTCTAGGCAGGTCACTTCAACGGTAATTCTGAACATGCACTGGATGTAAACAAATGTGATTTCTAGAGTAAAGAGGCGGGAGGAGATGTTTCTACTGAGGAAGGTGGTGTCACACATGCACAACATTTGAAAAAGGACGGTCGCTGTATTTCACTTCCCTTAAAAAATCCTCTATACAACCTTTAAAACAAGTAAGTTGTTCATGTTCTGGCTCCGGTACGAGAGGAACTTTAAAATCTCCAGGTGCTCAATGCTCGCGTCCATGTTTGGACAACTTCCGTAAACACAGAGCACGCTCGCTGTGGTTGACGTTGTCGTGTCCTCCAATGCACATGCGGGACACTTTTGGGCCTTTTAATGTTCACACTGGAGATCACATACAAGTCGTATTTAATTGGAAATGTGAATGACCTCAAATTGAGCGTTAAGCCCTGCAGTCTGAACGTAGCCATATTGTGCTTGTGCCTGCTGTATAATCTGACACCTGTGGATCATTGTGTTATAATTTGAATGTTGTAAATCTCAATATTGATCTAAAATAACTTCATAATAAAAGACACAAGTCCAAAAACTGTGGAGCCCACTGGGAGCTGACATCGCCGTTAACGTCATCACAACAAAGGCAAGGCAAGGCAAGTTTATCTGTAAAGCAGAATTCGTACACAAAGTAATTCAAAGTGCTTCACAGAATAAGAAATACATTAAAATCACAATAAAAACTAATCAAAACATAAATAATCATCATAAAGATCAAGTTAGCAAGTAGTGAATCCTAAAAAGTTGTACCAAAATGGCTCTGGGAAACTGCTGAATACACATATCACCTATTAAGAAAATAAAATTGGAGATCAAAGTACGTACAGAGCAATGGGCATGTCGGTGATGGGGATCAATCAGAGCATGACATCTTGAATGCAGGAGAGTAAAGATTACTCAGACATGCATGAATCACTACAAATACCTCGAGAAGGTAAACGAGAAGAGAAACAACTGGTAAAAAGTGGATTTCACATAATAGGTCCGCTTTAAAACTGGACTCGTAATCAGCCTCCAGGAGAGCAATATCATTGTGCTTTTCAATCACCCAATCAATCACAGTACCACTCTCCTACAGATGATAATTAAAACCACATTCATAAAGTTAAATGGAGCCGTTTTTACCAGAATCTAAAAGAATATGATAACACAATTAAACACCTCAGCGATAAAAAGGCTGCAAAGACCTGAAAAGACTTGAAAAATACCGCACCCGCTGAGAATAACAAACACTCGCAATTAACGGAAAAATAACTTCCCCCTTTATTGTATTATATTTTTTGTGTATTTGTTTGATTTTTCTTTGAGCTTCATTCATTGTAAATAAATAAATAAACAAATACTTGAAGGCCATTGTGTACATTTCTCTCCAGATCCTCCCTCTTTGGTATTTGTGTAAGATTTGACGTGCCATTGTGAATGTCTTTCCATATATTAGCCCGAGGGGAGTTCTGTTTAATAACCCGCGTCAGATTTCTAATTTCATGCTCATTCAGTAATAGCTTAAGCACACCATGATGTAACAGACTGCTGATGTAAGGGGAATGTCACCGCATAAAAACCGGGAATATACAAGAGCTCCGTGACAGCTCTTTTGGACTTTGAAAATAAGTAATTCAGAAATCAATAAATACAGCGCACAGCAGACTCATTTTGGGGCAAGGCAATTTTTACTTTGAATAACCAGGAACGGGCATTTTAGCTGCACGGCGCACGTATATGACAGTCCTGTGAATCACAAGCAAAAGAAAATTGAATTCTGTCAACTGGACAACAGATTTTTTTTTTTTTTTAAAGAGAGAATAGATTGTGCGTTCGCCTGACCAGACAGTCTCTTCTACATTCTGTTTGAATCCAGAAGGGACTGGAACCAGACCATAGAGCGTGAAAACGTGAAACCACCGCAGCTAATTTATATTTATAGCACATGTCTCTTTGATGCAGAAAAGGACTTCTCTCCAAAACGCTCTTACCACTCAGAATAAAATATAATGAATAATAAACTTCTTTACCCTGAGATAAGTAAAAGTTTTGGTGCTTTGCTTGTTGATTCTCAGAAAATTCATGCTGTTTCTCAAGTTTTATGTGTTTACTTTTTTTTTTTTACATGCAAGTAGACATGTTTGTTTTTGACACAAGTGGAGAACGTGGCTGCAGAGAACATTCATGTTTTTAAGAGCAGGCTGAAGACCCACCTTTTTAGTTTAGCTTTTGATTTAAATCTTATACTTTTACTTGTTTCTAGTGTATACATTTTATTATATTTATTTATTTTAGGATTTCTAGTGTTTCCTCTGTAGGAGCGGAGGTCGGCTGTGGCTGCCGGGGTCTGTCCCGTGGGCTCCTGGTGGAGGGTTGGTGCTTAGGCTTCATCTCTTCCCTAGGTCCTGTGGTGGTTCCTGGTGGTGGTGGACGTCTCTCTGCTCCTCTGATGGTGCTTTCTCAACTGGTTCACCTGTATTCAGCCTTACATCTTACTATGTGTCGTTTTATGTATTTTACAGTGTTCGTGTGTGTGTGTGTGTGTGTGTGTGTGTGTGTTGTGTTGTTTGGGTCAGGCAGGTGTGGGTATTGAGTGGGTGGATGGAAATGTGGGATTGTTTTTAATCACTGTGAAAGCACTTTGTGTTACAGTTTTGTATGAAAAGCGCTTTATAAATAAAGTTTAATTTGATTTGATGATGTGTCTCTCTGATTGGTTAATCTGCCTGTCAATCACACCCTCAGTGAGACCTGATGCTGCCCCAGATCCACTTGTCTTTGTAAAGTTTTGTCAAAATGTGCAGTTTTGACTGGCTTGGTAAACATTTTGACACACATTACACATGTTTTTTTTTTTTTTTTTTATGTTTATTAAGGACAACACAATCGCATTAGACAAGCCAGATGAGTGTTTTAGCTCAAGTGCCAGTTTTCAACTCCTATCCATATAAAAAAATATATATAAGTAAACAAAGTAAAGCATAAAAACAGACAACACACATAAGTTACATACAGATGTGACATATACAGTGCATTTTCAGCGAGTGCATTTTTGGTTGGAAGCATACAATAATTTTACTTCACTTTTAAATTTGTTGCTATTGGTTTCCAATTTTAGATCAGCTGGTTGCAGTTCCACTGTCTGGTTTCCTTGGCAGAAAGAGACTGACCAAGAGTTTTCCTGTACATTGGGACAAAACAATGACCACTATAGTAGTAGAACGTCTTTTAGTAGCTCTGTGTGCACATTTTATGGTTCTGTCAAATTCTGATTTCAGTGGTGTATCAGAGTTGAGACACGTATAAAATAATTTAACATTATTAAAATTGGTAAAATGTCTAAAGTTAAATAGGTTGCCATATTTTCCGGATGACTGAGAGCACCTGAATATAAGCCGCATCAACAAAATTTTAACAAAATGTTTAAATTGTACATATATAGGTCACACCTGAATATAAGCCTCAGGTGTCCACGTCTTTAAGAATGTTTTCAACTTCAGGCCATCTTCTTTTATCGCCTCTGAAAGCTTTTGTTGTCATGTGCAGCAGCTCTGTTTCCTTCTTCTACAGTCGCATCAGTCGCCGTTAACTTAAAAGCCACATCATCTGCATTTCTTCGTGTGTTTTCCATGAGGAGGGTGTTTGTATGGAGCGCAAAATAATTTTTCAAAACTTCCTCGGCGCATCACCTCCGTCTCTCCCCGTGCTCTATTGCGCATGTCTCCCGCAGAAAGAGCCGCTGTCCTGTCTGTATCATGTCAATGTCTTGGAGGATTTCAACAGATTTTAGACTCTCTTGGGAGCGGGGCGAGTTCTATCCATCAGGTTTGAGTGAATGTCCGGCGACTGAAGTTTGAGACGTTTCTTCTCGTCATTTACGCATTCACCTGCATTACCAGATACGGGTAAGACATATCCCCCTCACTAATGTTCATTTAGCAACATAACTTATTTCATCACACGGCAATAAACAATTTGAGTGCGCTGGCAATATTGCTGGCAAACGCTGCAACTACATGTTAACCCTAGATCCATATGTGAATCGCACAGAAGACAGCGGAGTTTTCTGCACTCAGGCTGCGCATATCCGCTGTGTTGCCAAACCATAGACCAAATATATGAATGGACAATGTGCCAAACAAATAATCCGTCTATATATTACATAGTCGCAGAGTTTTATTAGTTGCAGGGTTCAAAGTGTGAGAAAAAAATAGCGGCTTTTATTCTGGAATTTACAGTATGTTTCGTTCACAGTGATACCAGTGTCTGACCTTTTTGTCAAGGACCTTAAGTGTCAATTTGTAAAATGAACAGAAAAGTTTGAGTGTGGTTGAGGAGATCTGCGTCCATGAGGCGATGCAATGAGACAGATGCGAGAAGATCATTGCATTCATGAAAAGTTTTGAAGTCTGGAGTGTAAAATCTTTACATATAAAACAAAAGCAGTTGAGACAAGTTTTAATCTTTGTCGCCACTGTAACGGTCAGTGATTCTGTAATACTTGATTGCGCCATCAGGTGGCGCCCTTTTATTTTCTATTATACTGTAAGTCACAGGTCACAGGTCACTATGCGTGTAATGTAATGTACAATGTAATGACATTTTCATCTATGTAGTAAGGAGGTCCGTAGTGTAAGTATAGCTACTTCAGTTAACACTGTTTGAATTTTCATTCTCATTATGTTTGAAATTTATACTATATTGTAGTTTCTTCAGGTCTGACAGAATTCAGGTAAGACAATCACTAAGTTTACACGCAAAGAGAAATCTGAGTGTGGTAAACAACTGAATTCAAATTGCCCCAAAACCTGTCCGACCACACTTACCCCAATATATATGCAGGTCAGCATAATTTACCTCAGCACTAAAATCGTACAGCTATAACCTGATTAATAATAAAATCGACTATCATGGATATAAACACACTTTTGGCAAGCATAGATAAGCAACATCTCAATTATGTAGAGCAGTTGGGTTTCAGACATGCCATGAAGTGATTTGCTCTCCGCGGCGCAGATACTCACGTTGAAGCTCCGGTAAATTTCATTTTCATTTTAACATAGCAGACCAAAACAAAACAGCATGAGCTCGATGAGGGCTCGATGGAGAGGCCGTCGTTTGCCATTACTGCTCATTTAAAACTAAACACCCAAACACGCGTCTAATATTTACTTGGCTGTTTCCTACCCCGTGCCGTGAGCGCCTCAGGTCGTCTGCCTCTAATGTAAATAAGACTTCACCGTTACATGCAGCAGGTGTCTGAGAACATATCGAAGTACAGACTGACTCTCACAGATGTGTTATTCAGATCTTTGAGATTTGATTCCCGACACCTCAATCGTAGCTCCCAGGTTTACACGCATTCAGAAAAATCTGTTTTATTGATGCCAGTTATCTGATTTTCCTGACATGCATGTAAACAGAGCTAAATGCACTGGAACCGACACACTCTAGAGCGCAGTACGGACTACGTGTTAATAGTTATGTTCTTAAATTTCTAAGACCCATCTTAGAACTGAAGAAACATATTCACTCAAAAAGACTCTTCTCTAGTGTCCGAGTACTCAAGACCGGTCTTAGTCTCGAGACCGGCCATGAGACTGTTTTTCTGTGGTCTTGGTCTCATCTCGAACTCAACCACATTTGGACTCAGTCTTGAAGGGGCTTGGACTCAGTGTTTTCTTGGTTTCGAGATCTGACAACTGACGAGTAAAAAAATAGAGATAGATTTAATTAAAAGATTGATATATATGTGCCAAAATAACTGTCAAATACAAATACAAAAATTATACATAGATGGTCTCGATTTGGTCTCGATGGGCCGTGGTCTTGGTCATGTTTAGGTCTTGACCCTCAGAGGTCTTGGTCTTATCCTGGTCTTGACCCCCAGAGGTCTTGGTCTTGTCTTGGTCTCAGGGACCGTGTGGTCTCAGACAGGTCTTGGTCTCTGCACTGGCTTCCTGTGCCTCAGAGAATAGACTTTAAAGCAGCTCTGCTTGTGTACAAGTCTCTCCATGGCCGAGCACCAAAGTACATCTGTGACATGTTAGTGTCATATGAACCATCTCGCACTCTGAGGACCTCAGGGACCGGCCTCCTGCTGGTGCCCAGAGTCACGACTAAACAAGAGGAGTCAGCGTTTCAGGTTCATGCAGCTAAAACCTGGAACAGTCTGAACATGTGAGACAGACTCTTCTGTGACGCTGTTTAAATCCAGACTCAAAACATTTCTGTTTAACTGTGCATATAACTGAAAGGTTTTCATTCCGCACTCTTCTCTCCAATTTATGTCTCTCTTTTTTAATTTTAATCTTCATGATTATTTATGTTTTGATTTTGTTTTTTAATGTATTTCTTATTCTGTAAAGCACTTTGAATTACTTTGTGTACGAATTGTGCTATACAAATAAACTTGCCTTGCCTTGCCTTGATTAGTGCAGTATTGACTACAACACTACTTTTCTCCAGTGATAGAATTTCATTTTCATTTGCAGTGGAACCCACCTAGACTGAGGGATTACACAGACCTCTTTATAACTGTATGTCATGAATAAAATCCCAAAAAATTGGTTAGCCCAACTGCCTGATGATGACTGATGGACTATTGAACCCTAAGGTGTGAACTGTCAAGTGACTCATATTTTACATGATCGTTCAGGCCCCTGATGAGTCATTTAACTCCGATTAGCATTCCTGATTAGCCTTCATTTTCTTTTGGCTGACCAGGCGAGCTGACCTGCAGGGAGTAATGAAAGTGTACTTATATTAATTTCTTGAAAGGTGAAAATGACGGATGGGTTAAAGTGATTATTGTAATAGGACTGTGTGAGCTTTTCCAGATGCTCAATTGTGTGCATTATTCATTCACTCCACACTCCCCACAATCTGTCCGATCAGCCCCTCCAACCACCATCACACACAACACAAGAATACTGGGTACTAGGCAAAGTGTCTTGTCGGGCACAACAACAGTTTAGCCACTGATATCCCACTGTGTTCCTGGTATTCTGGATAAGACACTCTGACCCCGTGTGCGATCGACTAGTGGCCGCTCCATAGGGAATTCTTCCATAGAGCCCACTGCACTTTTCATGAAATCAAACTGCCCGTGTTTGTCTGACCGGGATCTACAGCTTTCACAAAGGTTGTCCACAGTAGGGATTCTTCTATATTTTTGTAACATTAGTTTTTAAGAATTTTCAAATCCTTAAAGCTCCAAAACGTTTGTAAGATTGAACCTTTAGCCCCTTCAAACCTAATGACTACTGATCATCAAGGCGCTGGGTGAGTATATTTATGGTCACATGCACCAAAGAGCCTCTGAAAACAAAACAATGCCATTTTTCATACCTCAAGACAGGGATCAAGTGCTAGTTTTCCATGCCATGAAAAAACCAAAAGGTCTATTCACAAATGTTGAACCTGATCATTTCTATTATTGACTAGGCTGTAAAACTTGCCTGTCCCTCCTGTGGACAGCTGTTAGCGGGCAACAAATTTTTTCATTTGTACCAAAATGACAATGCTGTGCTGCCGCGTAAAGAGAACCGATTTAACTGGTGTTTTTGCAGCTTTCTGAAACTGTCACTAGCAAGTAAATATTTTAAGAATATTTTTAAAAAACAAGTTTGATCATGTGCCACGTTGGTAGTCCTATGCTTGTAACAAATCTGCTAGTGCTGTCAGTCGATTAAAATATTTAATTGCAATTAATCTCATGAATGTCAAAATTAACTTGAGATTAACTGCAAATTAATCACACATTTTTGTCTTTTGAAACATCATTTTAATACTCTTATCAACATAGAAAAGTGGATAGGTTTGCTTTGTGCAAATGTTTTTTATTGCAAACCACAACAACATTCACGTCTGAAGTAACACTATCAACAAACAAATGACAAAAAAAATACTTGTCACAAAAACAGTCCCTCGAAACAGGGTGATATGAAATAAAATTACAAAATGCATTTCACTGTAAAGTAGGATTGAGCCTATAGTGCTGTTAAACCATGGTTTATATTTTCCTTTTCTTAAATTTCCTTTGAACATACTAGCAGTCAGGCTATACTGCTCTTCTGTTTATCCTCTATGCCAATAAGAGGCTCTACCTTGTAGCGTTCAAGACATCGCTCAACATTGTGCTTCTTTCATCAGACGAAGACACGAGAGTTGGTTTCTAGGCATGATTTTGTTATCCGCTTGTACAGGCTTCTCCATCTCCTGGAGCAAGTCCCAGATCTGAACCCTGTCAGGTTTGCTCAGACACTTGAGATCCTTAAACCTTGAAATGAAATGATTTGAAATGAAACTTTATTGTCATACAAGCACAGGTACAGGTACGACAAAATTGTGACACGACCCTTATCTCTACGATGCCAAATTCTAAATCAAAAAGTAAAAAAGGAAGTGTAAAAAAGCTACCTAACAAAACAAACAGGGACTAGAGAGAAATACAGTACTGAGAGTGAGGATGAGTGAAAGAATGTAGCATGTCAGTCTAACTGTGGGTCAAGGTTTCTAACAAACAGCCATGTGATGTCGACCAGTAGGACCAGAGATGCAGACAATGTTAAATTATAAAATACATATTAAATAATTATTTAAAGAATATAATCTAATAATTGAAATACTTGTCTTTCATTGTTAAAACAGTTTAAAATATTACCACGAACAACGAGTGCATTTACATGCACATCAGTATCCCGGGTATTAGTCATATCCTGGTTATGGCAGTATTCAGGATCTGCTGTTTACATGCTCTCCGAGAAAACATATCCCTGTTTACATGATCAAATGTAGTATCCCAGTTTCTTGACACAAATATTAAATAATTAATAAACCAGGAAACAACCATGAGCTCCTTTAGCACAGGAAGCTCAGGAGGCAACAGTAAAGAGCTATAAGGTATCCCACAATCCACTGCGCAGTTCAAACCAAACATTTTCAAACATTATTGTACAAGTAATATATACTGCAGCAAATTGTTAATTAATTTTAATCTTCTGCAAAATAAACTCAACTTTACAACATATAAGCCATAACCACTATAAAGCCACATCAGATAATCTGATCATATCAGATAAAATCAGCATTGCCACATTTAAGTTTTCCAGAAACAATATTCGCCCCATTGTCAGTAGGTATACAGACAATTTTTTTCTCCTGTATTTTCCATTCATGAATTGTCCCGTGCAGTGCTCCTTCTAAATTATCCACTGAATGTGTTCTGGGCATGAAGAGCTCATTTGTGAGCATTTGGACTGCATTGTCCACTCTATCTCCACATAATGGACTGTCACTGACATGTTGGGCGTCATATTACAGCTGGACCACATGCCCCAGTCAGGGACAAATATTCTACATCACCAGCTTTGTCGAGATGTTACTTCTGACCTCGTTGAAAAGATTTGGGACACCCGTCTTGGAAAAATATTTCCGACCTGGCAACTGGTGCTGCATACAGCTCAAAAGTCAGAGGTCAAAGGTCTGCAGTACGGACTTGAACACAGGCTTCTCCACTGCACTGAACCAAACCATTTCTTTGGTCAGGAGTTCCTCCGTCTGTCAACTGCCTCCACCTGTCACTGTCACTTTTACACTTGGTGCTTTTTGCAAAAGCCCCAGTTATCGTCTGCTGACCTTGAATAGCTTTTTTGCTTGGCCCATCACAAATAAGCAAATCCTGCACACAAGTAAGTAAGTAAGTCTTTATTTATATAGCGCTTTCACAGACATTTTCTGTCCCCAAAGACGCTTTACACAGCATTATTCAGCATTATTCATTCAGTATTCATTCATACAGCATTATTTATTCACTCTATACCCTCATGATGGTAAGCTATTATTGTAGCCACAGCTGCCCTGGGGCACACTGACAGAGCCACGGCTGCCATGCCACTCGCCGCCATCGGTCCCTCCGACCACCACCATCACTCACACACACACAACTTTCATACTAGGCAATGTGGGTGAAGTGACTTGCCTAAGGACACAATGATTGAACTGATTGTATTTAACTGACCATGACTATCAACTTTAGTTGTGTCCCGTGGCTGTCCACTCTCATCAGGTTCAAATACATTTTTTTTTTTAAATTGCCATATAGGCGAAGTAGTGACCTTCTTAACATCCAACCTCTGCTCCATTGTACCAACTCTTCTTAAACGGAATCTTTTTTCCCGTACGTGCCAAAGCCCCGAATGAGTAATTAGGGTAGTAAAATAAAAATATATACATTTTAAGTAGAAAAGGGTATATAGTATTTAAATTAAATTAAATAAACAATTGTCCAAATGCCATTTAAGGGGACATCACCCAACCCTACCTAGCATGCTAGTTATTAGCTTTACTTTTGTGGTGAAACTCCTCTCTGACCATCTGGAGGTCCAGGTTTGGACTGTGGGCCAATTGGAGAAGTTAAATTAAGGTGAGTTGAAAAATGTTACTCCTTTTACTTTAACTACTTATAATGGAAGATAAATAAAATGGGTAACATAGTCAGATATAGTGAAATATTTAAATTTTTGCACTTTCTTGAGATAAAATCGATCTGTAAATTGCTGTTTTTCGTCAGTGCATTGAAGCTAATAGTGATTGAAAACATCGTTATGGCCCATTTTAGGCCCAAATATGAACTCCATGGACTAGACTTTAAAAAAAATTAAAAAGTAAAAAAACATATCAAACTGCAGTAAAGACATGACCCAGAAGTCGTGTCAGCTGAGGACCAGCAGCATGGAGCTAGTCTGAGTCATCAGTGTTTCACTTAGTGGAAACCATCTGACCTCGCAGCATTAGGATTCCTTTGATCGACAGTAGGCGGGTATTGTTTTTATTTAACCAATCACTGCTATTTGGTCAAGACGTATGTAATGTGTCAAAACGCTCAGTGGTGTCCAAGTAACTGCCGACACAACAGCAAACAAAGCACAGAGTGAACATGTCTGTCAATGATCATTATTGTTTCTGCGAGATGAACTTGCAAATTAAAGGTGCAATAAAAAATGCAGTTTGTATTTGACAAAGGAAGTCCAAAGGAGGATAATGTATGCAGTCTATTGCAACTCGGGTTGGTTCAGCTCTTTGCTGATTGGCCGGTGCCCGTCTACAACTTCTGGGATTTTTGCAAACCGTCTAGTGTATTCTGATTCCTGATCTAGTCGCTGGAGATAAATGAAATTGAGTGGAGGCACTAGATGGCGCCAGCCTGGTTAATAGTGTGCAGTTGCTTCATATTGAAATCTGACCATGTGGTTGTCATTCTCATCGCTGATTGTGATGGTCCACTGTATTATTGTGAGATCTTTGGTCATATGATACAGCAACATTTCAGGTGAGGTGAGTTTAAAAACCGAGTGGAGCCCTTCCTGTTTTGCCACATGACATTACAAGTGTTTTCTGTTTGAGAAAAGTAATAAGCCTAAGGGCCTGTTTACATGAGAACACTTGAGGAAAAAAACGACAAAATATTTTATCGGAAGTGTCATTTGTTTAGACGATGACGGCATTTTTGGGGCTTAAAAACGCAAAAAATTTAAACTACCCTCCAGAGTGGAAAAGCTGAATACGCTCCAGCATAGAGTTTCCGTCTACACTGCCCAAGACGCAAAACTCTAATCAGATCTACTCACGTCGCGTACACGTTTACGTCATATACATCACCACCTAGCGTCACCACCGAGCCGCCTGGCATGCATATACAATCAAATTCCACACACTTTTGCGTCACCGTATGCACGCAGATTTAACGTGGAATAAAAAGTGAAGACGCGATGCCACTTTTGCATCTTCTGTTCAGACCGTCATTGTATAAACGTGGTCTAAATCTGCAGGGTTTCTGTGTTAAACATGTGAATGAAACAAAACACAACTCCAGGTCTGTTTGTGACGAGTTAAAAACAGAAAATAGCGCAGTATATGGGCCCTTTTTAATATTTCTCGACAAAATTAACACTTTGTAGAAACACTGCAGTCTTCCTGTTTACATTACTCCGTGTTCTCACCGCTCGACCCCAGCAGAGTCTGTTGGTCCTGGGCTGTCTCGTCTCTTCAGTCTGGGCCCTGAAGCTCCCGGGCCTCTTTTCATTAAACTTGTATGTACAGTAAAACGCTCGCTCACGGTCCTCGCTCCTCGCCGCCCCCCTCTGCTGGAGCGTGCTGGGATGTTGTGCGGAGGACGTGCTGCCGCTTCCATGACTCATCCTGGTTTGTTGATATATCTGCGCGAGGACCCATCTGTGCACTGGCCCTTGTAAAGAAGCCCAGTACTGTGTGAGATCGTAAGGGAAATCCCAGTGTCTATAACTGTAAAAAAATAGGAGCTGTTCAATTGAATCACAGTATGAATAATTTAAATATAAAGTTTTACAGTAGTGTGAAGTGTACCGTGAACTAGCAAGCTTTAAACTTTACTATCTAATGTACATGTCATGGAAATCCTGGAAAAGTTTTGAAAGTGCGTATGACAGGGTTTGATGATTTTCTAATTTTGCCTCAGTTTTGGTGGGATAAAATGCAGATAAATTGTTGTAAATATAAATTGTAGTTTTAAAGAAGAAAAGTTGAAAAAATATGTTAAAAATTTCAGGATATAATGATAGGATTATAATTTCTGTGTACTTTAGAGTTTTGGTCCAGTGTATTCCAAACAGGAAGTACAATTTTAAACCTTAAAAAAAAAAAAAAATCCTGAATTGGCAAAAGAAGAGTAAAATCTTGAGTAAAGTCTTAAATATAATGATCTTAACTGTGTTTTAGTGACATGTGTTGTACAACCTGACAACAAGTGATGATTGTACTTCTGGGTCCAACAACAAACTTTTCCGCTGAGCTCGGTTTTGTTCCTTATTCATAGAGTCAATTACCTTTGATAAATGTACGACTAACCACAAATTGTATCAAACACATAATGTAGTGTTAATCTACTATGACACTGGATGTGGGTATTTCTCTCTAGCTCAGTAGGGTCACGGCGAATTATAGTTCTGCATCGCACACTGCCGCTATCATCTTGTCGTCATCCTTTTTGATTTATGGATCTGCGTCAAGGTCTATGCGCCGTGAAGTAATTCACCGCCACAACACTAGGAGGCAAGGATTTAAAAATGGTGTTTGCAAAAATTTGAAATGGAAAATGAATATAGGCTACAAATATGTACCTATGTATTTTTGCGATGTTTAAAAATTTTAAAGAATAAAAATTTAAAAATAAAATATACTTTGAACATGAAATAAGGCATAGAAATGTATCCAAAATAAACTATATATCCAGCTGTTCTACAATCTCTATATTTAAAAGATAAAAAAAATATACATATTTATATAAAAGATATCCCCAAATTAACTTTGTTAAGCTTTTGGGCGTACTCACACTAGGACTTTAGAACCGTGCCGTGTTCAAGCACAGTTGCGTAGGGTTCTCACACTAGCGCAGCCGAACTGGGCCACAGCAATTGTTTTTTCATTTTTCGATTTTGTGTTTAAATGAATAATGGAAAAAACTTTTCTGTGACTTAAACAGAACTAACTGCACTAAATCAGCTCTAAACCAGCTCCTAAACCGGTCTCAGTCCCAGTCTCTGTCCCTGTCCGGTCCCGGTCTCAGTCCTAAACCAGGACTAAACCAGGAGTGTCAGGACTGGCCCGGATGTGCGTCCGCGTAGACTGTCGAGCGATCAGGAAACCAAGACCAGACTGGGACCACACTGGGACTGAGACCAGGACTGAGACCTGGACCAGACTGGGACTGAGACCATGACTGAGATCTGGTATAGTCTTGGTTTAATTCTGGTTTAGACCTGTTCAGTCCTGTTTTAGTCCTGGTTTAGTCCTGGTTCAGTCTGTTTGCGGCGCATAAGTCCCTCGTCGCAGTTTAAGTCACGAAAACGGGCAACAGCCGTTATCCGTTTTTTCCATTATTCATTTAAACACAAAATTCAAAAAAATGAAAAAAAAAAAAAGAATCATTATCCATTTTTTCATTTTGGTTTTGGAGACAAATAATGAAGAAAATTGTTTTTTTTTCATTTTCATATTTTTGCTTTACTTAGTGAATGAACGAATGATACTCGGATTCAGGAGCAGATAAGATTAGAGGAGGACTGAGGACAGACGGAAATGCTTCGTGACGCGGACGATTTGACGCACTACCATAAATTGGGCTAGTAACACTTGCTTAGCTTCATACCTCAGCTGTCAGTTTTACCTATAGATCCATATTTATGACCTCGCTAGGGTAAAAAACTGCAATCCCTTTTTAACGTGAGACGTATTGACGCTAACAAAAAAGGAAATTGTAAATATGTCCATTATTTACAATCAGCAGATGCACCTTGGACATCAGACTTCACAGCTCTATAGCCAAAGGAACAGAATTACCATGGAAACAAGCAGGAAGAGGCTCCTTCAGGCCAAATAAGAGTCTGAGGCCCTAACTCATCACAGTGGCATTTCCCTGCAGTAACCTTATGTGGATGATCGAGAGACTTGGACATTTTCTGAACAACTGAGAGTAAGTACAGAGCAGTGGGGATAGGGGGTAGGTGAGAACACATTTTCTACGTACTTAAGCCTCAATGATAAGACATTATTACTGAAACATGCATGAATCATTCTAATCATGTTATGGCTAAAACCTCTTACAGTAAAAGTCCATTTCATGTAACACATCAATCCGTGTATCATTCGTTCATTTGTTTTTCAAGATAATAAAAAAAATAAGAAAACAAAAAAACAACTACCGTATTTTCCGGACTATAAGTTGCTCCGGTGTCGTACCAGACAAAAAATGCATAATGAAGAAGAAAAAAACATATATAAGTCGCCCCGGATTATAAATCACACTTTTTGGGGAAATGTATTTTGTAAAATCAGAGACCAGGAACTGACATTTCATCTTGAAATGCAAGTTATAGTAATAACAACAGAACATGTAAAATGTTAATATATTAACGTAACATTAACTGTTATTCAGATAATTATAGCATAAACAACATAAGTTTACATGATCTCATGATGTAAACAGATCCCGCTTCCTCTTCTGCATCGCTGTCGTCAGACTCAGCATCAGTTCCAATTAGAATTATTCCGGCCTTTCTGAATCCCGACAGGATGGCTTTGGTTGTCATTGACGTTCAGGCTTTGTCGATTCATCTAATGACTTCCAGGAAAGTTACATGTCACACCCTCCCTGTTGACATGAAGCTGTGTTCTCCGTCCGCGCTTTCCGCGAGTCCCTCACAAGTTTCTTGCTCACTCCAGACTTTCTTTCTGCTGCTTGATTACCATTTGATAATGACCATTTCCGTGATTTAAACTGAGATGCCGGACTGAACCAGGACTAAACCAAGATTGAACTGGTCTCAGTCCCAGTCTGGTCCCGGTCTCAGTCCCGGTCTTATTTCTGGTCTCAGTCCCGATCTGGTCCCGGTCTGTTCCTGGTCTCCGTCGTGGTCTCAGTCCTGGCCTGGTCCCAGTCTCAGTCCTGGTTTAGACCTGGTTTAGACCTGGCATTGCAGTTTAAATCACGTAAACAGGAAACGGTCATTATCAGTTTTTTCCGTTATTCATTTAAACACAAAATTTAAAACAGATTTTTTGACTGTTTTGGAGACAAATAAAGAGGAAAATAGTTGTTTTTTTGTTTTCTTTATTTTTGGTTTTATGTTGAAACACAAATAAACGAATGGTACACAGATTCACATCCTCTCTAAACCATCCATCCACATCCACAGTGAAGTAAAAACATTGCCATTCGTGCTCCGTCCTCCTTATTTCTTCCCGCAGCACATAATGGTAAGGTTCATAGCAGCATGAAGTGTGGAGCGTAATGAACAATGTATTGACCATGTGAAAAAGCCTATGCATTAGCCCAGCACTATATATTTTATTTAACATGCCCCGTGGCTCTGAGGGAGAAGGCACACACACGTGGAATCAAATGTATTATTAAGATTCACTGCTCAGTCGCTCGTTCTTTCACTTGGGAAAACACAACGGCAAGACTCCAGATGTGATTTACAGCCGCTAATGGTGCATTGTGGAACTTTTCGGGAGCGTCCGTCTTATGGTTTTCTCCATGGACATGTTAGTGCTTTGTCTGGGATGTCTCACAGAGTGGCATTAAACGTACTTGCTATCAGACCAGACCAAGTTACAGGTCAGATCTGTGGAGAGGCGACCCCGCTCACAGTCAGAATATCTGTTTTTCTAATATTTTGAGCTATAAAACCATCTATAATTAAATAAATGTAAGGTTTAATGTATTGTGGAATATTCCAGGCAGAGCAGTGACATGACAGAAACCAAAAAGTTACTTAGTGCAGCTTTAAGTATTATGATGGTTTTCTAGTTTCTGGTGATTTCCTCTGCCAAGGAGGTTATGTTTTTGCCGGCGTTTGTCTGTTTGTTTGTTTGTTTGTTTGTTTGTCTGTTAGCAACATAACTCAAAAAGTTATGGACCGATTTTGATGAAATTTTCAGGATTTGTTGGAAATGTGAAAAGGAAGAACTGATTTCATTTTGGGGGTGATCCGGAAGAAATCCTGGATTCTGGATCACTTTGAAATTTTAGTTAACATTGTGGTAAATGGGGCCAAAAATTTTGTTTCTCAATATCTCGGTTAATTATTGACCAAACCCCATGAAATTTGACTCAGGGATGGACAATGGGATCCTCTTTCATATTCCAAAGGCTGATCCGGATCTGATCCAGAAGACTGATTTTATCGCAATTTATATAAAAAATGGGGGTAGTCCTTGGCGGAGGTCTGCGCTCTCTGAGTGCTTTTCTAGTTGTTTATATATTTAACAGCAACAATTAATGTGTGTAAAATCCCTCAGTTGTCAAAGTTGGCAAAGGAGAAATTCAATTTATCAACTGGACAAAGTTTATTTGGTCAAATACAACAATTAATGTAATAAAATACCATTAGTTTGTGTTCACAATCTAGAATTTGTCAATGTTATAATTTCCAAAGGGGCAGGGTCCGATACAGTGGTTGGAACATAATAAATTAAAAGTAGTAAAGGACTGTACTTAAGTTAAAAAAAGGAAAAAAAAAAAAGTATCTATACTTTACTTAAGTCGGCAAGTAAAGCAAGTTTATTTGTACAGCACAATCGGTACACAAAGTAATTCAAAGTGCTTTACAGAATAAGAAATACTTTAAAATCACTATACAAACCAAACAAAATATACATAATAAGAACATTTTAAAGTTAGTTTTTACTTCTCTACATTTGAGAGCAGGTATCTGTACTTTCTACTTCACTATATTTATTTAAAAACTAGAAGTAGTTTATCATTGTCTGACACCCGCTGAAAGGCTGTGGGGTTTATGTTTAACGAACAAAAATATACAATTAAAAACGTCTAGAAAAAGTGACTGATGTACAAGTTGTTTCACTTGAACAAAATTCAGCACAAAACTTTATCAAAATCATTACATTTGACGTGTTAGACAGTTAGGGGGTCAAAAACATCCAGAAAAACAGGCATTCTGACTCTGTGCGGGGTCGCCTCTCCACAGATCTGACCTGTAACTTGGTCTGGTTTGGTCTCCATGAAGACACAAAGGTTTAATGACATACTGTGAAACATTCCAGACAAAGCAATAACATCTCTATGGAGAAAAGCATTTAACGGACCCTCCACCAGAAAAGTTACACAATACACCTTTTTCACATCCGCATTTTTACCTCTTTAAAACAGAATTAGTTCATTTGAAACAGTTTGTTTATCGTAAATGAATCCTCACTTACTTTATGCATTCCAAGCATCCGAATTGTATGCTAATGGCGCACTTCCTGTTTCACTGAGAATAACACTTTATAATTAGATTTAGGTCCTGTTTACATGAGAACGCCTGCGGATAAAAATGACAAAATATTTTATCGGAAGTGTCTTTCATTTAGACGGTGATGGCATTTTTGGGGCTTAAAAACACAAAAATCTGAACCCACCCTCCAGAGTAGAAAAGTTGAATATACTCGCCATAGCGTTTCCGTCTGCACTGCCCAAGACGCAAAACTCTGGTCATATCTGCTCACGTCATGTACGCGTTTACATCACATACATCACCACCTCGGATTAGCCTCCTGGTATCCATACTCAATCGAATTCCACACACTTTTGTGTCACCGTATGCACGCGGATTTCCTCTTGAAAACGCTCGTCTAAACACGAAATAAAAAGTGAAGACGCGACACCACATTTACGTCTTATGTTCAGACCGTCATGATATAAACGTAGTACGGAAGCCGAGAGGGGTCACAACAAACGCAAACGCCGCAACAAATACAAACGCGACAACACAACAAAAAGCCACAACAAACCAAAAAAAAAGCCACAACGGAAACGACCGTGGGACTCTATTTTAATGCAAACGTCGCAACAAATACAAACGCCACAACACAAACGCAAATGCCGCAACACATTAAAAAACCACAACACATCAAAAAGCAACAGAAGTGACCGCGGAACTGTATTTTCCGACAGACCGATCAAGCGGAAAGTGAAGAAGAAGAACTACAATGTGAAAAGTAAAAGAACGGAGAAGTTGGAAACGTAAGTAAAAGTAATTTATTGTTTTATCATTATTCGTTTCACGTTGTAGTTCTTCTTCTTCACTTGCCGCTTGATCGGTTCGTCGAAAAATAGAGTCCCGCGGTCACTTCCGTTGTGGCTTTTCAATGTGTTGCGGCATTTGCGTTTGTGTTGTGGCCTTTGTATTTGTTGCGGCGTTTGCATTAAAATAGAGTCCCGCGGTCATTTCCGTTGTGGCTTTTTTTTGGTTTCTTGTGGCATTTTGTTGTGTTGTCGCATTTGTCTTTGTTGCGGCGTTTGCATTTGTTGTGACCCCTCTCGGCTTCAGTAACGTAGGCATAGACAGCAAAAATTTGTCTTATTTTTACAGGGAGACCTGACTTTACAATACTAGTATATCTGCATTTGGGGAAGACATATTTTTTGTACTTTACCTCACTAAATCCCTATTCTGAATACAAGTCAATTTACTTAGTTAGTCTTACCTATTTGTCAGTGTCTCTTTGTTCCACGCACATCTGTTACATGCACCAAACTGAATCTTTAAACATGTCTTCCAGCTTGACACGTTGAATCCGATCGATAACCGGACGTTTAATTTTCTCTCTAACTCAAGGCTGCTCCCCGTCTCCCACTTTCTTCTCAGAACTGACTTTTTTTTTTTCACTCCTTTTTTTCATCCGAAGAAGCCGAGTTTTCAATCTGTGGCAGTGACAAGGCCAATCGTTTTCGCTTTTGAGAGCACCCAGAGCTCAGTTGTGTCCGGAATAGCAATAGATGGACAAACCTGCTATCTACTGACACTGAGCATAATATAAAGAGCCGAAAGCGAAATTATACTGACAGCTTTTCTGTCAAAATATTGTGATTAAATGTGCAGTAAATTTTTGAAATGGAGATCTATTTCGCTGTCCACATTTGAAGCTGAACATGAAGAGATGCCTAAAATGATCTTTTAAACCAGGGGTGTCAAACTCATTTTGGTCTGGGGGCCGTATCCAACCTACTTTGATCCCAAAGGGGCCGGATCAGAAAACTCATGGCATATAAACCCCAAAAATAACAATAAATTCAAATATTTGTGCAGAGAAACGCAAATCTATTACAGAAATCTTTTTTAATTGATGAATTATATTATGAACAACCTGAAACTTTAAGAAAAATTCAATTCCAACACAATGTTTTGACATGAACTTGTATGCATATAGGAATAAGTCAATTTTTGTTGTAAAATCCTGCACTCGGCTCCACTTTTCTCATTTTTGACATTTTGTTGATGAGGGTGTCACGGTCAACAGTCAAAACGATCGTCCTTTAAGAGCGTTTGGAAAGAGACAAGTCTTCATTTGTGCTACTGTGGTGGGAGGGGCCACGTACAGAGACACTGGAGACACTGCTATGATAAACACCACAGAAAATTAACAATATTTTAATAGAAAATATAATTAAAATATTTTAGTAGAAAATCACCCAAGGGCCACATTAAAGGTCTTGGAGGGCCGGATCTGGCCCCCGGGCCTTATGTTTGACACCTGTGTTTTAAACTAATACAGGGTTGTCAAAAGTTTAGAAAATCTGATACTAATCAATACTAAAACTACTATCTAGCTAACTATACTCTACTAAAAAAGTCACAATCGCAGGACAGAAATTAATCTGGACCACCAATCTGGACAACAAGGATTACACAGATAGAAGACCACATGGTAATATAATAAAAAATACTGTATTTTTCAGACTATAAGTCACTCCGGAGTATAAGTCTTACCAGCCAAAAAATGCATAATGAAGAAGAAAAAAACATATATATAACACATATATATTTTGGGTGAAATGTATTTTATAAAATCAGAGACCAGGAACTGACATTTCATCTTGAAAGGCAAGTTCTAGTAAAAACAATAGAACAGAGAACAACAGACTGTTAACGTCACATATGAACAGTTCTTCAGATAAATATAACATAAACAACAGAACAGAACAAGTTTAGCAAACTCTCCACCTCACTCCAAATCACTAAATCCATTCAATTCTTCATCCTCTGTGTCACTTCTGAGCAACTCTGCAACAGAGCGCCGCTTCCTCTTCTGTGTAGCTGTTGTCAGACTCAGCATCAGTTCCAGTTAGAATTATTCCGGCCTTTCTGAATCCCGACAGGATGGTTTCAATGTCACTGAAGTCCAGACTTTGTCGATCCGTCCAGTGACTTCCAGGAAAGTTGCATGGTGCATCCTCCTAATTATCGTGAAGCTGTGTTCTCCGTCCCCACCTTTTGCTGGTCCCGCAGAAGTTTCTCGCTCACTCCAAACGTTTTTTCTGCTGCTCAATTACCGTTTTCGGACGCATATTTCACTACTTGCAGCGGGACAGAGACTCCTTCTGCAGGAGACATGCGCAGTAGAGCAAAGTGACAGTGGAAGTTGTAGACATCGGCCAATCAGTGAAGAGCTATGAAGCCATGACGTCAAACTCAAGCAGCTGCCTGGGTCCTTTTGTGGAACAGCACAACAATAAACAAAGATGGATGTAGACGAAGACAGACATTCTGTGTTGGCAACAATTCCGGAGATCGAGGATTTAAAGCCGGAACAAAGAGAACATGTTTGGTGAATTTTATCAACGCCCTTTTTCCTGTGGGATTTGACGCATTACATACGTCACGACCACATAGCAGCGATTGGTTAAATAAAAAAAGTAGCCGCTTACCGTCGAGCGAACAAATCCTTACGCTGCGAGGTTAGACGGTTTCCATGAAGTGAAACAGAAAATAATTTACAAAATAAATCTCCAAGAGTATTTTTTGGTATATCGATACAACAGCCTGCGATATCGATATTCACATTAAACTATACAATATATACCAATATTTTGATATTTTTGCACTCCTCTATCCCTCTCTCAACATAAACATCACAGGTAGAGTGGTCAGATTTGTCAGGTTGGTCAGGTTGGCGGTGCGATTCCAGCTCCCAGTGATGAATACTGTCATTGTGTCCTTGGGCAAAACACTTAACCCACCTTGAGTGTGAGCGGACGAGCGGTTCTCTGATACAGGATAATGCGCTTTGAGTGCCTTGAAGGTGGAAAGCGCTTCGAGTCAGTTTTACTCATGTCCTCTGTCAAATTGCCAATTTCAACACCTAAATTATGCCAGCGAGAAATTAGCATGCATTGTATTCGCCTTATTTACATTTCAAATCTCCATTTTCCCTAATTGGGGTTGTGCCATCTTATTCCGTCTCCTCTCCGAACACTCCGGCCACTTCCTCTGCCCCCGGGACGTGAGGTTAGCTAGTCCGATTAGCCCGGCGCGGACCAATAAATGCCTTATCAGATTACAATGCACTCTTATCCAATTAAAATATAACTGGTGGCTAATACGCCGTAGCCCTGTTGACAAGCCGAAGGGCCGATTTAGCCCGGAGGTTAATGCTTTTCCATTTTCTCTTCGTAATTGACACGGGGAGTCCACTTAAGATTTTTGGCAAAGCCGGCCGACCGCACACGGGCTGCTATATATCTGTGTCGCGGGACGGCCAGTGTTATCAGGGCGGAATGCAAACACGGGGGGGTGACTTATGGCTCGCTGTCACCGCCCCGGAGCTAACACAATAACTAATGTGTCCGAGGGAGTCCCTGCACTGTACGGGGGAGGGGGAGGAGGGAGGGGGGCCGTCAGCAAAGAAAGTCGATAATCCCGACTCAGAGAAAGCTTTGAGATTGGAACCAGTGCGATGTTAGAGTGAGTATGACAGACTTACATGGCTTATTTCAGGAAAGCATAGTTAACGTTTTACTACAAAAATCATTCGTGTATCATTCGTTCATTCGTTTTTCAGTATAAAACCAAAAATAAGAACAGTTTTCTTTATTATTTGTCTCCAAAAACCAAAATGAAAAAACAGATAGCGATCCGTTTTTGGCTTCACACCCTATGTCCCCTCATCATCCCCTCAAGTTTTTTTTTTTTTTTTTTCCAAAATTAGGCCCTATGCTCCCACATTTCCTTCATCATCAATTCACGTCATTCAGATTCAAAGCACCATCAGACTGGAACAATTTGCCAAACTCTCTGCGCTCCACATCATCATTCCATATCTTTACAAAAGACTTATTCATTCATCTTAAAACACAGTGTGACCTGCTTTTAGTGAGGGGTCTGTTTGGTTGTTATATTGATGTTTCTCTATGTTTATGTTTAATGTCTGTTTGTGTCTTTGTATTTTGCCTTATCACTTTGTTTTTGTATTGTTTTTGTTTTGCTTGTTTGTTTTGTTTGCGACTTGTTTTTTGACTCACCTCAAGGGGCTTTTCCTTAATAAAATAAACATATATGAAACATCAGAATTTATCCCCATTTTTCCCAATTTGGTCATCAGTTACACCCAGCCTATTCTCCAGCAGCAGTTGACTACAGCTGTAATGCTGAGGTCGTGGTGCAAAAGATCCTAGGTTGAAATGACTCTGAATCATCCCTTTAAATGCGGTTTAAAAATAAAAATGACTTGACTTAGAGTTTAATTTTAAGAAAAATCTTTGAAATAAGGAAACATAGGGCTGAGGGAACATTAGCCTGATTCATCTCACAGCATTAGGATTCATTCGCTCGATGTTAGGCGGGTACTTTTTTTTATTTAACCAATCGCTGCTCTTTGGTCATGATGTATGCAGTGCCCTAAATCCCGTAGGAAGAAGGACAATAATGTCTTTTCCCTTGATAAAATTCAAGGGGAATCCTCGATCTCGGGAATCGTTGCCAACACAGAATGTCTGTCTTTGTCTACATCCATCTCGACGCTTTGTTTACTGTTGTGCTGTTCCACAAAAGGGACAGGCGCTTGAGTTTGACGTCATGGCTTCACAGCTCTTCGCTGATTGGCCGGTGTGCGTGGTCTGCAACTTCCGGGATTCTTGCAAACTCTCTAGTGTATTCCGATTCCTGACCTAGTTGCTGAAGAGAAATGAAATTGAGCGGAGGCACTAGGTGGCACCAGTCTGGCTGAGGGAACAAAGGACAGACCCCGTGTCGTATCTTGTCGAATTGAGAAGGCCAGAACTGATGGTTAAATGGCTTTTTATTCTTTCTTTGCCGTGTCAGAGAATCAAGGTAAGAACTGGACAAAAACAAATCAACAGCAATTACCATAAGATTACAGCATCATTAGCTCATTACGTTGTTTAACTGTTATCCATATTTTAACTAGTGCCGTCATGCGATTAAAATTTTTTTGAGATTAATTAATTATGATCTGTAATTAATTAATCTAATTAATCTCAATTTTAATCTCACCTAAAAATTGCTGAGAAAAGCCTTCAATTTGAGGTATTTTCATTTAAATTCATTATTACATTATTGTGGCAGATCAAAAGACTGATATAGAACAAAAAAGTGACTTTATAAAGTCATTTATAAACTGTTTGCTGTAAAGTAGCAAAGACGAGGAAATCTGAACATAATAACTTTTGTCTACTTAAAGACAATAAAAAGTCCAGTCTTTCCTTAACCATATTAAAAATATTATTGATAGAGAAATGCTTTATATATGAGATCACTGGTTTTAGTCCTGGTTTAAACCTGCTTTAGTCCTACTTTAGTCCTAGTTTAGTCCTGGAAAGGGTTAGTCCTGGTTTAGTCCTGGTTTAGACCTGGTTTAGACCTGGTTTAGTCCTGGTTTAGACCTGGTTTTAGTTCTGGTTTTAGTTCTGGTTTAGTCCTGGTTTAGTCCTGGTTTAGTCCTGGTTTAGTGTGTGTTTGTGTGTGTTTGTGTGTGTTGTGTGTGTGTGTTGTGTGTGTTTGTGTGTTGTGTGTGTTTGTGTGTGTGTCCCCTCATGTGGCAGGTCACTATAGGACAGTAGTGCAGACATCATGAGTCTATGCAGGTTGTTTTCAGGCGATTTTATATTTGTTATTTTCTTTTATATTTCACGTCGGGAGAATAATTTCCAAGACTCTAATGTGTTTTTACCTGTGCACTGCTGCTCTGTTCTACTGGCTCTTTGACCTCGTCCATTGTGTTACTGACGCCGCCAACGTTAACATGACGTTCACATCGCTCTTACTGCGCGTGTTTTGTGTGGGTTTCCGGCAATGAGTGGAATTACCGAAATAAAAAAATGTATAAATGTGGTTTTTGTGTGTGTGTGTGTTGTTGTCCCAGCAACGCATAAAAACAGGTTTTATAATAAAGCAACTCGCATACAGAAACAGTAAAGTTAGAGATTAAAAATGAGATTAACGCGATTAAAAAACATAACGCGCTAAATATGACTGTAATTAATTAATCGCAATTAACGCGATAATTTGACACCCCTAATTTTAACATCAATTTGATACAAATAACAAGTATACAAATATACATTCACAAGTAAAACAAACCTCGCTCCCCTGTTGACTGTTGTTATCTTTAGTTTTTTTTTTTAATATAACTTTTCACCGTTGTTTTGTTTTTCACTATTGCCATGTTTACTTTGCGTCTTTTCTTTATAATAAGCTGACGTTTTTTACCTTCACTTCCGCTCACACCGGAAGTCACCAAAATAAAAGCGCAACCTTACTGTTTTAGAGATCGTTACCAGTCTGAGTTCATCTACTTGCTGCCTGGACATGTTACCCACTAGATTTCTAAAGTCTGTCCTCAACAGTTTACTTTCACCACTCACTCACATAGTGAACATGTCACTTCAATCTGGAACATTCCCAAATGCATTGAAAACTGCGGTCATTAAGCCTCTCCTAAAGAAGAGCAGTCTTGATGCCACAGTACTGAACAATTTCAGACCCATCTCAAATCTGCCCTTTTTTGGCAGAGTCCTTGAAAAAGCTGTTTACCAACAGCTTACGAAGTTTCTCCAAATGAACAACTCCTTTGATGTTTTCCAGTCAGGTTTTAGAGCCCACCACAGCACTGAGACTGCTCTTATCAAGGTGACAAATGACATCCGCCTGAACACTGATGCAGGCAAAGTCTCAGTCTTGATCCTGTTAGATCTGAGTGCTGCTTTTGACACTGTCGATCATGGGATCCTCTTACAGAGACTAGAGGACTGGGTGGGCATCTCTGGTACTGTACTAAACTGGTTCAAGTCCTATCTAGAAGACAGGAAGTATTTTGTTGAAATTGGAAACTGTGTCTCAGATCACATGGCCCTGACCTGTGGGGTGCCTCAGGGGTCAATCCTGGGTCCCCTGTTGTTCAATCTCTACATGCTGCCATTAGGCCAGTTAATAAGCAGCAATAACGTGTCCTACCACAATTATGCAGATGACACTCAGATCTACGTCTCTCTGGCAGCAGGAGACTATGGACCAGTGGACTCACTTTGTCACTGCATCCAACAGATCAGTGTGTGGATGCAAAACAACTTTCTCCAGCTAAACTCTGACAAGACTGAAGTCATAGTGTTTGGTCCACAGAAACAAAGGGACAGTGTCAGCAGTCACCTCCAGTCTCTCTCTCTAAAACCTTCAAATCAGGCAAGAAATCTAGGGGTAATAATGGACTCAGACTTGAACTTTAACAGCCACATCAAATCAATAACATCTGCAGCCTTTTACCATCTAAAAAACATAGCAAAAATCAAAGGTTTACTGTCTAAATCAGACTTGGAGAAACTTATCCATGCGTTTGTCTCCAGTAGGTTAGATACTGTAATGTTCTGCTCACTGGTCTCTCCAAACGAGCTGTGAGACGCTGCAGAACATCCAGAACGCTGCAGCTCGGGTCCTTACTCGAACTAGGAAGTACGAGCACATAAGTCCTGTGCTCAGGTCTCTGCACTGGCTCCTGTGCCTCAGAGAATAGACTTTAAAGCAGCTCTGCTTGTGTACAAGTCTCTCCATGGCCGAGCACCAAAGTCCATCTGTGACATGTTAGTGTCATATGAACCATCTCACACTCTGAGGAGCCTCAGGGACCGGCCTCCTGCTGGTGCCCAGAGTCAGAACTAAACAAGGGGAGTCAGCGTTTCAGGTTCATGCAGCTAAAACCTGGAACAGTCTGAACATGTGAGACAGACTCGACTTTGATGCTGTTTAGATCCAAGCTCAAAACATTTCTGTTTAACTGTGCATATAACTGAAAGGTTTTCATTCCGCACTCTTCTCTCCAATTTATGTCTCTCTTTTTTTATTTTAATCTCCATGATTATTTATGTTTTGATTTGTTTTTATTATGATTTTAATGTATTTCTTATTCTGTAAAGCACTTTGAATTACTTTGTGTACGAATTGTGCTATACAAATAAACTTGCCTTGCCTTGCCTTAAATGCCACGGACTGTGTGTTAATGTATATAATGTATATAACTTGACCTTTACCCCGTAAAACAGGGGTCTCCAACCTGCAGCTTGGGACCTACTAGCAGCTCTCTACCCCCTCCAAAGTACAGATTTCTGAATTCTATTATTGTGCATAATAAGTAAGATTTGATAAATCACCACTTTAAATGCATTATTTTGATACCTAACTTGCAGTGATAAACAGATAATGTTTATGTTTTATAAGTATCTACATGTTCCCCGTGTAAGTCTTGCCGCTGCTCTTATATTTACACAGTTTCTTTGCGACTTTGTGAAATTGGTAGCTCTCTGTTTTCTCTATTTTCCTTTTGTAAAGGAAGCTCACTAGAGAAAAAAGGTTGGAGAATCCTGCCCTAAAAAGTGTTGTGAAAACCGGCACGTCTAAATAGAGGCATGTTGTATTGAATGTCGGAATAAGCGGCGGACTCCAGTTGTTTCCCTTCTCATTTCCACTCGCAAACTTGTATCTGGAGTATATATAGAGTATATTTAAGCAATCTTTAATCTCTTATTTTCAAAATGGCATTTTCAAGATGGCAGATCAACTCCCATTTTCACAGCCACCGGCATACGCCCACTGAGCTGCACTGACATCTCAAACTTTATTTTCTTAATCATACGCGTAGGATTCAGATACGTCGCAGTTCAAATTCTGATACAAATGTCAGCTCCCATTGGGCACTGTAAGTTTTCTAATGAGGAAGTCAGCGAACTTGTTTCTTTTATGTTTGTTCAGATTAATGTTACGTTTTAAAATGCGCAAATTACAACATAATGATCCAAGGGTGTCATAGATTATAACTTTATGCAAACACAAGCACAATACGTCTTCTTTAATACACCATTAGTTCTTTATGAGCAGTGTTGGGGAGTAACAGATTACATGTACTGGAGTTACGTAATCAGAGTACAAATTATGAGTAACTGTATTCAGTTACAGTTACTGTTTCAGTGAGTGGTAATTGGATTACAGTTACTTTGTTGAAATAAATTGATTACATGGCGGTATTTTCCTGTTTTCACATTTTGGGCTATATTCCTTTTTTTTTTTTTTATTTTTTTTTTTGGTAATTCCACTCATTGCCGTACACTAAACCAGGTCTTAACCAGGTCTAAACCAGGACTAAAACCAGGTCTAAACCAGGTCTAAACCCAGGTCCAAACCAGGTCTAAACCCAGGTCTAAACTAGGTCTAAAACCAGGTTTAAACTAGGTCTAAACTAGGTCTAAACCAGGACTAAAACCAGGTCTAAACCTGGTCTAAACCCAGGTACAAACCAGGTCTAAACCAGGTCTAAAACCAGGTCTAAACTAGGTCTAAACTAGGTCCAAACCAGGACTAAAACCAGGTCTAAACCCAGGTACAAACCAGGTCTAAACCCAGGTCTAAACTAGGTCTAAATCCAGGTTTAAACTAGGTCTAAACTAGGTCTAAACCAGGACTAAAACCAGGTCTAAACCTGGTCTAAACCCAGGTACAAACCAGGTCTAAACCAGGTCTAAAACCAGGTCTAAACTAGGTCCAAACCAGGACTAAAACCAGGTCTAAACCCAGGTAAAACCAGGTCTAAACCCAGGTCTAAACTAGGTCTAAATCCAGGTTTAAACTAGGTCTAAACCAGGACTAAAACCAGGTCTAAACCTGGTCTAAACCCAGGTACAAACCAGGTCTAAACCAGGTCTAAACCAGGTCTAAAACCAGGTCTAAACTAGGTCCAAACCAGGACTAAAACCAGGTCTAAACCAGGTCTAAACTAGGTCTAAACCAGGTCTAAACCCAGGTCCAAACCAGGTCTAAACCCGGTCTAAACCCAGGTACAAACCAGGTCTAAACTAGGTCTAAACCAGGACTAAACCAGGACTAAAACCAGGTCTAAACCAGGTCCAAACCAGGTCCAAACCAGGTCTAAACCAGGTCTAAATCAGGATTTAACAGGACTAAACCATGCTGTGTGGACAGTGTCTCCTCTTCTTCTATCAATACTATTTTTAATTTGGTTAAGTAAAGTCTGGACTTTTTATTGTCTTTTATCAGATAAAACATCTTAAAATATCCTGGTCTTTGCTTCTCTACAGCAAATCAAGTAATCCAAAGTATTCAGATTACGTTACTCACTTTAACATTTTGGTGTATGTAATCTGTAATCTGTAGGGGAATACATTTTAAAAGTAACCTCCCCAACACTGTTTATGAGTTAAGTCTTTGTTTATATTTTAATACGGCTGATGACTACGTAGTATAAAGCGGAACCTACATTTTTAAATTCATACATCTTGCTGATTTTTTTTAACGGTGCCATCTTTGCCCCTCGCCACGTTAATGGTGCAGAGACAACAAATATATTTACAATAGCACAAAGGAACCCAACCAGATTACCGCAGCGCCCCGGCTGGAAACAATGTTACGCTGAAGTGAAAGAATTTGTCACAAGTACGGTAATGGGTTTTCTACCACTGCCGGTTTAGACAATGTTGTTTACAATTGGATTCCTGTATGGTCGGTAATGATATCGCTATCTCGCTAACAATGTCGCACGCTTCTTGGCCGCCTGCCCTGTTTTCCGTAGATATGCTAAGACGTCGCTATCGCCGCCGTTCACCTTTTTGCTTTTTCCTTGACTGTATTACTTCTTAAGCAATTTTTCAAGCTATGGACCGCAGGTAGAGTAGACAGGCAGTGCACATGTTATGACTTTTTAAATAACCCAGATTGAAATATTTTTTAAAAGCGGGCGTTAAATTTCTACGGGGTTTTAATTGTTAATACACAATATATGGTTTTGAAAATCCTATATTCATGTATTAAAATGTATACTGTATTATAAGTCGCCATTTTTTTCATGGTTTGGGTGTTTCCTGTGACTTATACTCCGGTGCAACTTATATATTAAAATGTTCACACTGACAGCTGCTAGAGGCTCTAGTCTTGTGTGTCAGTATCTGCTGCTCCTGTTATTTCTGTACCACTGTCACTTGGCTCTACTGCACGTTTCCTGCAGAAAGTGCCTCTATCTGTATCATGTCAGTCGATCTTCTTTCTTTCTTCTTCTGCACCACTGAAATTTTAAAATTTAAACAAACTTAAATAATGACTGAGAAGACTGAACACAAATGCCCCCAAAAAGAAAATCATATTTTACAGATTACAACCTGCAAGTGGTGAAATCTGCAGCCAAAAATGGTAATCGAGCAGCAGAAAGAAAGTCTGGAGTGAGTGGGAAACTTGTGATAACTGGGAGGATGCACCATGTACCTTTTCTGGAAGTCACTGGATGGATCAACAAAGCCTGAACTTCAATGACACTGAAACCATCCTGTCGGGATTCAGAAAGGCCCGAAAAAACTGGAACTGATGCTGAGTCTGACAACAGCTACACAGAAGAGGAAGCTGTTTACCCCCTGAGGTCGCGGAGTTGCTCAGAAGTGACACAGAGGATGAAGAATTCAGTGGATTTAGTGATTTGGAGTGAGATGGAGAGTTTGTTAAACTTGTTCTGTTCTGTTGTTTATGCTATAGTTTATCTGAAGAACTGTTCATACGTGATGTTAACAGTCTGTTTTTTTTCTGTTCTACTGTTATTATGAGGACCTCCCTGAAAACGAGATGGCAAGACATCTCAAGGGGCTTATCCTCCAAACAAATAAATTCAAATACTTTAACTCTTTCCCCCATGAAGACGACATTTGACGACCCCCCTGAACCCTTAATGACGACTTTTGACACCTCCGCCGTATCACTAAAGACGAGATTTGACGACCTTTAGAAATGGCTCGGTTTTTCACATTTAAACAGAGACTGCGACAGGTGGGGGCCACTACAGCCGACACTAGACTGACCAATAGGATTCAAGGATATGTTTTCGCCGATTTTTTCCGAAGTTAATCGAAATAGTGATGATGGTAGCTTCCGGAAAAAACACAACACGAAACACGTGCAATGGAAAGATCGCGGCGCTGCGGCGCACAGTTTTAGAAATAATGAGGAGCGGACGTATTTTATGGATAAGTTTAGAGAAAGTGACTTTTATAGATTTCAAAGTGATGATGTTGAAGTTGATTATAAAGTGGAAAACAGCGATAGCGACGGACTTTCGGGGAGAAGATGAGAATGCCGCTGATGCGTCTGTGTGGAGTCCTGCGATGTCCGAACAAACTATCTGAGCTTTATACTCGATTATGAACCAAAATTGCCCTGAAATCTGGATGTTGCCCAGGCCAGTCCTTTAAAATATTTCAGTCTTTTTTTCCAAGATGCGATGTATAACAGAATCACTACAGAAAAAAACGCTTATGTGGAGCTCTGCACACGAGAAAATAGCCAAGATGACAAATACTGGACACACCACTGGCGGGGAAGAGTTTTATTATATTATTATATTATAATAAGCTAAATTAGTCAAATAAGCTAAATGAGTTGAACAAATAAAATAAGTTGAATAAGCTAAATGAGTTGAATAAGTTAAATGGAAAAAAAAAATTGGGTGCACACAGGTGTACAACAGGTAAAAACAGGTGTACACTTGGCTATACTGTATCTGGTGATATGAAATCTGTTTAAATACTTTGACAAAGTATATTTTTTATTTTTTTATGAATATAGTACTCAGAACATGCAGATATCAGATGCTGAATGTAGTTTTATGTTTTCGAGTTTGCACCTGACCAGGTAAACTCTCATTTTCAGTGAGCTGTTATACACCTATAAATGAGTTGAATCACATTTAAACATCCATAAATGAAGAGTTCAGAGTCTAAGGTTTCCAGAGATACAAATATGTCTGTGTTACAATTAAGTTCATGAGTGTAAAAATCATTTATAATCACTCGTGGAAGTCTGTTTTCTTTTATGCAATTATGCTCTATGGGTGTAGCCCTAGTAACATATGTATGGGTTGTTCCTAGTAGGCGTCCAGGGGGGAAAGAGTTAATGTTTGTCCTGTCTTGTCTACACATGGGATAGAGAGAAACATAATTTTGATTGTTTTGTATGTCTAGTAAATGTGAAGAAATTGTCAATTGTTATAACTTGCCTTTCAAGATGAAATGTCGGTTCCTGGTCTCTGATTATATGAAATAAAATTCCCCCAAAAAGTGTGACTTATATGTTTTTTCCTTCTTCATTATGCATTTTTTGGCTGGTTCGACTCATACTCTGGAGCAATTTATAATCCAAAAAATACAGTACATAGTTTCTCCATTTAAAAATTGTATAAAGAATTGTGTTTTGGGTAACAGGTGAACTACATTTGTCTGAAAGCCCCTGAAGGCACCTTACATTCCAATCAGAAAGTTCCAAACTTACCTGATTACCACCACAAATTTGCCAAAAATATGACTAAGAACAGTCGCGAAAAAGTGGATTTAATGTTTAGTTCTGCTTCACCTTTTACATCAGAGTGCTTTGTAAAAATATCTTTGTTTTTGCTATCTACATTTCTACGAATCCCCAAAGAGCTCCTAATCTTGTTAAACTGCACTGATGTTTTACCCCAGATGCACTCCCTTTTTTGAATTACCGTTCTACAAGCATGAAAAATGTATTATTCGGAGCCTGGCTGTGTTTTACATCACAACATGAAACAGTTTCAAATTCAGGTCTATATTATGTTCAAAATACTAACTACACTGCTATATTCAGGAAGTTGCACTATGAAACTTTGCCACAAACTCGTCTCGTTATTACTTTCGCCTGTAATATTCCACTGTGTGGCATTAAACCTATCTATCTCCATGGTGACAAGGATCTGTGAAGATTTAAAGCAGAACGTTTGACTTTTCAGAGCTTTTCAACATATTTTAGTTGTTTTCCTTCATCATTTACTCACCCGAAGTTGTATTTGGAATGATACGTGCATATTTAATCAGTCTTTAATTGCGTACACTCCAAAAACTGAAATCTTAATTAAAATGACATGAATTAAGAACATGCTCTGTTAATTTGAGTAAATTTCACTTTAGAAGTAAAAATGATCTATCAGTGGAACAAGTCTTTTTGTAGTTGAAATAGGAAAATACACCTAGTTACACTGAAGATAAGAAAAACAACAATTCGTTGTACGTACAAGAAGAAAGTAAATTGTATGTTGTTTGAATTAAGAACAAAATACTTGGTAAATCCATTGGTAGATATTTTTTATTGTCAAGTGAAATCTACTCAAGTCACGTCAAATTTTCTTAATTTACTCCCCTCATCAAGACAAAACATTGGACACTGGGGGACCGAGACGTTCGCTGCCCCTTCGTCCCCTCCCACTGGAACTCACTCCCACAATCGATCAGGAACTCGGACTCACTGCAGCACTTCAGATCACTACTAAAAACTCACCCGTTCAAACTGGCATTTCCCCCATGATTCCCCGTTTTCCACAGTGTTGCTTCCTATTTGTTTGGAAAGCGTCTCTGACTGTCCAAAAAAGTGCTTTATAAGTCCAGTATATTGTTAGTATTATTATTAATTTGAGTAATTGGAATGTACACATATATTACTCTTTTCTTAATCAGTGTTCTGTGTTATGATTCAGCAGTGTTGTGTAGTTATTCCAGTATAAATTAAAAAAAAATCACCACTCGCTAGGGTGTTCGGCAGCTTTCCATCGGAGGTGTCGACAGCCACACAGCTCTTTGTTGTGATGACGTTTACACCGTCATCAATTTCCATTGGGCACCACAATTTTCTATGTCGTGTGTGGTGGTCCTGGCTAAATCCTGTTTTAGACCCGGCATACGGGAGGGGAACGGTCCACATGGTGTACGAAAGGGGGGAAGGTCCACGGTTCGTACAGAAGAGGGGACGGTCCATACGGCATACGGAAGGGGGGACAGTCCATGCGGCATATGGAAGGGGGGAAGGTTCACGCAGTGTACAGGAGGGGGGACAGTCCACGCAGCGTACGGTAAGGGGGCACGGACCACGTGTCATGCAGGAGGGGGGCAAATCCACAAGGCGTACGGGAAGGGGGGGCGGTTCACATGCTGTACGGGAAGAGGGGGCTGGTCCACGCGGCTAAAGGGAGGGGGACATGGTCCACACAACGTACGGGAAGGGGGAGACGGTCCACGCGGTGTACAGGAGGGGAAGACGGTCCACACACCATACGGGAAGGGGGGGCGGTCCACGCGGTGTACAGGAGGGGGAGACGGTCCACACACCATACGGGAAGGGGGGCACGGTCCACGCGGTGTACAGGAGGGGGAGACGGTCCACACGCCATGCGGAAGGGGGGGACGGTCCACGCGGTGTACAGGAGGGGAAGACGGTCCACACACCATACGGGAAGGGGGGGACGGTCCACGCGGTGTACAGGAGGGGAAGACGGTCCACACACCATACGGGAAGGGGGGAACTGTCCACACGGCGAACAGGAAGGGGGGACGGTCCACATGCTGTATTGGAAGGGGGGGGGGGTCCATGCAGCGAATGGGAGGGGGGCACGGTCCACACACCGTACGGGAAGGGGGTACGGTCCACGCGGCGTACGGGAAGGGGGGGTTTCACACTTTTGGTACCAGTCCCTGGCCCGGGGATTGGGGACCCCTGCTCTACACTACACTACAATTCAGATCTGTGGAGAGTTGCCCCTATTCACAGAAGGAATTGTGGTATTTTTAAGCAATAGAAACACAAATCACTAATAAAAAGTTCATAAATGTGTTCAATGTCATGAAACATTCAAGGCAAATCAATAACATCTCCACAGAGACAAATAAGTAGCACCACGAAAGTTGCAAAAAGGTCTATAATTGAATATGTACCAGATTTTTACTAGAGTTTAGTGCCAAACTGTGGGACATTCAAGTCAAAGCAATGACACATTCAAAGCTGCCCCTGCCCTTGAAACTTTACACAGTGCGCCTCTAACCAATCAGCATTTAATATTAACGAAAACATTATTTAACGATAGCTCGCCATTCATAATCTCGCTTGTTTAATGGATTTTGACTGGGGAAGTAATTTAACGTGACACTTCATCATTCCCAGTACGCTGCTACAATCACTGGAGGACCATCTTGTGTTTTGAGAGCACCTTGATCAGATCACGTAGCCCATTCGGCTAAGTAATTGAATGAGCATTTAGCATTAGAGCTAGCCACTTAAGAGCTAATTACTCAAGACACATTTTAATGGCAGCGCTAAACAGGCTAAATTTATTAGCGTGGGGCTGAAGGGGGAGTAAAGGCCACGAGTGCTGAGGATATCATATAGAAATTGTTGACGTTGCAAGGGAGCTGAGGGAATACATAAAGCGGTGATTGTTTATATTGTAGACAGTATATTAAAGTATATGTGTGTGCATGTTGAAATACAAGACGGTGTTTATTAAATTATCTTTACAATGGAAATTAAAGGTTCTATATTACGCAAAATTGACTCCTGTGAGCTTTAATCCATGTTATAATGTTGTTACCTCCTCAAAAACAGACCTGGAGTTGTGTTTGTTTTAAGTATGTTTGAGTAATTTTGCTTTATTAATCTGTCTACATCTAAAGCTCAAAATGCTCTGGTCATCTAGTGGTAGTTTTCAACTTTACAGCTGCCTTTTTTACCTTCAGTTCAATGGAGATTGGCAATTACGAGCTCAAAATCATCCAAATGATTCTAGTGAAGGTGTACAGAGTTCAGGGTTCCCAAAGTCATGGTAATCCTGGAAAAGTCATGGAAATTTAGGCTACGTTCATATGAGGATGGTTTGAACAGAAGACATAAAAGTGGCATCGCGTCTTCACTTTTTATTCTGCGTTTAGACGAGCATTTTAAGAAGGAAATCTGTGTGCATACGGTGACGCAAAAGTGTATAGAATTCGATTGGGTATGCATGCCAGGTTTCTGTGCACTGTATGTACGTGACGTAAACGCGTACGAGACGTGAGCAGATCTGACCAGAGTTTTGCGTCTTGGGCAGTGTAGATGGAAATGCTACAGCGGATCATATTCAACTTTTTCACTCTGGAGGGTGGTTTCAGATTTTTGAGTTTTTAAGCCCCAAAAACACCGTCGCCGTCTAAACGAAGGGCACTTCCCATAAAATATTTTGTCGTTTTTACCTGCAAGCGTTCTTTTGTATACTGGCACTTAGAATCTCGTTATGCACCTACAGCATTCTGTTAAGTTCTCATTAAGCTATTATGATTATTTCTGAACATCTGTGCCTTTCGTTTAAAAGAGACGACAATAAATGCACTGACAGTATTTTGAATGTTAAAAACTATAATACCAAACCATAAGGTGAGTGGAAAAGGTTAACATTTCAGATTTAGTTCTAAATGTATGATCAGTTCTACACATGTAGAGTAGAGCCCTGCATCCAACGCAAAACAGTGCGACACATTTTGAAAGCTCATTGCGGGAGCGGGTCTGCACAATGCGGGAGCGGGCGGGTGGGATGATAAACTGCAGTCCCACAAAATAAATATGAGTGTAAAGTAAAATATACAAATGATTAATGTTTGCCTATCATACATCATTTGTGCTGGATATTTTATTTGATATTAAAAACATTTTAAGCAGCGTAAATTTGCATATGTGGTCTAATTTCACACACATTTTAGACAATTCCTTTCTGCTTCTCCGTGTTTGATAGAGCTTAAGAAAGCAAACGTCCTAATCTTGTGGGATTTGTTGGTGTGAGTGAGACAAAATATCGCAGATGTGGACAGGAGTGGGACTGAAAATTCTGTTCCGCGCAGATCTCTAATGTAGGGTACCATAAAGTCATAGAAAATTCACTTTAGGTCATGAAAAAGTCATGGAAAAGTTTTGAAATTTTGTCAGTGAAAACGAGTGTGAAAAAAAAAAACACAGTGGAACATTTTCTGTATTACCACATGACATCACAACGTGGAACTAAGGCTACGTTCAGACTGCAGGGCTTAACGCTCAATTCCGATTTTTTTGTGAAATCCGATGTTTTTGCGAGGTCGTTCACATTTCCAATTAAATGCGACTTGTATTCAGTCCCCTGTGTGAACAGTAAACGGCCCGAAAGTGTCCCGCATGTGCACTGGAGGACAAGATGACGTCAAATGCAGCGAGCGTGCTCTGTGTTTACGGAAGTTGTCCAAACATGGTCGCGAGCATTGAGCACCTGAAGATTTTAAAGTTCCTCTCGTACCGAAGCCAGAACATGAACAACTTACTTGTTTTAAGGAGGAGATTGAGAAGGAGAAGGATGACGTTTTTGGTCGTGGTGTTTTGTGGGGCAGCGGCAGCGACGTCCATTGAAAGGAACGTGTGGATGCCGAGACGTAGCCAAGAGTGGTGAGTGGTGATGTGCTTCACTTCAGTGACACTGAGTTCATTAACAATTTTCGCCTACTTCAGCGCAGAATAGTGACACTTGTGGCTTGTTGATAACGTGTAGGTCGAATGAATGCGCTTTGACCGTTCACACTGAAGTCGCATGTCAAAAGATCGGATATGTATCGGTTTCAGGACCACATATCAAAGTGGCCTGGGTCGCATTTGAAAAAATCGGATCTGTGTTGTTCAGACTGTCATTAAAAGATCAGATACAGGTCACATAGGGGTCAAAAAATCGGATTTGGGTCACTTCAGGCTGCAGTCTGAACGCAGCCTTAGTGTTTTCTGTTTGAGAGAAGAACTCAGCCTAAATATGCATGCTTCTGTGTTAAACATGTGTGAATGAAACAAAACACAACTCCAGGTCTGTTTGTGATGAAGAAACATTAGAACATAGATCAGAAAGATGGCATAATTTAGGCCCTTTAAATAATTTTAGCAAACAAAATTGAAGATCCTACATTACACAAAATTGACTCTTGGTAGAATGTTGTTACCTCCTTGAAAACAAACCTGGAGTTGTGTTTTGTTCTGTTTCAACTTCACATCAGCTTTGTATAAATTGTCTTTGTTTTTTTGCTCTCTACATTTCTTAAGATTCCACAGAGAACATCTAACCTTGATGCGCTTCACTGATGCTCTACCCGAGATGCACAAACTTTTCTGTATTACCGTTCTACCCGTATGAAAAATGTGTTATTCTGAGCCTGGTTGTTCTTTTCCTTTTCACTTCAGCGTGAAATCGTTGAACAATTAAGACCCATATTATGTTCAAAAAAGTAACTACATCCATATCTTCAGAAAGAACGCACAATGTAACTTTTCTTCATGAAGGCAAGAAGGCCATGGCACCGTCAGATCTGTGGAGAGGCGACCACACTCCAGAGACGGGTAGTTGCATTTACGACTTGAGTAACTCTGTGGGTAAAGATATTCCCTCTAAAACGGTTCTCCGGTTGACTGAATTCAATTTTGTGTTGCACTGGACCAAACCTGGACGATGCTAATAGAAGTTAGATTATCCACCAGGGGCATTAACCATTATGACTCTGGGCGCAGTTCACACCTTAGGGTAGTTCACTTAAGCACTAAAAGACTTAAAAGGTGCACTAAGTAACTTTTCGGTAGGGGGGATATGTCATTTTTCTGCTTGGAATGTTCCACAGTATGACATTAATCAGCTCTACTTTACATTTATTCAGTCACAGGGGGTTTTATTGTGCAAAAATACCTGAAAAAACAACATTCTGACTGTGAGCGGCATCGCCTCTCCACAGATCTGACCTGTAACTTGGTCTGGTTTGGTCTCCATGAAGACAGAAAGGTTTAATACCATCCTGTGAAACATCTTAGGTAAAGCAGTAAGATCTCCATGGAGAAAAACATCTGACGGACCCTCCAAAGGAAAAATTTACACAAAGCAACTTTAAATCAGTGTTTCACAAACTTTTTTTTCTGGGGACCCATATTTTAAAAGTCACAAACCTTCACGACCCAAGTCAATCTCAAAATAAACGTGGATTTGACCATTATTGAACATTAATGAAGATATTTTATTGCTGATTGAGTGATCGTGTCTCTAAACAATTCGTATAACTCAAGTTTTAAACAATGAAAAACAGTTATTGAAGGAGCAATAAAAGGATCCATAAGTTGCCTATTTGGACATTAAATGAAGCCCATTTCCTTTTCTTTTCAACCTTCAATTGAGCCAGCAATATCGGAACAAAATAGTCAATAAATTAATTACAAAAAGCTTAGAAATTATGCAAAACATGTCTTAACATTTCAACATTTCAATGAGATAGGTGGGCCTGTTGGCGTTTTTGTGGTTCGTTCCAGTCCAGGTGCAGAAGGAGAGCACAAAACGCAGATCAGGCGCAGCATTCAGTCTGTTTCTGTGCTTTGTCTTCATTTTTGTGAGCTCAGAAAATCCCAATTCACTCATATAAGCAGTAGTGAAAGGAATAAGCATCGAAATACTGGCCCCACTGAGGACAGGATATTCTGACGAAATGCTTGTCGTCATTCTGGATAAGGTCACGGAGCCATGGCGTCTTTGCAGAGCGAGATCACAACTGAGCTGCAACAACTCAGCTTCTTCTGCAGGACTAAGCGTCAACTCAGGCAAAGATTCCAGACTCTCAAATTTGAAGGGATTTTGGATCCACCTTTTATCATCCAGGCAGATAGGACTGGCTGACTCACTCGCTCTCTCATGTGTCAGAACTGTATATTGCAGACCTACATGCAGATCATGACAAGGTGACCAAAAAAAAATCTCTTGTGACTCACCTGAGGGCCACGACCCAGTATTTTTGACCAAATTGATTCCTGTCCACAGTAAAGAGATTTAACTTGGGTTATTTGTAATCTGTAATCAGTAAAAGGTTTTATTTATGTTGCCTCTGCAATGTGTAGATACTTGAATTCTTTTTTTCTTTTGCAGTGCGGCCTTTGTCTCTATGTTAATGCTGTTGTCATACACAATAGGGTTGTTAAAAATATCGAAAATCTGATTCTAATCGATACTGAAAACTAAACTAGATGAGCAGGTATCAATACTAAAAAAAAGTCACTGGATAGAAATAGTTTTAGAATGATCTTGAGCTGTATCAGAACAAGTATAAGAGCACACGAACCACTATGAAACCTACCTGGATAAGGTGACCAGACGTCCTTTTTTCCCCTGGGACCGTCCCAGTTTTGAGTCCTGTGTCCCCTGTCCCAGCAGATTTATCCAAAACCACTAATTTGTCCTGGTTTAACACAAGAAATGTCCCACGTGTCCCTATTTTTGACCAAATTGATTCCTGTCCACAGTAAAGAGAGGCATAAATTATCATTTCTTATGTAAAATACACAAAACCTGCATAGAAACACTGCTCTAAATGACTGGGTTGTGTTGGTTTCCCTTCAGACCGATGTTTAGAGCAGTGAGTATTCCACACTGCAAAAATCATTCACTTGCATATTGAATAGTGATTTATTTCATAATTTAACTGATTATTTGTTATCTGTAATCAGTAAAATGTGTTATTTACCGTATTTTCCGCACTATAAGTCGCACTTAAAAGCCTTTAATTTCATCAAAAACGACTGCGCACCTTATAATCCAGAGCGCTTTATATATGAATTTATTCGGGTGTCTTAGTACGACTTTGGTAAACTACAAAGCCACATCACTTGCAGCATTACGGCTCCCATAGTCAGGAGCATCGCGAAGTAATACATACTTTTAATATCAAAATGTACCTGTCAAGAGACACGCTCACCAACTTTAAACTCAAGGCTGTTATGAAGTGAAAGTGCGAGCTGCGTGGGAGCAGTGGATGAAAGAAGGCAAACGCACATTCACCAAGACAGGGAGACGGCGCCGGAGCTATTTATGCCACAATCTGCCAATGGATCGTGGACGCCTGGGCTAAGGATCAATATCAACTGTGGTTCGAGCTTTCACCAAGACCCGAATCATCACTGAACTGCCAGGGAACAGTAACCACACTGACTCGGAATAATGACAAGAGGGATGCGGGCGGGATGGACACCGTAATCGCCCAACTGTTTGAAACAATTATGAGTTATTGTGAATACACTAACAGTTTAGCGCAGGGGTGTCAAACTCATTCTGGTCCAGGGGCCGTATCCAACCGACTTTGATCCCAAAGGGGCCGGATCAGAAAACTCATGTCATATAAACCCCAAAAATAACAATAAGTTCAAATATTTGTGCAGAGAAACGCAAATCTATTACAGAAATCTTTTTTAATTGATGAACTCTTTCATATTATAATATTATGAACAACCTGAAACTTTAAGAAAAATACAATTTCAACACAATGTTTTAACATGAACTTGTTTAACATTAACTTGTATAAATAGGAATAAGTAAATTTTTCTTGGAAATTCCTGCACTCGGCTCCACTTTTCTCATTTTGGACATTTTTCTGATGAGGGTGTCACGGTCAACAGTCAAAACGATCGTCCTTTAAGAGCGTTTGGAAAGAGACAAGTCTTCATTTGTGCTGCTCTGGTGGGAGGGGCCACGTACAGAGACGCTGGAGATGCTGCTATGATAAACACCACAGAAAATTAACAATATTTTAATAAAAAATAGAATTAAAATATTTTAGTAGAAAATCAGCCGAGGGCCAGATTAAAGGTCTTGGAGGGCCGGATCTGGCCCCCGGGCCGCATGTTTGACACCTGTGGTTTAGCGTTTCAGATAGTATTTTTTTACGTGTTATAATTGAACAAAGTTGAGAGTTATTGTGAACGCGTTAAATAAAGTTTAACTGACTTATCTAACTGTTGTGTTTTGTTTAATGCGCCTTATAGTCCGGTGCGGTTTATATGTGAAAAAACTTTGAAAATAGACCATTCAATGACAGTGCACCTTATAACCCAGAGCTCCCTATAGTGCGGAACATACGGTATATTGAACCCTCTGCAATGTGTAGATACTTGAATTCTGATCTGTATATCTTCATTGAAAGCCTTACCGTGTCACTTCTTGTTGGGTTTACTGCTCTGAAAACTGAAAACTGAGCCTCTTCACCTGTGGAGAAGGAGGGTCTCTTCCTGCTTGTTTCCATGGAAATGTTGATCCTTCGGCTATAATCCACAGCGTGACCTAAAACGGATCGACCTCCATGAAGAACATTCTAAAGAATAGTTTTAAGTGTCTATTGGAAATCATGGAATGGCTCGTGGAATTTAAGAAGCTGCACGTTGCATATAATAATGTGCTTTGTATCCTGCTGAAAGTCCCTCTGTGGATTCAGTTTGCTGTTTGTGCAGAAAAATGCCTCTATTGAAAACTCTGATCAGATATGTTGTATGCAAATTTACCAAGTGCCTGGAGGACCCACAGAATGAATTTTAAACGTTTTAATAATTCCTGAGCAAAGTAGTGTCAGGCTCACTTCTGAACTACAGAGGCACTGGAGGAACTGCAGAATAGTTTTACTGTTTTGTTTGACTTCTTATTCTGGTAGTAGTAGTACTAGTAATGAAATCATCACAGATCCATTGATTTTGGTTGGATTTTTATATTTTTTTCAGTGGGATGAGTATACTGTTTGGTGAAAAGAATGGCATATTGGCTGATGTCATAACTTGGGGGAATAGTTGATTGCCAATGAGGTCAAGTGCGGTGAAAATATTGGAAAAAAGTGAAAAAACGCCTTATACTGTGCATATGACTGAACGGTTTTCATTCCGCACTCTTCTATCGAATGTATGTCTCTCTTTTTTATTTTAACCCTTATGATTATTTATGTTTTGATTTGTTTTTATTGTGATTTTAATGTATTACTTATTCTGTAAAGCACTTTGAATTACCTTACGAATTGTTCTATACAAATAAACTTAAATAACCTAAATTGAGCCAAAATCATGTAGAAATGTGTTTTAAGAATTATTTTTTCACTGAATGTTGTCACCACATGTGTTTGCATCTGGAATGCATTTCTTGACAGCTTATCCAACCCACTGAGGATTTCAGGAAATTTTTCATTTTTCAAACATTTGAATGAAGGATACATACACTAAAATGGCCACTTTTTATTTATTTATTTATTTATTTTTTGCAATACGGAAGAGCAGACCCTCCAATTATCGGTCCTTAGGGTCACAGTTAACAAAAATAAAAAACACAAATAGAAAGTATGGCAGATGATGTCAGGTTCAACCCATTTTTGAGACTTTGGTTCCCCGACTATCTGTTTTTAAATGTTCTATATGGACCCTGTGTCGTCTGAAATAAAACTTGATTGATGGAATCTTGCAGGTGATGTTTGAAGTTACACAGTGTTGCTTTAACTTAAGAGTGTTCAACTAAAATTAACACTAGTTCTGACTGATGACATTTCTTTTAGATTTTCCTGAAACTAAGATATAATTTGAAGTCATAAAATGTGTTAAGATGATACAAACATCTGAATCCAAGTCATTTTTTCTTTATCTTTTGCACTACAGCCTTTGTCTCCATGTTAATGCTGTTGTCAATTACATACAATAGCACACACAATAGGGTTTTCAGAACTATGGAAAATCAGCTTCTAATCGATACTAAAACTAAACTAGATGATCAAGTATCAAGACTAAAAAAAGTCACTGGATTTATCTCTGGTTTTAGAATGATTTTGAGCTGTATCAGAACAAGTATAAGAGCACATGGACAAGTATATGCATATGGACCACTGTGGAACCTACCTGGATACGGTGACCAGACGTCCCTATTTACCCGGGACAGTCCCAGTTTTGAACCCTGTGTCCCCTGTTGCAGCAGATTGATCCAAAACCAGTGATTTGTCCCAGTTTTACACAAGAAATGTCCCACGTGTCCCTATTTTTGACTAATTTGATTCCTGTGGGAGGTGGGACTTGCAAGTTGACTCGAGTCAGACTTGAGTCACTATTTTTAGGATTTGAGACTTGATAAAATGGACTAAGACTCAGTACTCGACTTGGACTTGAAGGTCAGTGACTTGGGGCTTGACTCGGACTTGAGACCTGCAATTTGAGAAGACTTGAGAAGCACTTTTAAATCTGAATTCATTCTATTCTGACCGTAATGTTTCTCACTAAGAAGAAAAAAGTAACTAAAATAAATTCTACAACTCTTATATACTCTATACATACTCCTATACAAATATACTATGATTTTTTTTAAAGTACAACTTCTCTTAAAAGTCATATAAATTGTAAAAACCTAAGCTGTGTTTGGTACTTTGGTTTAAAGACTTGAAATGAATCGAAGCTCAAAGCAGACGACTTGGACTTGACTTGGACTCATGGGCCAGTGACTTGAGACTCGACTTGGACTTTGGCTCTATTTGACTTGGTACTTGACTCGGACTTGAGGTCAAAGACTTTAGACTTACTTGAGACTTGCAAAACAACGACTTGGTCCCACCTTTGCCTGCCAACAGTAAAAAGAGTCATACATTGTCATTTCTTCAGGTAAAATACAGAAAAGCTGCTTAAAAATGACCAAAAAACACAAAGAAAATGTGACTGTACTGACTCACATGTTCGTCGTGAATGGACCGAGCGCCCATTTTCCATAATTACGTGCTTGTTTCGCAATTTTATTATTACCAGCCGCCCCAAACCGAGGGTGTCCCAGTTTTTGGTTTTGAAAATCTGGTCACCCTGAACCTGGACCACGTAAAAATCATGCAGATATAAGGCCACATGGGAATATAAAAGAAAATACTATGATTTTATGTTGAAAATCACATTCTACGGTCTAAAGAAAATCAGTTTTTATTATTGTGGTATCAGAATCGGTGTTGAGTATCGAGTCTGTTCCTTGGTATCGCTCTCACTGTACACGATAAACAAAAATAAACACAGGAAATCATGCAAATATAACAACTTTATCTTTTTATTGTCATACACTGTTAAACTTTCTCTGTTCTTAAACCTTTATAACATATAATATCATTGTAAGTATTAAAAGTTAACCCCCCCACACCTTTTGAGAAAAACAAAAAATCAAAAATGAACGGACAGAAACTGAAAATTCACACAGACGTATTATCAAGATCAGGCCGAGTATAAAACATCCATTGAAGCATTTTTTTTTTTTTTTTTTTCTAGAAGTCAATTTTTTTTTTGTTTTCTTTGTACAAAATTCACAGATATATTTCACAGAATTCTGAAAGTCCTTTTTGTCCTTCTTTGGAGACAAAACCTTCGTGGAAATAAATCGATGCGTGTTAATAAATAAAGCGTTTCAATATGGCGTCCAGTTTTTACAAGTGCTTTTCTGCTCAGGTAAAATAAAAAAGAAAAAAAATAAAAAAGAAATTTTAAAAAGTGACATGAAAAAAAAAAAAAAAAAAAAACTATCAAGAAGTCAACAAATTTCAAAATATCAATCTGTATTTGACTTATGTATACTTTTTTTTTTTTACTTGCATTTAGATTGTTTGACAAGATATATTTAAAAAATGTATATATATATATATATATATTTTTTTTTAAATAGATAATATGTCCAGTTTTAGAAACGAAAGAAAGATCCTCACACAAGAAGAAATTTCAAATGCTGTAAATAATTCTTAGTTCAAACTATTCGTATAAATATAATTATTCTGAATTCAGTTAATCAAATTTTTGATATGAATAGACAGATAGACACAGATAGATAAATGGATAGATAGAAAGATATAGATAGATAGATAGATAGATAGATAGATAGATAGATAGATAGATAGATAGATAGATAGATAGATAGATAGACAAATAGATAGATAGATAGAAGATAGATAGACATAGATAGATAGATAGATAGATAGATAGATAGATAGATAGATAGATAGATAGATAGATAGATAGATAGAAATAGACATAGATAGATAGATAGATAGATAGATAGATAGATAGATAGATAGATAGATAGATAGATAGAAATAGACATAGATAGATAGATAGATAGATAGATAGATAGATAGATAGATAGATAGATAGATAGATAGATAGATAGATAGATAGATAGATAGATAGATAGATAGATAGATAGATAGATAGATAGATAGATAGATAGATAGATAGATAGATAGATAGATAGATAGATAGATAGATAGATAGATAGATAGATAGATAGATAGATAGATAGATAGATAGATAGATAGATAGATAGATAGATAGATAGATAGATAGATAGATAGATAGATAGATAGATAGATAGAGAGATAGATAGATACAGACAGGTGCTCCAGGACTGACCTGCCCAGTCACCAGACATGAACATCATTGAGCAGGTCTGGGGTAGAATGAAAGAGGAAGCATGGAGGCAAAACCAAAGAATCTTGATGAACTCTGGGAGGCTGTAAGACGCTTTCTTTGCTATTCCTGATGACTTCATCAACAAATTGTATGAATCATTGTCGAACCGCATGGATGCGTCCTTCAAGCTCATGGAGTCATACAAGATATTAAATATGGATCTCACAGCACCACTACTTCATTCACTGACGTTATGCAAAATATTTTTGTATTTGAAGTAAATTATTTGTTCAATTTTCTGTAGGCGACAAAACTTTTGTCTTGCCAAAATCTGACCTTTCTGTGTTCATGAAATGATCAATCTTTCTTCAGTGAAGCAAATTTATTTTAGTTTATTGAGCATAATTTGGGAGGGTTTTAGCTTTCATATGAGACATTTCTAAAACCAATCGATTAATTTAATACTCCCTACAACTGTACAGCAACTCGCCCTTATGTAACAGATAATACTCCCTACAACTGTACAACTCGCCCTTGTGTAACAGATAATACTCCCTACAACTGTACAACAACTCGCCCTAAACAGATAATACTCCCTACAACTGTACAACAACTCGCCCTAATGTAACAGATACTCCCTACAACTGTACAACAACTCGCCCTTATGTAACAGATAATACTCCCTACAACTGTACAACAACTCGCCCTTATGTAACAGATAATACTCCCTACAACTGTACAACAACTCGCCCTAATGTAACAGATAATACTCCCTACAACTGTACAACAACTCGCCCTTATGTAACAGATAATACTCCCTACAACTGTACAACAACTCGCCCTATGTAACAGATAATACTCCCTACAACTGTACAACAACTCGCCCTTATGTAACAGATAATACTCCCTACAACTGTACAACAACTCGCCCTTATGTAACAGATAATACTCCCTACAACTGTACAACTGTACAATAATACTCCCTACAACTGTACAACAACTCGCCCTTATGTAACAGATAATACTCCCTACAACTGTACAACAACTCGCCCTTGTGTAACAGATAATACTCCCTACAACTGTACAACTCGCCTTGTAACAGATAATACTCCCTACAACTGTACAACAACTCGTCCTTATGTAACAGATAATACTCCCTACGACTGTACAACAACTCGCCCTTGTGTAACAGATAATACTCCCTACAACTGTACAACAACTCGCCCTTGTGTACCAGATAATACTCCCTACGACTGTACAACAAGTCACCCTAATGTAACAGATAATACTCCCTACGACTGTACAACTCGCCCTTATGTAACAGATAATACTCCCTACAACTGTACAACAACTCGCCCTTATGTAACAGATAAATACTCCCTACAACTGTACAACAACTCACCCTAATGTAACAGATAATACTCCCTACAACTGTACAACAACTCACCCTCATGTAACAGATAATACTCCCTACAAACTGTACAACTCCCTTATGTAACAGATAATACTCCCTACAACTGTACAACAACTTGCCTTTGTGTAACAGATAATACTCCCTACAACTGTACAACAACTCGCCCTTATGTAACAGATAATACTCCCTACGACTGTACAACAACTCACCCTTATGTAACAGATAATACTCCCTACAACTGTACAACTTGCCCTTATGTAACATATAATACTCCCTACAACTGTACAACTCGCCCTTATGTAACAGATAATACTCCCCACAACTGTACAGCAACTCACCCTTATGTAATTTATTTTGACTTGTACATTTACATTTATATAATTAATTAATGTATATAATTAATTAGAATGTATTATTACCATTTATATTTTCACTCTTTGTTATTATATTTTATTGTGAAGTGTGAGCTCCTGTGCCCAAATAATTTCCCTTGTGGATCAATAAAGTTTGTCTAAGTCTAAGTCTAAAATAGATGGACAGATAGAATGATTTGTGTTTTGTTTTTCACAGTGTAAAACATAAAAAACTGTCCGGGCGTTTTTCTCCTCCCGGTGCACAAAGAGCTGACAGAGGAGATTCCGCTGAACCCCGCAGTCACGGATTTGCATATCTGACATTCTGACGCCGCTGCACTAAATGGATTGATCTATTTATTTATTCGGTACATCTATTTTAGAATCTGCTGTCTGTGCTAAAGATGGAGGTTTCAAAAATAATTCTCTATGTGACGCTGACAGGGCTGTTTCGAGATTTACAAGGGCGCTCTGCCAAAAAGTAGTTTAGGGTACTTTATTTGCAAGATACACAATACATTAACCACAACACCATCTTAAGACACAAGTAAAGGACGTTTGGATTGTTTGAAATGAGCGATATGTTTTTCTGTATCTATAGAGACTAGGGGTGTAACGATATCCAAGTCTCACGATACGATATTTATTGCGATATCGTGGGAAAGATCACGATATGGTGGGGAGGCTCATGATTAGGAACGTAACAATATCCAAATCTCTCGGTAAGATATTTTCACGATATACATCTCACGGTACGATATTTATTGTGATATTTTGTGGAGGCAAAACTGTTAATATTCCACTTTTTCCTCTTAAAATGCACAAGACTTAATCCAAAGAACTAAGGCTGCGTTCAGACTGCAGCCTGAAGTGACCCAAATCAGATTTTTTGGCCTCTATGTGACCTGTGTCTGATCTTTTAATGACAGTCTGAACAACACAGATCCGATTTTTTCAAATGTGACCCAGGCCACTTGGATATGTGGTCCTGAAACCGATACATATCTGATCTTTTGACATGCGACTTCAGTGTGAACGGCCAAAGCGCATTCATCCGACCTACACGTTATCAACAAGCCACAAACGTCACTATTCTGCGCTGAAGTAGGCGAAAATTGTTAATGAACTCCGTGTCACTGAAGCGAAGCACATCACCACTCACCACTCTTGGCTACGTCTCCACATCCACACGTTCCTTTCAACGGACGTCGCTGCCGCTGTCCCACAAAACACCACGGCCAAAAACCTCGTCCTTCTCCTTCTCAATCTCCTCCTTAAAACAAGTAAGTTGTTCATGTTCTGGCTCCGGTACGAGAGGAACTTTAAAATCTCCAGGTGCTCGATGCTCGTGTCCATGTTTGGACAACGTCCGTAAACACAGAGCACGCTCGCTGCGGTTGACGTCGTCGTGTCTCCAGTGTCACATGCGGGACACTTTCGGGCCGTTTAATGTTCACACTGGAGTCACATACAAGTCGCATTTAATTGGAAATGCGAACGACCTCGCAAAAACATCGGATTTGAGCATTAAGCCCTGCAGTCTGAACGTAGCCACTGAGACAAACCACAACAGTTCGCAGCAGAAAAACGCAAATTTCCCTCTGTCTGAAACTATGATGCACATGCAAGATAAAAAAAACAATAAACAAAAAAACATAAAATACTTTAATAGTGGATTTAAAGAGGGGGTATTTTACTTCTTCTGGGGTTTTAACTGTTAACATCACAACACACCTTTATACTGTTTTAGTCCAAATAATGCCCTTTGTGGATCAATTAAGTATAATATAAAGAGTTCAGATTTGTTTTTTTTTCTGATTTTAAAATAGATGGATGAATAGATAGACAGCCACACTTAGATATGTAGATAGATAAGTAAACAGATAGATAGAGATAGACACAGATCAGACACATAAATAAATAAAGAAAACAAAACATGTTTTTGGAGTGGATCTTAACAAAAAATCAAAATTTCTGCCATTTCCCCGACAATCTTCTCATTTTCAAACGGCCCTGGAGTATAAATTGGTACAAAACACTTTTCTGGCAACCGCGTGGTCCCCATCTGAAGCTCCTTGTAAATCATCGACAGTCACCAAGAAACGAGTCGAGGCAGGGACATTGTTAATTGCTCCCCGCTGACTTCCGCTGTCACTAACGCGCAAATTAGGCTAACCTTAAAACCGCCGGCGGGTACGAGTCCGTGCCCGCGAGCCCCTGCCCGCCGCCGCTAACAGGATGGGAGACGGGCAGAGCTTCTCGTTTGACAAATTTGGCACATTAAACGGCGCTAGGCTAATCTCCGTCACTGTTAGCCGTAATGGACTTAATGGGCTATTAGACAAAAAGGTGCGAAGATAGCTAATGGAAGAATTTGTCAGAGCCAACGCGCGTGTGGCCCCCGGAGCGATCCTCCACTTCAGAAACGGCGCAAAAAAATGAAAAAATAAAAGGAAGGCGAATTTTGATCTGACGATGAATCATGCGAGCGGCGGCGGTCGGCAGCGTCTAGGCTCAGGGTTATTTTTTGAAACAAATCTCGCTTTCGTTTCACTCGTATCTCTACCTGCTGGGTTGTAAAGTGGCTAAATTCTAGCCGTGGCTTTCTCAGCGATGACAATCTAAAACTGTTGCCATAGTAATTGACAATTTACAATAAAATGCTGTATTTTGTGAATGGGCAAAAGTCCTGAAATTAATATGAAGCCACTTTTGGATTGGTTCAGATTCCTGTTATTTGCAACATTTTGAAGATTTTTTTTTTTTCCCATTCAAAAGAAAACGAATTTAAAGGTATTGTCATGTCGTCTTTAAAGGTTGTATAGAGGATTTTCCAAGGAACGAGAAATCCAGCGACTGTTTGTCCTTTTCAAATGTTGCGCATGCGTGAAACCACCCCCCTCCCATACAGCTCCTACGTAGAAACGCCTCCTTCTGCCTCATCCTTACGCCAGAAACCGGTGCGCTGCACATGACTTGTAAACAACTAACTACAGTGTTGGTTAGGCAAGACGGAGAAGTGAGGAGCGGGGGGAGGGGGGCGCGGACATTTCGTTCGCGGACGAGAAGTGAGGAGCAGGGAGAAGAGCGGAACGGGCAGAGAGGGGGCGCGGAGATTCCGTGCGAATGAACTAGCTACTACTACAACACGCAGCAGCAAGCGGACTCTTTCTTTGCCTTGAAAATTAAGTTTTCAGACATAGGATATCGCATTCGTGTCCTGAAAAACGTTTGTCTAACTCTTGGAAATAAAGTATGTTTTCATAATAAGCAGAAGTTTCCTGTCCAGGAGTAATTTGGCGACCAGTGCGTCAGTCTTTAGACCCTGCGTCTGCTTCAGTTGCGCCATCGCTGGAATGAATCTTCAAGAATCATCTTAGTTTGGTTTCGCTGCTTTTCCCCTTGTCTTCTTCTTTCAGCAACCTCAAAAACGGACTTTGTTTTGGGGCTAATTGCTCCTGGATTATTGTCTGCCCTTGCAATAAACTTTGTGCGAACTGCGAGGAAGATATAGGTCAAAAAAGCCGCTAAGAACTGTTGCGTTGGTGGAGTAAACAGCGTCTGTACGTCTGTGGACTGTGTGACAGACGTACGTAAACCACGTAATGGCGGCGCGCAGGCAAGTCAGTTACGCTAGAAACGTAGGGAGATTGATTGACAGCCTGTCAACTAACAGATAACGAGGCAGTGTTGTTATCTATTGGCAAATGTTTAGCCCCACCACGTCCAGAGTTGATGAATTTTTATTCTCTTTTTTTTGGTCATCATAATTACAAGGCTACTGCATTCTATAATGCTATCATTGACAATTTGAAACAAAAAAAAAACAAAAAAAATCCTCCATACAACCTTTAAGTACTTGTATGTTCAAAGCAGCTGACGCTATTCCCCGCCCACTCCTCCCATTGGTCAGCGTGGGTCATGCACTCAGTGATTGACAGGTGGTTGACCAATCAGAGCAAAGGATACTAAATAGCTCATATAGTTTAATGTAAAATGTCTGAAAATTTTGAAAGAAAGATCATTGTGTTAGATTAGAAAAGGCGGGTGGGATTAAATAAGTTTTCTTCTTCCCACTCCTTTTTGGGCCAATTTTTATTTTTTGTTGTTGTTATTTCTGCTATGATTTCATTAATGTAATATGTTTCCACTTGTAAAAGAATGTACATTTCTTACTTGAAATGCCCAAAATGAATACATAAATCAAAGGTGATCCATGATTTGCGTGAAGTAACAGATAATTATATCAAGTGTTATTCCATTGTGCTGAGTAACAAAAATTTTGTTAAAAAATGCCCGCTACTATTGTAAATGTGTAATTTTGAAACCCAACTTTGTCCACTAATAATTGGAAAATGGTTTATGTTTTATAGACACCTAACTGTACCCCAGTGATGTCACTAAAATGAGCCGCTCTCTGACATTTTTGTTTTGGAAATGTAGCTTGTCAGAGGAAAAAGGTTGGAGACCACTCTTCTAGATATTTCCACACATTCTACATCAAAACCAGGTCTGAAATGGGACCCAGAAGACCCACAGCTAAACCAGGACTAGACCAGGTCCAAAGGAAGAAACCAGGGCTGACCGAAGTGGAGAACTATGCACTATGAGTAACTCTGTAATAAGGATGTAACGATATCCAAATCTCAATGGTACAATAATTATTAGGATATTTTGGAGAGGTTAACAGAATTGTACATACGCTATGTCTGGTGGCTTGTGTTGTTGCCAGATTGAATGTTTTTCAGCTAAATATTATGGGCTCTCTACAGTGTGTAGCCGGGTTTTTGCCTGGAACACAAGAAATCTGGCACCCTATTGAACAGAGTTAAATAGAAGTGCATGCCGTTCACAGACACCAGAATGAACGCGTTCACAGTTCGTTCATCAGGGAGTAGTACAGTGCGTTCAGTTCCTGTTCGCCCAAAATGTGAACGTATTCAGGTATAACACTGCCGAGCACCAAGCATGTTTGAAGGATGTCTTCCCTTTTGGTATTTGCTTTTGTTCAACATCAAACATTCGAGAAATATTTCAAACATTGCTAGCGCTGCATCGCAGGTGCAATATGGGAGGGGATTTGTGGCGATGCAAAAAATGTCAAAATTAAGGACACATAACAGAGGTCTGGACAGAAGGCTCTAAAACCGGACTGTCCGATGGAAATCCGGACGAATGGTCACCCTACTAAGGACACAGCAACATCATTTGGTCCGAGCAGGAAATGATTTTCGGTCCTTCAGGTTTGGGGACGACAACTCTAACCACTGAGCCACTGACACAGGAGACGGACCCTTCACCAGAAAAGTTACTGACTGCACATTTAAGCCAGTCCTGGCAACATACTTTTCTTGTTAATCTAAAGATGTACATTTTGTTTTCTTACGTACTTTAACTACTTGGGTTCTTTTTAAAGACAGTACAGTAAAGTGTATTTATCTTGTTGACATGTTTCGGCTGCTGCATCTTCAGAACCGTCCCCAGTGTTGGTGGTGACGTGTCGTATATCAGCTGTTGTTACTTCCTGGTCAGCCTGATGAACCTGCAGGTAGCTCAGACTGACCACGCCTCCCGTCGCCCGATGTTCTCTGGAGGAGAGCGTCCCAGGTGTGTGAAAGGAGGAATGCTCTGTCATCATGATTAATGCTGTCCGTGCCTCTTTTCCTGATTTCAACACTTCACCACCAACACCGGGGACAGTTCTGAAGAAGTTCTGCAGCTGCAGCCAAAACATGTCAACAATGTAAATACACTTTACTGTATTGTCTTTAAAAATAACCCAAGAAGTGAACGCTTTGCTTGTTAATCGTGAGTTGTATTTCATTTATTTTCTAGACACCTACATTTGTTCATCTTCCATTTCCACATTGCCACACCCATCGCTCCAACGTTTTATCGCACAAAAATGAACAAGAATAAAATAAGAAGAAAAATGGATTTACGGTTCTCCCACTTTTCCCGGTAAGTCGTCCTGTCGGCTTGTGTTTGGTTAAAGCTGCTCTCGTGCGTGGAGACCTTGCCCGTTACCAGCCTGTGGGAGACGGAGTGCTTTTCTCTGAGCTGTAGTCAAACTGCGCAGGCCGTGACTCACACTGACTCACGGTGTCAGGGAGGAAGGCCGGCCTCCATTTTGGAAGAAAAACAACACGGTCAATCGGCTAGAGTGCCACACGCTCGTAACTTTAAATGTCGCTATTTTTATGTTAATGGATTCCAGAGTTAAAGGCGCTGTACCTGATTTTGTCTATGTTTTGAGTGAGTAAACTTGCATTGCCCCATTAAAGTAGTCAATCTCCACCTCGTACTTTACTCACTATGGAGTTGATTTGACAAATGTGTATGTTACTGTAAATTTGTTTTAGTAAAGGACACAGATTTAAAGGTGGTGAACCTGAAAAACATGACAGTTTGCAGTGGTCCATAGTTAGTTAGTTAATGTATTTTATTGGCTTTATTTATTGCTATTTTATGATTTAGCTCTTATTTTATCTTACTGTTTTTATTATTTTAAGACTAGAATCATTAAATCTGAGCGTTTATTTTATCGTTTTATTATTATTGTTGTTATTATTATGTATTTGTGCAGCACTTTGGAAAACTGTTTTGTGGATTGGATTGGACTGGATTGACCATAATGGTAAAGCAAACAACAACCAGCATGCTAACACGCACTTCCTAATTTTTCCTATTGCCTCAAGAGTGGTTTATACAATATAGGTGACACATATTGCTCAAACACAAGGGAAGGAATCAGGATTTGGTGAACTAATTCTTTTTAGTTTTAGTCTAGTTTCAGTCAATAAAAATGTCATGTGAATTTACAACTAAATCCGGAGAAGTCTGGTTTTTTAAAATTTATCATATTACTATTATAATTTTTATTGCATTACATTTACTGGTGTGTATCCAGTCTACACTTCCTCTCATTCGTATATATTTAGTCTTAGGGCCTGTTTACATGAGAACGCTTGCGAGTAAAAATGGCAAAATATTTTACCAGAAGTGCCTTTCGTTTAGACAATGACAGTGTTTTTGGGGCTTAAAGGTTGTATGGAGGATTTTTTTTGTTTCAAATTTTCACTGAAAGTTCAAAATACCATTACAGAAACTCAGCAGCTTTGTAATTATGATGACCAAAAAAAAAAAAAGAATGAAAATCTATCAACTGTGGATGTAGTGAGGCCAGAGAAACATCAGCCAATAGAAAACGAGGCTGCCTCATTTTCTATTGGCTGTTAGGTTGTCAATCAAACTCCTTATGTTTCTAGTGTAACTGACTCATCGGCGCACGGGGATTATGTGGTTTATGCAACGGTTTTTAGAGGCTTTTTCAAACTGTAGCTTCCTCGCAATTCGCACAAACTTTGTCGAGACGGCGGACGAGAATCCACGACCAGTTCACCGCAAAAGAAAGTCCGTTTTTGAGGTCGCTGAAAGAAGAAGAAGAGAAGGAGAAAAGGAGCGAGAAGATAACGGAGGTGATTCTTGGAGATTCCTTCCAGCGATGGCGCGAATGAAGCGGACGTAGGGTCTAAAAACTGAAGACGCGTCGGTCGCTAAATTATTTTTAGACAGGAAACTTCAACAGTAATTCTGAAAGCGCACTGGCTGTAAACAAGTGTGATTTCTAGAGTAAAGAGGCGGGAGGAGAAGTTTCTACTGAAGGAGCTGTGGAGGAGGAAGGTGGTGTCACACATGCACACTTAAATATCCTCTATACAACCTTTAAAACACAAAAATGTGAAACCACTCCAAAGCTGAACACGCTCCGCCGTAGCGTTTCCGTCTACACTGCCCAAGACGCAAAGCTCTGGTCAGATCTGCGCACGTCACGTACGCGTTTACGTCCAATACATCACCACCTAGGCGCCTGGCATGCATACCCAATCGAATTCCACACCCATTTTTGCATCACCGTATGTGCGCAGATTTCTTCCCGAAAACGCTCGTCTAAACGCGGAACAAAAAGCGAAGACGCGACGTCACTTTTGCGTCTTCTGTTCAGACCGTCGTCATATAAACGTAGCCTATGCCTCTGTTATATTTAGTGTTTTAGAAGAAAATATCAACTTTATTCAGTGAAAGTGTGTGTATATTTGCAGAGGATCAACAGCTGGCAGCAACTTTCCCCGGGGTTGTGATGCTAACTGTAGACACTGCTTTGTCTGAAGCTCTGTTCCTCAAATTTGACTTTAATTTGAGCAACAACAAGTCTCCCACACATAAAACAGTCACTCTTACTTTTTTGTCAAAAAACAAACTCCTATACAGGACCATGAACGCTCATATTGACCACAGGCTCTGGGAAATGTACTTTTAAATCCATTTTATGTTTTTGGTAACACTTTATAATAACTACACCTTATTTAGCCTTAATAAAGTATGAACAAAGACTTAATTAATAATGATTCACGCTTAGTTACTACTTAATTACTACCTGAATTAGCGCTTAACTTTCGCTCAATTCGCCTGTGCTGTAAATAGTAACTCAATACTTCTTAATTACTCATGAACTAACCATTTGCATGTTTACAAATGCATATTTAAGTTCACATTTGAGCATTTATTAATGATTAGTAAGCCATGAGAGAATGATTTACTAATAATGCAATGCAATGATAATTCAGGCAGCTGTTATCTGTTAGTTAAATCTTTCTGAGAGCTTTTCTAAAGTGAAGACTAATTATCCTTTATTAAGCATTTGTTAAGGTTGGTCAAATTCCAGAGAAACAATAATGCATTACTAGTAAATCATTCTCTCATGGCTTACTAATCATTAATAAATACTCAAATTTGTACTTAAATATACATTTACAAATGCACACACAAATGGTTAGTTCATGAGTAATTAAGTAAGAAATAATTATGAGTAACTATTTACAGCACAGGTGAATTAAGTGCAAGTTAAGCGCTAATTCAGGTAGTAATTAAGTAGTTACTAAGCGTGAATCATTATTAATTAAATCTTTGTTCATTATTAATTAAGTCTTTGTTCATGCTTTATTAAGGCTAAATAAGGTGTAGTTATTATAAAGTGTTTTTTTTTTGTTTTCAGATGATCTTAAAACGTTTTTGAAAGTGTTTACTAATGTGTGCATTGCGTCACTGCTGAACATTTCTCCAATAGAGATGCATGTAGAACACCCCCAACGTCGCTGCAAAGTATCAACATGATTATTATTTTATTTTTTTATTTTTTTCTTCAGATTCTAGCTTCGCAAATCTCATCCGAGAGACAAATTTCAGACAACACAATAACTTTTTCTACCTGGAGGACCTGGAGGATTTTCATTTTGATTTGTTTTGGTTGCCTGACTATAAAGTAAGAGGATTATGCTGACAGCCTGCTACCGCTGTCTCTCAACTAATCCATATAAATGCACTCTCTCTCCCCCTCTTTTGTCCGTCTGTTACAACCCCTATGCATCCTGGCTCCTCCTCCTCCACCGCAGCAGCAGCAGCAGCAGCAGAACCATCAGCCTCCTCAGCATCACTGTTTTCCCTCACTCTAAATCTGTGCTGGTTGAATAAGAGCATTATGTCGTGAGAATTTACCCCTTAACTAAAGCTGTCTTCGGTCAAATCCATGATACATTTTTTCTATAACTTGTGTCTAAAATGAAACCTGCTCTCTTTGCTTGATTAACGGCTTTTTAATTAATTATTTAAACATTACAGCAGAAGAAATATCAGGTATTTTATGGTCGAGACTAAATCAGGTTCAAACTATGTAATCCAGGGTTGTACCAAGACATATTTAGAGCAGGACTTTATGACTGAAACTGGACTAAACCAATCACTAAATCTGTATTGGACCGATACTGAACTTGGACTAAACCAAGGACTAAATCAGGACTGGAGCAAAGATTAAACCTGGACTAAACCAAGGACTATAAACCAATAACTAATCTCGATCGAAACCTGGATTTAACCAAGGAGTTAACTAGGGACCTTAAACCAAGGATTAAACCTGGACTAAACCAAGGACTATAAACCAATAACTAATCTCGATCGAAACCTGGATTTAACCAAGGAGTTAACTAGGGACCTTAAACCAAGGATTAAACCTGGACTAAACCAAGGTCTAAACCAGGACTTAAACCTGGGCTAAATCTGGTCTTAAACAAACTAAACCTGGACTAAGCCAAAGACTATAAACCACTAACTAATCTTGATTGAACCTGGATTTAATCAAGGAGTTAACCAAGGACCTAGACCAAGGACTAAACCTGGGCTAAACCTGGACCCTAAACCAATAATTAATCTTGATGGAAACAATGGAAACCTGAATTTAACCAAGGACCTGAAGCAAGGATTAAATTTGGACTAAACCAAGGTCTAAACCAGGACTTAAACTTGGGCTAAACCTGGAGTAAAACCAAATAAACCTGGGCTAAACCTGGACTAAACCAAGAACTAATCTTGATCAAAACCTGGATTTAATGAAGGAGGTAACCAAGGACCTAGACCAAGAATTAAACTTGGACTAAACCAAGGTTTAAACCAGGACTTAATCCTGGGCTAAAATTGGACTAAAACCAACTAAAGCTGGGCTAAACCTGGTTTAAACCAAGGACTATAAACCAATAAATAATCTCGGTCGAAACCTGGATTTAATCAAGGTGTTAACTAAGGACCTAAAGGAAGGATTGAACTTGGCCTAAACCAAGGTCTAAATCAGGATTTAAACCTGGACTAAACCTGGATTAAAACCAGCTAAACCTGGGCTAAACCTGAACTGAACCTATGGCAAAACCTAAGAATAGACCTGGACTTGAAACCAATGACTAACCTTGAACTAAACTTGGATTTAACCAAAGAGTAAACCTGCACTAAACCAAGTACTAAATCAAGGACTAAACCAAGTACTAAACCTGGATTACAAAACCTGGACTAAAGATGAACTAAACCTGAACCGAACCAATGACCTAACCTGGACTAAACCAAGGACAAATGCTCAAACATCCCTAGGACTAAGTCAAGTCTAAACTAAGTCTTTAAATCAAGACTAAACCAGTACTACATCAGGACTAAACCAGAACCAAACCAGGAATAACCCAGAACGAAACAAGCACATGGACCAGATCTAAACCTAGTACCTCAAACGAGACTAAATAAAGTCCACCCAAAACCAGAAATTAACCAGATCCAAATAAGACCTAGCAGGACTTAAATGTGTTTCAGCTCAATTTAGCCCTTTTTTCCTCACACAAAATTGCGTGTACATTGAAGACTTATTGGAGTGTGGCTTCCTTTTGGCACAGAGACAAACAACATGGCTACCGCTTTAGAAAAGACTATCGATCTTGGAGTGAGGAGGCCCCAGGGTTTAAGAGGAACACGAGCAAACACAGGACTAATGCTGCTGGTTTCTCTGTCGGGTTAACACAACATTTAGAGAAAATTGCAAAAGGGAGCATTTAATTAAAGCCGGGATATTACTTTTCCCTGGGGTATTAACTGACAACACTTAATGTATTTCGATCAAAACGTTACATTTTATTGTTTGGAAAAAGGCTATATTCGCCGAAAACAACTGGTGGAAATTTTAGAGTTGTATGTTGTTTTTCTGTTGTCCAAGATTCACTGTAAGAAGTGTTAAAAGCCGCACTATTCTTTGTCTCGTCTTTTAGGCTACGTCCACACGACAACGATCCAGGATATTTGTTTTTTGGGTTGTTTTTTTTGAGGGTTGAAAGGGTTGGATCAATAAATATTCATGCCCAGACGACAACGGAGCACTGAGTGAAAACAACCTGTATGTGGCGCTGTAAAACAATGATAATAATATTTAATAATGCAAATCTCATCACTGTATTTTTAAACTTTAAGGTAATTTAGCAGATTTTCGATCTCAGAAATATAACCGTTTTGTTTTTTAAGGCGTTTAAGTTTTCGTTTTTAGTCATAAAACTTGGATGAGAATTATTAGAATAGCTTGGTCTCAAAATCCAACAGTCAATTACCCGTGCGTAATCGTTGTTATTGATCCGTTGCGTAATCTGCGTGGTTTGTGTTTTTAGCATTAGCGTTAGGAGCATGTCTCGGTCGTTGGGCGACGGGAGCGGCTCCTTAGGCTACACCTGTCACATTTCGACAACGGTCTCGCGGTCCTCGGAGGCTTGTTCGAGGGCCGCAGCCTTCACAGCATCGGAGGACCCTGGCGGTGACGGGGTCGCAATGTCATCGTTTTCCAAAAGCTGCGGTTTGCTCGTCCACATGACAACGCAAAGCCGGCTGTGACGGAGCAGGCTCGTCCCTAAGAACGCCATCCCTGGGGAGAGCACGTGAAGACGCGCGCGCCCGTTTCCGTATTCTTTGCGCACCGCTCGCCGTACCATTTCATACCTAAATCACTGTTTTAAAAATAAAAATTTCCCAACACCTCCTGCGTGTCGTGCCGCGACTAAGGGTGCACACTTAGAAGCGCTTATTCAATTCATGTAAAGCACGCTTAACAATACATTTACTTACCCTCGCGCCGCCGCCTTCGCCCTCCTACCGTGGGGTGTTCTGGCAAACCCGGACACATCCGCGCTGGGAGCTTAAATCCTGTCGTTGCGCGGGTTCAGGGGATCAGGTGAGCAACAATTAATTTGCATGGCCAATTAAATGTACTGTCGGTCTTGCAGACCTCTTATACAAAATCTATTCATTCTGGGCGCAAGCTATTATGTATATAGAACAATCAAGCGAAGGAACGTAGGCCGTTTAATTGTAGAAACGGCGTAATCACTATTATTGGGGGGAATTATGTAATGTGGGAGGGGCAAACGGGAATATAAAGGTGCGCTCTCCAGCTCTGTCACCAGTCGCGACCAGGTTACGGTGGAGGTAACTTGTGTGGAGTGAGCCAGAGCGAACGAGCGACCGAGAGCGTGAGTGAGAGAGCGAGCGAGCAAACGCTGAAGGACTTAAAGGGGAAGTCCACCAAAAACTTATTTTGTTTTTTTTTTGTTTTTCACACCACCACTGTAAATATTTTTCCACTCACGTTTGGCACCTTTTGCACTGTTGGAGAGCACAATAAATCACCGAAAAGCATTTCCTGGCTAAGCCTGAGTCTTTTGGAAGAACCCCACCACACCGGCGTTCTCAGATTTCTCCACTCTGGAACCCGTTCTCAAAAAACACAATTTTCGCCCACTCGAAACACCGGCTCTGTGTGGACGAAAGACCAAAACGAACGCAAACTTCACCGTTTTGACCAAAAAACGTTGTCGTGTGGATAAGCCCTTAGTCTCACACCTCTAGATAATTTTGTGTTTTCCATTTACACGTCTTCCTGTTTTATTTTACGTGCCTATTGTTTGATCATCCTCACCTGTACTCAAATGTTAATGTAATGATGTTATATATGTATTTTCAGTTTTACATATTTAAGTATTTAAGTGTTGTTACCCCATTGTCTGTCAGTGTGAAACTACTACACATTGCATCCTGTTTGTGGAGTTGTATTGTATTCTTTTTTAACATACTTTTAAAAAAATACCTTATCTATGACAAATGTCCTTGTTGGAGCACGGGTGACAGAGGCGTGTGGGAAGTCTAGGACAGAATCTTACTGTTAACCAGAAGGGTTTGACATATTTACACACACTTACACGCACATTTTGGTATAACATTACCAAAAATAAATAAATACAAATACCCCCTCTTCTCTAAGATCTAAAGAGAAGACTGTATTTTCTGTAGGCTCTATTCACGCTTACGTCACAAACCAAGGAGACGTTTGGAAAGATGCGATGACAACTTCCGGTGCAGTTTCCGACACTGGGTTCGCCGAAAGACTGTGATCAAACCCACTGAAGTAAACGTGATCAGCGGTAAAATGAAGACTGCAGACGTATGTGCTGTTTGGAATCATGAATTTGGCGCCTCATCTTTTCTAACCGCGTGTACCCAGTGCACTCGGAGTTCGTGCGTCAGTGGGGAAATGATGAAAACTGAGGTATGGTTGTAATTGTTGATTCGCTGAACGTGACGGAAGAAAACTGGGGATGGGAAGCTGTAATCACATCTTTCCAAACCTCTTCCTGGTTTGTGACGTAAGCGTGAATAGAGACAAATTCTATATCGTTTTCATCCAATCACTGTGTATTCTTTTATATGCTGAAGAATGAAAAAAACGTATACAAACACATATAACGACATTGGCTAAAATAGTTTACAATGGACCCACAAACATATACTTTATATATTATTAAAAATATATGAATAAATATATGATTTTTTTTTCTTTAATCTTTCTTTTTTTCTTTTTAATCAACCAGTTTCATTCAATTAAACTGGTTAAACTTGAAAATTAGAACTTGTTGGGTTCAACCTATGTTATAGATCATGTATTTTTAATTTTAGATTTTTAATTTTATGAAAAAACTAATGTAAGTTTTGGGAGCAGCAGTGTCTTGATGGAAATTCAAACACTTAATCCCTCAAAAAAAACTAAATAAATAAAAGAATAAATAAAATAATCCAAACTGCGTATAAATTTGAAAAAAAAAAAAAAGTATCAATAAAACAAACATTGGCACTTGTTATAGCACGGATAGTTAGTTAAAAAGAAAAACAAAAACCACAGTGGAGCAGAAAAGCACTTGGTCAACATGAACAATACTTAATATATTACATCTCGAAAAAATTTAAATTCCTCTACACAATAAAAATCCAAAAATTGTAAATAAACGTTAAAAATGCATGAGAAAAGCATTGTGTTATTTTGGTAGGCAAATATGGCAGCTGTATCCTGTCACCTTGCAGCTAATGAGCATCCTCTGCGTCCTTCTCGTCTTCAAACTTGGCAGTTGAGGACACCGGATTTACGGGATTAGCGTGTAGAATGTTTTGTACTTTTTTTTTTTTTTTTTTTTTTTTGTGTGTTCATTTTTGCTTGTAAATCACAGTAGCAACCTCCTTCGGAAACAGTGGGGTCCCGCGCGATGGGAGCTCACAACATTTCCGAACACATATGTTGTTGAGCACACAAAGGATGAGATGTCGTAAACACAGCCACGCTAAGTACCAACCGTGTAGGATTAGCATCTTGAGTGAGCGTAAACATGGACGAGAGCGGTTTTCAATGGCGCGTACACACAACCATCTCGTTTTGTAGAGCTCAACGGTGCACAGTTTTAATTCTGGAAGAAAACAGAGATAGGGTTTCTGTTGTTTGTGTTCAGGAAATCAGTCTTGGATAGAATTTTGTTTGGTTTTAATAAGATAAGAAAGGAAAAAATCATGATTGTGAAAAACTGAATTTGGCCCTACATCTACTCAGTTTTTGTTTCAAGGTGAACTATGTTTTCTGGTGGAGGCTTGTATCCCTGGAGACAGTATCACTTCACCTGGAATGTTCCAGAGTATGGCATTAAACATATCCATCTCCATGACGACTAGCAGTTGACACAAAAAAAGAGAAGTCAGATTTGAGTGAGTGCTGTAATAATGCAAGCTTTTTAATGAGATTTTAAACAGTAAAACTTTTGCAATTTTACTAATTGTCGTATTGTGGAACAGGGGTCATCAAAGTAAGGCCCATGGGCCAACTCCGGCCCGCCACGCCCCTTTGACTGGCCCCCTCACCACGCGAACTGGTCCTATGAAGCAGTCCTCAAAAGTTGTCATGGCCTTTTTTTTAAATATAACTTTTTGGCAAATAATAACATGTCAGCATCTTGTATTTTGTTGATTTTTTTTCAATAAAAAAATGATATTTATATGACGTATTTAGATTTGACGCCGAATTTTCATCACCTGACAAGCTCAAGATCAAACAGTGACAGTCAATGCAGGCGCAGAGTTCTGTAGTGCAGTTAAGGACAGCAAATCGTCGAGTGTTAAAGTACGAAAAGTTGACAGAGAGTGCTGAGTTTTCAAAGAACAGTGGACGACCAATTATTTTTTTTGTTCAGTGTGAGGACCGTGCAGTTTGTCTGATAAGTAAAGAAAGTGCGGCGGTTTTCAAAGAATATAATCTGCGTCGTCAGGGTCAAAAAATTCTGTTAAAAGGCCAGGTTGGGAGCGATAATGTGATCCCCAGAGAAAAACACTTGGAGACCCCCTGGTGTAGAACATTCCAAGCAAAGCAATAACATCTTTATAGCGTCAACCTGTTAGTGTATCCTCCACCAGAAAATTCCCATAGTGCACCTTTTTTTTACTTTAAAATGTGTATATTAAAGAGGTTGTACTCAGTAAAAATCAGTCAAAACCTGGCCATTTCAAATATATATAATGTTATGCTATATGATATTATTATGTTTTAGGTTCCTGTTCTATGCTAAATTTTGAAGACATTTCCCCATCTGAAAATATGATATAATATTTAGTTTTATCTTTTTAATAGCTACGGGAACAATCACAAACCTAAGACTTGACCTGTTATTTTGACTGAGTAATTTCCTTTCCTTCCTGAATCAGAGGTGGGTGGGCACTATTGAGCTCTACAGAGTAACAACTGACCTTTTCAGGTCACTCAAACCATCCAACATCCACCAATGGACTAGTAAGGTTAAACAGGCAGATTAAGATTGTCACAAAATCAATATATTGTTATTACACAGGGCCGTTTCTAGCTTTAAGGGGGCCCCGTGTGAAATGCTCTGTTTGCGGGGCCCCTGGACAAATTTACATTCAAGTGATACAAATGAAAGAAAGATATAAACGGACTATGGAGAATACTTATCAATGATTTTGCAACAATAAAATAATTATTACGGGTTTTTACTAAATTTTGTGGATTGTCATAAAGCACTGTAACATTTTTTAATTAATCACAAAAAATTGCAAATAATTTTAACTATATATAATGACAATAATAAGCACAACACCAGTTCTCAAACTAATTAACAGTCTTTTTTTTTTCTCCTTTGGGGCCCCCTAGTGGTTCGTGGGCCCCTGAACTTTAACGCGAATTTGGTTATCGCTAGAAACGGCCCTGTTCCTATACCTTCCCTAAATAGCCCTAAACAGAAAAACACCATTTTATCTTCACATTTTGGGGTACGAGTATCACATTATATAATCGGTATAATTATTCAAAGGTACATTGTAATACTTGATTTAAAAAGTAAATAAATAAAAATAAAACGGCACATATTGGATTTTAGCACATTGTTATCTGTTGATGTAGGACTGAGAAATCATACTAAAAATAAAAACAATTTCAATTTGTTCATGCCATTACAAATACTTGTTTAGATTTAGACAACCAGCCACTGGGCAATATATTGACACTAGTAATTAAATACAATTTTGGCTAAGTCTGACACGGCATGCTAACACCCACTAACCACTGTGCACCACACGGCCAAACACACAATCATGAGGGCGTAAAGTGCAAGCTAACGTGCCCGCGACATGTTGGCTAATTGATTCATCCAAAAAGACAACACCGGGATTGAGTCCAGGACCGAACGGAAACGCTGGCAGTAGTCGTAAATCTCCCTTTTTTCCCCCCCTCATCTCTGTGCCTCGTATATCGGATAATGCAAGAGGAGAGATATGGAATGTACTGTTGCGTGTAATAGATAAAAATAGATCGGATTTTTGCTGCTTGAACCTACGTCTACTCTTCCTCCGTTCGCGGCACTGCTCCCTCTCTCTTTCTCTCCGCTCGGTTTTGCAGCGTGGTCACTTTTGGGTCATATCGCACTAGTGGCTTCGTAAGGTGACTGTTGAAAGCTCATTTGTCATGTAGTGTGGATCGCCCCTCCCCCTTCCGCACGCTCCCGAGAGAAGTGGCGTTACAGTGGGCTGAGATAATAGGAATTGTTTTGACAGCAGTTGTTTTGGTTAAATTTAGCACAAACTTTCCATTATTATCACTCGATATACTACGGATAAGGGCAGTGTTAGAAATCTATGATACAAAATTGGACTAGAAGGGGAATAAGCGCAATGCTGCAGACTCAAAAAATATGCTGTGATCTCTTAAAATGTGTTTTGTGCAATAGTTACAACTGAAATACCAAGTCACTCTTAAGAAAATGAAACCGTGCCCTCTTTTCCATGTCATATGTGAAGGTGTATGTGCTGCACTGTTCAAACAGCACACAAATCCTCCTGTACCGAGTGTCCAAGACTCTGCCTCTTTAAATCACCTTTGAAAATAGGGCACTGAGGCAGACTAAACCGTGTGCAAATCATAGTAATTACACAGAGGATTTCTGCTTCCTGTGCCCAAACAAAGCTGAACTCAGAATGACCCAAAATAATGCTACAATGAAGTGAAAGTAAAACACCAAAATGACTTCCATTTCCAGGCACAGTTTCACAGTTCTTGCTCTTTGCACATTTTCTATACACCTAGCATGCCAACCAAACTCCAAGGCAATCCTGTCAGGTACTGTACCGCAGTGTACAGCAGCCTCTGCTCTCTTCTATGTCAAGAGGAGAAGTGTCTCAACTCTTTTCTGCAAAAGGATCAGCCCAGGTCCTCCAGTCACAACTTCTGCTGCGCCGATACTCCCTTCCAGTAATCCAGAATGTCATGGAGGTCCTCTCCTTTTGCAAATTGCACCTTTTTGCGAAGGGCATTTCCAGCGGTAACATAACAGGCCTCGTCGCGCTGGCCTTTGCGGTATGGTCGAAAGCGCTCCCAGATGCGCAGCGTGCTCTCGGAGTACTCTGGGCTGGAGGAGTACCCAGAGTAACTGGAATGGTGGCGCACAGGGGAGAGCTGGGAGTAGGAGGCTGCGTCTCTCCGGGAGCGGGTCAGGGGCTTCAGAAAGGACACCTTCTGGGCCGGGGAGCCCTGGTGAGAGCCTTCGTAGTACAGAGCTGGGACAGAGTGGCGGTGCTCTGAGCAGTGGTAGTCCTGCTGCACATCCAGCTGCTGCTGCTGCTGCTGCTGCTGCTGAGGCTGCTGTTGGGGCTGCTGATGGTAATGGTGAGACCTCTGGTTCTCTTGATGCTGAGCACCAACACCACCACTGTCGCAGCCACCACCCCCTCCTCCACAACTCCCACTGCCCACTAAGGGTAGCCTCTCCAGGGGCTCCCCACAGCCCACTGGGCTGGCCCGGTCCGGATACTGCTGCTTCACTTGGTTGCACCCATCTGGACTCCGTGGCTCAGGAACATCCAGGCTGTAGACTCGAGCTCCCCCGCGGTCTCGGTCTCGCCCCATGGAGCCACAGGAGGTGGTGCTGCACTGTTTCTTCACAGCATTCACTCCCACACTCGCTGCATCTGCACTCATCTGTCGCTGGATAGGCCGTACAGCGGTGGCTGGAGGAGGGGGGCGATAGGGAGGAGTGACCACAAAACCTCCTCCGGTGATCCCTGGCCGCTCTGACAATGGGACGTTTAAAGGGGGCATTGGAGAAGGAGTGGGGGCTTTACTAGGAACACTGACCGGGCAGTTCTCTGGTATCCCTGGAGAGAGTGGGATGAGGCCACGGGTGAGCGAGGAGTTACTGTTGGGAGGAGGGGAGGTGGGGTTTGAGGAGGGCGTGTTGCTCGTGGGCACCCCTGAAGCTGCCACCGCGGCTGCGTCTAGTTTGAGAGCATCTATGCAGTTGTTAATGATCTGGTTGACCTTATCCACCTCCATGGCAATGGTGGAGATCTCCGAGGCAGAACCTCGACCGTCATCATCCGAGTCCTCTCCCATGTCTGTCCCATCATCATCCCTCAAGTCTTCCGCCCTCAGACCTCCATGAACAGCATCCCCCAACCGCTCCATCCCTACCCCAGTCCGAATGTCCATGTAGTTTCCTTTGTTAGTGGCCAGCGCCTCTGAAAAAGCGGTGGCCATCTTTTCTACTTGTGGAATGCAAGAGAGTCTGGAGGAGGTGGTGTTAGCCGAGTGGAGCATGCCCGAGCTGGAGGAGGTGGACATGGGCAGTTTGTTTCCATGATGGTGCTGGTACTGGTGATGGTCCCTGGACTGCTCCTGGAGCTTATGCACAGCAGAGGGGTCATTGGCCACCGCCGCAGCCACCTCAGGTCCATAACGCATTTCTAAGATCGTTTTCTTCACGCAAATGGCTTTCTTTTTCTCATCGTGCATACGCTTTTTTCTCAGACAGTAGTAGACAAACCCGAGGAAGATTAGCATACCGAAAAGGCATCCCACAATGGTCATGATGTAGTGTGTGGTGGTTGATGGCGGTATCTCATCCGAGCTTTGGGCGCGCGTCGCAAAAGAAATACAAGTATGGTTGTAACGTTGCGAGTTCCGAATGGACGCTATGCAGAATGTGTAGTTCGTGTGCGGCTTTAATTTGTTCAGCGTAATCAGCTCCTTCGTGTTCTTCAAATTCATGATGTCGGAAACGTAAGAGTAGTTGTACTGCGTCAGGATGTACATTTTGCTGTAAGGACGCGGGATGTTCACCAAGACTGACGCGGACCACAACGAAACATGGTGAAGCTTGAGGGTCGGCGCGTAATTCCGGTCTGTTGACGAAGACGAGGTGGTGGGCTGGTAGTAAGGTCCAATTCCGCCGAACATGTCCGGTCCGATTCCAGAAGGTCCATCGAGATCAGGCGGGAGAGACGTATACCCCGATATCATCACCCCATCCCGACAACGCGAAGATAAGATATTTTTGGCGTTACGACTGGCAGGTCCGGCAGCGATCGGGCTCAGTAGCGGGTACCCAAACATCTCACGCGGGGTCTCGCACTGCAGCCGGTCGTAGGTATGGGTGACGTTGTTGAAAGACTCCAGCCAGAAAAGGAAGCTGTACAGATCGCAGCCGCAGTGGAACGGGTTGGCGGCCAGTTCGCACACCATGAGTCTGCTGAGGACCGCGAAAGTGGAAGGGTCGATGCGTGCAAGCTTGTTAGAGGACAGATCGATGCTGCTTAGGCTAGGGCACTCCCAGAAGGCATTGTTGGCGATGACTTCGATGAGGTTGTGTTGGAGGAAGAGACTGTTCATTCGCCCCAGACCTCGAAGCATGCCCTCGGTTAGGTTAGTCAGTTTGTTGTATCCGAGCTGGAGGACCTGTCAAAACAAAAATGGCGGTGTTAATATTTAAGAATGTTTAAATATTTTAGTGTGTACTCTCAGAAGCTGAAGAACTCTCCGTCTGTTTGTACAGCTCGCACAGTGGGAAATTAGGAAGTACACTGAAGTGTCGTCGGAAGGCTTGCAGCTAATGAAAAGTAGCAGGAGTACTTATCGCCATGTTGTAGTTCTGGTGTCAGGATTAATTCCATTTTTGATTAATTGTGCATTTTAGACATTACAATATGGTAACAAGAAAAACCTCTCAGAAAAATAAACCTAATTGACATTGTGACAGTGCTGTTTAGGCTTTATTAGTGAAAGCTGTGTACGGAGTTGGCTTCAGTCCTGATAATTAAATAGTTCTTGTATTGCTGCGTAATTTAATGAACAAAAACTTAACTAAATGAGCAGCACTCCAGTGTTTATGTAGCGGCATATGGCATCTCAACCCCTTAACCTCAGCATATTGTTTTATTTAATAACATTGTGTTTGTGTTGCGAAAACTATTTGTAATGCGAACAAATTCAACATTTACATAGAATATCTGAAAACTAAGACAGAAGTGACGGCTTGGGTCTGTATTTGGGTGAAACTAACTTATCTATCTAGACCAATGTTTCCCAAGCTTTTTTTTCAGGGGATCCATATTTTAAAAGGCACAAACCTTCACGACCCAAGTCAATAGACATTATTCGTAAATCTCAAGATAAATTTGTGACCATTATTGAACATTAATTAGGATATTTTATTGTTGACTGATCGTGTCTCTCTGAACAATTAGTATTACTCAAGTTTTAAATAATTAAAAACAGTAATTGAACCAGCAATAAAAGGATCCATAAGTCACCTATTTGGAGAGTAAGTGTAGCCTGTTTCTTTTTCTTTTTATCATTCAATTGAACCAGCAATATTGGAACAAAACAGTCAATACAATAATTACAAAAAGATTAGAAATTATAACATTTCAACCTACATGCAGATTGTGACAAGGCGACCCAAAAAAATTTCTTGCAACCCACCTGAGGGTCGCGACCCAGTCTTTGGGAAACAATGTTCTAAACTATACAGACTCCTAAACATGCAGTGGGCTAAGACATTGTTTCCCAAAGACTGGGTCGCAAGAGATTTTTTTGGGTTGCTTTGTCACAATCTGCATTTGGTTGAAATGTTAAGACATGTTTTGTCTTTCTATAATGATTTTATTGGCTGTTTTGGATGGGAGACCACTGGGAAAATCAGGTGCCACAGTCACAAAAACTGTTGTTGTGTCCTTAGGAAAGGCATTTCACCCACATTGCCTAGTATAAAAGTGGAGTGTGCATCATTGATGGTGGTGGTTGGAGGGAATGACAGCGTAGATTGGCAGCCATGCTTTCGTCAGTGTGCCCCATGGCAGATGTGGCTACAGTATATAGTAGCTTACCACCACTGGGTACGGGGAGAATGAATAATGCTCTGTAAAGCGTCTTTGTCACAAATGTCTGTGAAAAGTGCTATATAAATAAAAACTTACTTACTTACTTACTATTTTGTTCCAATATTGCTGACTCAATTGAATGTTGAAAAGAAATGGGAAACATTGAATGTTCAAATAGGCGAATTATGGAATCCTTTTATTGCTGGTTCAATGACTGTTTTTCATTTTTTTACTTTTATACTAACTGTTCAGAGAGACATGACCAATAAATCATCAACAAAGATCATTCAACAATAAAATATCCTCATTACTGTTCAATAATGGTCAAATCCACCTTTATCTTGTGAATTACGAATAATCTCTATTGACTTGGGTCATGATGGTTTGTGCCTTTTAAAGTATGGGTCCCCAGAAAGAAAGTTTAGCAACCACTGATCGAAACTGAAACTATACAGAGACTCCTAAACATGCAGTGGGCTAAGAGATTAGGTTTTATAACTCTGTATAAAGCTATAATTACCTCCAAATGACACAGAAAACTTTCCTTTTTAATTGTACTCAGTCAATATGTCCACAAGTATAGCTGTGCAATGAATATAATTTTAATCAAGATGGAGATTCGGTTATTTTAATTGTCAATGATATGGTTGGGTTGTTTTAATGGAGAGGTCAACAGCCAGTCTTGCGGTTTGGAGCAGAGTTCATAAATTTCTCTATTTTTATTTTAAAAAGCAATTATCAAAAGTCCGTTCGGGAAAATAATACTTTTATTTTTTTGGCCCTTTGCCCAGGCCTATCCTCAAGCAACATTACTTGAGCTTTGTCTGGGTCTGAATCGAGTTTTGTTTTTGTTTTGGTTATTTATATATCTCATTTTCACGTCTCTTTTGCGATTTAGCAAGTTGGGTGAACAAATCCTCAGCCAGCAGCCATATTGATCGAGCCTATCCATCTATACATGTTTAAAAGGCTATTTTCTGATCTGTTATAATGTTGTTTCCTCATCACAAACAGACCTGGAGTTGTGTTTTGCTTCATTCACTCATGTTTAACACACAAACCTGCATATTTAGGCTGAGTTCTTCTCTGTTCCACCTTGTGATGTCATGTTCACTTTGTTTTTAAACTCTACAACTCTTTACAACTTCACTTGAATCATTTGGATAATTTCAGCCATGGAATTCCCAGTCTCTATTGAACAAAAGATAAAAGGTAGTAAGGCTGGTGCCACCTCGTGCCTCCACTCAATTTAATTTCTCTCCAGCGACTAGGTCAGGAATCAGAATGCACTAGATGTCTGCAAGAACCCCAGAAGTTGTAAACTGTACACCGGCCAATCAGTGAAGACTTGTGAAGCCTTGATGTCAAACTCAAGCACCTGTCTGGGTCCCTTTTGTGGTACAACAGTAAACAAAGCGGTCGAAATGGATGTAGAAGAAGCCAGACATTCAGTGTTGGCAACAATTCCCGAGATCGAGGATTTAAAGCCGGAACAAAGAGAATGTTTGGTGAATTTTATCAAGGGGAAAGACTTTATTGCCTTTCTTCCTGCAGGATTTAGCGCATTGCATACACCACGACCAAACAGCAGAGAGTGGTTAAATAAAAAAGTACCCGCCTACCGTCGAGCGAACAAATCCTAATGCTGCGAGGTCAGACGGTTTCCACGAAGTGAAACCGTCTGATGAATCATGACATGACATCACAAGATGGAACAGAGCATTTTCAGCTTTGGAGATATAGACCGAAAATATAATAATGCAAAATTACTCAAACGTGTCAGTGAAACAAAACACAACTTTAAATATGTTTTTGATGAAGGGACAACATTATCACACGGTTTAAAGATGCACCGTGTAACTTTTGTGGAGGGTCTGCTACCTGTCTCCATGGAGATATAACAGTTTTGCCTTTATTATTCCACAGTATGGAAATAAACTGGTTCAGATCTATGAAGAAGCAAGCATGTACATGATAAGAGTTCATGCTTTTTAAAGGTATTTTTGAGGAATAAAACGCCTCGAATTCAACAAATGTAACGGACATGTGTTAAATGCCCTACTGTGGAACATTCCTGGTAAAGAAATAACATCTCCATGAGGACAAACAGGTAGCAGACACCTTTAAAACTCACAAGTGTCAATATAGGACCTGTAAAAACCCCACTCCACGAAAAACCCTACTCTCTCTCTGTCCATTACCTGTAAATTGGCTTGTCCCGCGAACGCCCCGTCTTCTATGTAACTGATGTCATTCTTGGTGAGGTTGAGGTCGGTCAGATTGGTGAAGCGGTACATGGAGCTGAACAGGACCGCCTTGAGCTTGTTTTCGTTCAACCGGAGATCGTGCACCGTGTTGTTGATGTGTTGGGGTATGGTCTCGAAGGGGGGCTGGTTCTGACTGCAGATAGCCAGCCACACGTAACCTTTGTCCCCCTCGATTAGCCAGCAGTCGGCCTCCGTCGCTCGGGGTAGCACCGTCAGGGCCAAAACGCACAGGAGCAGAGAAGAGGTAGACGCGGGGACGGATTGCATGATGGCGAAGGTGGGAAATTGAAAATATCCTTCGGGAATTGGTCGCGGAATAAGTTTAGATGACTTCGTAGAGGTCCAAAAGGTATTCCGTTTAGGTATTCCGATCACAGCGTGGTGGTCATTGCGTGAGACAGCAGGTGGTCTGTGTCATATTGTGAGGGAATGCAGGGGAGGCTGACGCGGCATGTCTTCGGAATTCTCTCAGAAGATTGGATATATATAGGGATAGAGGATCTGTAAAAAAATAAATAGAAGAAGGAAAAATTGGTTAGAAGACGGAAAGGTGGTGTAATTGAAAGCAGCGCTAGGGAATGTTGGTTTCTGAATGTTTCTTCAACGGTATCGTTTTAATTTTGTCTAGCTCCGTGGCGACAAGTAGGTGATGAGAAAAGGATAACTACAGGTCAGATCTGTGGAGAGGAGACCCTGCTCTTAGTAAGAATGCACACTTTTCAACTTATATTGTAACAGTAAAAACACATGTAATCAATGTTGGGAAGGTTAATTTTAAAATGTATTCCCCTACAGATTACAGATTACACATCCCAAAATGTACTTTGTAATGTAATCCATTAAATTACTTAAAGTGAGTAACGTAATCTGAATACTTTGGATTACTTGGTTTGCTGTAGAGAAGCAAAGACCAGGATATCTTCACATAAGATGTTTTGTCTGCTTAAAGACAAGCCCCCAGACTTTACTTAACCAAATTAAAAATATTATTGATAGAAGAGGAGGAGACACGTCTGCGCAGCATGATTTAGTCCTGTTAAATCCTGTTTGAGACATAGTTTAGACCTGGTTTTAGACCTGGGTTAGACCAGATTTAGACCTGGTTTAGACCTGATTTAGTGTCCGGCAATGAGTGGAAAAAAAAAAAAAGAAAGAAAAGGGATATAGCCCTACATGTGAAAACAGGAAAATACCTCTGTGTAATCCATTTATTATTATAACAAAGTAACTGTAATCCAATTACCACTCACTTAAACAGTAACTGTAACCGAATACAGTCATAATTTGTACTCTGATTACGTAACTGCGGTACATGTAATCTGTTACTCCCCAACACTGCCTGTAATTGAATGAATACTAAACAGATAAGATTGAACATTCCAGGGTGAGCAATAACATCTCCATGAAAACAAGCGGGAAGCAGAGAGCCAACAAGAAAGTTCCACTGTGCACCTTTATGCGAATCAATAATTTTTGTAAAGATGAAACTGCTTTTGTGATACAAATATACAAAAAATATAATTGAAATTAAAACTGTGTTTAATATGTTCTTTTTTTGTGTGTGTAGAATGTGTAGAATGAAATCACACGTTCCTTCTTTTGCATTTTTTTTTTTTTTACATATACAAACTCAGAACTAGTCCAATGAGGTTAATTTGTTCTTCCGATATTTTATGTTATTAGGTTCTTTTTTCAGACCTAGAGATTTGTTTCATACCTGACAGTTTCGACTGCTCACTAGCGTCTTCCTCAGAGTAAGTAAACAAAAAAAAAAAAACAAAAAACCCCCACATAATATCAACACACCAGTGAAACCGTACAGAAAACTCAGACAACTACTTGTCCACCCGAAAGACAAAATAGAAATGGAGCATAAATGTAATGTCATATACGAAATACCCTGCATGTCCTGCAATAAAAAATACATCGAACAGAATGCGAGAAGGAAACAGCGAAGGCGTGCACACGAGCAACAAAACACAAAGCAGAACAGGAACAAGTCAAATCGGCCATTTCTGACCATTGTAAAAGAGAGAACCACGTTATGGACTGAGATGGAGCAAACATCATTGGGACAGAGGAAAACAAACATCGGCGCTGGATTGAAGAAGCAATCGAAATACGGAAACGTGCCCACAGGACTGTAAACCGGGACGAGGGGGCTTTTTTACTCTCACACACCTGGGATACTGTCCTGAGGAAGTCGGACTGCAGGTGGCGCTGTCGTCCTGCCTCCACCGGAAGGAAGACAGCGCCAAAACCTGTTTAAATCAGATGACCGGACACGTCACAGCGACATCACGTGACCACTCTGAGGAAGACGCTCGTGAGCAGTCGAAACTGTCAGGTATGAAACAAAAGTCTAGGTCTGAAAAAATAACCTAATAACATAAAACTCAGAACTAGCTGGGGAGACAGGGAACCTCTTTCACAAATTAACAAAACATTGCAAATATGAAGTAGTTTTACATGAAGTCTGATCTCATGGGCTTTACAAACTCTGTCCATTTTGACCTCATCTTGTAAAATAAATCCAGCTGCACTTTCAATAAAAATGAAACCTTTTCCATCGTGTCGATCTCTTGCACAATATCAGTCCAGTTCTCAGTTGTTGGTCGCTCAGGTTTAAGCCACTTCCTTATTATTGCCTTTTTACTTGGTGCCAAAAGAATATAGATTCATCTCTTGTTTATGTTGTTAAAGCCGTCTAATATTAAGTTACCAAGATACAAGGTTTCAAACGACACAGTGAAAACAAATGAAAAAGCATTTAGTAGATGTTGATGAATCTCTGAACAGTATTCTTGGATGACCCCACATTCCCCCCAAAAATATGGAAATGATTAGCCCCATCATTACCACATCTCCAGCAGGCATCACCTATTCCTTGGCATCTCTTCTGTACTGGTGCCATGAAAAATCTCATTAGGGTTTTTCCGACCGAATTCACACCATATATTTGACCCTGTTGATTAATATGTTCTAATAATAATATTGTATTGTTGTTATGTGTCTTTTATCGTCACTGGTGTAGACAATGTAAATGAAATGTCTTGCCCAAGGACATGACGTAAGTAAGCCATTGAGCAAGATTTGAACCGACAACTCTCTGGTGAATGGATGTTTAACACACTGCACCACTGTTTTGTTTAGTTTTGTGCTTTGATACTGTTAAACTGATGAACAGAAGTAAAGATTTTGAAATGTGTCAAATCAATATATGGCAATAGTCTTGTGTAGCTGATAAAGTTGATGGTTCGATCTAGTGCAGAGCGTGCCCTTGGGCAAGACAAAATAATGAAGTAGGTGTGTGGTATTAAGCTCCATGAAATAAACGCGTAGAAACTTAAAATGTTGTTTAAACACGCTGTAATATATTGTGAACATGGTTGCTTTGGTTGCCGCTTCAATCAACCAGCTGTTGCTCTTGTACTTGAGCAAGACATGTCTGCGTTTTACAGGTGCACTATGTACAGTGTTGGGGAGTAACAGATTACATGTTCCGGAGTTATGTAATCAGAGTACAAATTATGAGTAACTGTGTTCAGTTACAGTTACTGTTTCAGTGAGTGGTAATTGGATTACAGTTACTTTGTTGAAATAAATGGATTACACAGTGTTATTTTCCTGTTTTCACATTTGGGGCTATATCCCCTTTTTTTTTTTTTTCTCGGTAATTCCACTTATTGCAAAACACTGAACCAGGTCTAAAACCTTGTCTAAACTAGGTCTAAACCAGGATCTAAACCAGGACTAAAACCAGGACTAAACCAGGTCTAAACAGGACTAAAACCAGGACTAAACCAGGTCTAAACAAGGACTAAACCAGGTCTAAACCAGGATTTAACAGGTCTAAACCAGGTCTAAACCAGGAACTAAACCAGGACTAAAACCAGGTCTAAACCAGGTCTAAACCACGTCTAAACAAGGACTAAACCAGGTTTAAACCAGGTCTAAACCAGGTCTAAAGCAGGTCTAAACAAGGACTAAACCAGGTCTAAACCAGGATTTAACAGGTCTAAACCAGGTCTAAAACCTGGTCTAAACTAGGTCTAAATCAGGACTAAACCAGGAACTAAACTAGGACTAAAACCAGGTCTAAACCAGGTCTAAACAAGGACTAAACCAGGTCTAAACCAAGATTTAACAGGTCTAAACCAGGTCTAAACCAGGTCTAAACAAGGACTAAACCAGGTCTAAACCAAGATTTAACAGGTCTAAACCAGGTCTAAACAAGGTCTAAACAAGGACTAAACCAGGACTAAACCAGGACTAAACCAGGATTTAACAGGACTAAACCATGCTGCGCAGACCGTGCCTCTTCTATTAATAATATTTTTAATATGGTTAAATAAAGACTGGGCCTTTTCATTTTCTTTCAGCAGACAAAACATCTTATCTGAAGATTTCCTTGTCTTTGCTTCTCTACAGCAAATCAAGTAATCCAAAGTATTCAGATTACTCACTTTAAGTAATTTAATGGATTACGTTACAAACTACATTTTGGGGATTGTAATCTGTAATTTGTAGGGGAATACATTTTAAAAGTAACCTTCCCAACACTGATGATGTACTTTTTTCTGGTGGAGGGTTTGCCACCTGCCTGTTGCAACTGCTATGTTTGGAATTTTCTATGCTTATCCTTTTCATCTCATCTAACTCCATGGAAACAAGCCGCTGACGCCACTGCCGGTAAGAATGCATGTTTTTCAAGGTCTGTTTGAGCACGTGTGATTATAAATAAAGTACATATATGTCAAGGACCTCGTTTCCTGGTGCGCCAGAGTCTTGGAGACATGTGAAGAGACTTAAATATTCCATCCAGTCCTTGTATTTGCAGAGGTCGCTGGTGCTAGGTTAGTGCATGTCAATGGTCATAGTCAACCTGCCATTAAAAACAGTCTTAACCACTCCACAAAACACCCGAAGCAAATCTGTTATTACACCAGACTGTCGATGTAAATATCTGTGTCGATAGAATCATTTTAGATGTAAAACCAACCTTGCATTTGAAAGATTTATTTTACGTGACTTAATGTTTTGGCAGACATACTGGAGGTCAAGGTTAGGGCTGATCCATAAGGTGTTATTTAGTTACTACAACAAAATAATCATGGCTACTTTAAAGAGCGCAAACGACATAAAACTGTCAGCGAAATTGCCAGCTCATTAGATCAGCCATCATTAGAAAGATATAAATCTAAAGTCATCCTCCTGGGTTGTGGAATAGATCCCTAATTCCAACGTTCGCTCTGTGCCCAACCTCCAATATCCAGATATTTGTAACTACTTAACTCATTTGACATCGTCCTACACCAACCAAGAACTGAAAACTTACAAGAGGTTTGAGGCTTATAAATATTTTGTAGCAGGATGCATGAGATCTTTGTTGATCACCATCTGTTCTTGATAACAGCCAGGGTAAGTAGAATGGGGGTCGAAATCAGAACCGCAGCTATCCCGGGCGGTGGAACTTGAGATTCCATGCCGGCGAAACTGAGGACTGGGACGGGTGGGATTTCCGTGCCACCGAAAGTGAAAAACGCACAACCCATCCTTCTTATTTTATCAGACACAAATACTACACATTGGTCCAGACAGACAGTTTGACCTCCAATATGGCGGCGTAAACAACAGGTCCTGTGCTTTTGTGACATAGATGCAAAACCTTAATATCTGTGCAGCAGTGAGTTGAAGTTCCTGATAGAAAGCTTGGCAGTGGTGGACTGATATCACCTACAAGACCGGTCAAAAGTTTTAGAACATCAAATTTTTTCCAGTTTTTTTAAACTGTTTACTGTTGACAAAAACATATTCTAAACTTTTGATTTATGAAAGTGTCCAGCTTTGGCAGATATAACAGCTGAACACACTCGTGGCTCGTTCTTTTTACAACAGAAATCAAATATTCTTCAGAAAGTTCTTCCCAAGTCTGTTGCAGAAGTTTCCATAAACGTGTGGCACTTGTAGGTCGCTTCACTCTTCTGTCCAGTTTATCCCAAACCAGCTCGATGGGGTTTAAGTCTGGAAACTGTGCTGGACACTCCATGTTTTCAAGTTTACCAGCTTGTTCTTTTTTCCTGAGGTAGTTTTGGCAGAGCTTGGACTTTATATTTTTTTTAACCTCTGGCTGTTCAGTTCTCACCTTTGTACCATTTCAAGCTCTTCATTGGATTCGCACGACTTGAACTGGAATAAATACCGTATTTTCCGCACTATCGAGTGCTCTGGATTATAAGGCGCACTGTCATTAAAAGGTCTATTTTTGAGCTTTTTTCACAAATAAACCGCACCGGACTTTAAACGAAACACAACAGTTGGATGGGTCAGTGGTTTTGTTTGTTTGTGGCGTTCACGGTGACTCTGGGCTTTGTTCAGTTGTGGCGTGTAGGGAGGGTGCTGTCTGGGACCGCTGGATTGTCGGCGTGTTCGCAGTGACTCAGTTGTTCAGTCGTGTCTAGAAGTGGCACATTGCACTCGCTTTTTCGGTTCGTTCCTCCGTTCCGTTCCTCGTCGGCGTGGAGTGATGAGTGTGTCTGTGGGTGTTTTTCGCTGCGCTGTCGCTGTCTGCTCCGTGTGTGTTTGCGTGCGCTGCGGGTGGCGCGGCTTTGTAGTTTACTGAAGTCGTGCAGGGACACCCGAGTGGAATTCGTGTATAGGGCGCTCTGGATTGTGGGGCGCGCAGTCTTTTTTTGATGGGGTTGGAAGCCCTATGGTTCGGAAAATACAGTAAATGGAAAAATTAGGGTGTTCTAAAAGTTTTGACCAGTAGGGTAGCACCTATCTTACCGGCAAAGTCAAATTCTGCTGCTGCTAAAAAAATAGTCCCTCAACACATGACGATTCATGCGATGCATTATTCTGTCAACACAGACTTTTACATCGATAGTCTGGCGTAATAATAGATTTGCCTCGGCTGCTTTGTGGAGCACCAGCGACCTCTGCAAATACAAGGACTCGATGGAATTTTTTTTTTTAAAACTGTCTCCACACGTCTCCCACACTCTGCCTCACTAGGAAATGAGGTCCTACGTCCAAAATTCCCGGACTGTCCGTTTAATACTAGACTTTGGCACATTCAACATCTCCACGGTGACAGATCCCTCACCAAAAAAAGCTCCATAGCCCGTCTTTAAATACCACCAGAAGCCACTTTCACGCACGACACCCACTCTCGTCTTGTCCACCTCTTTTCCCACCATTTACCTTCATCAACCCGGTCACCGCTCTGTCCCTGTACTCCTGCCAATCTGCCACCTTCCTTATCCCACATACGCTTCCTATTTTAGACACCGGCGCTGGCATTAATCACCCAAACGCTGACAGCACATTGTCCCCTCCTATGACACCAGCCTGCCAAAACATAAGCTCTCTATCCAATATGCATGTCATTTGAATAGCAGTCAGGCGTACGCAGAAAGCCAGGGATTAGCCGGTTGCGTCACCGCCGACATTGTATTTTTGAGAACCTTACAATCACATCAAATACGAAAAACGTTTGAAATCCGTGTCCGTTGAGCGAGGAGACCCGGAGTGACCCGAACGGCGAACAATGCGCGCTTTTATCTGCCCGGATTTCCACGTATGTTCCGCGTTCATTCATTCGCGGTCAGATACGCGGTGTTCCGTCGAGCCGCTCGTTTCTACCTTTTATCCGAGCATAAAAAGAAAGGTAAAAGAGATAGAGAAGAGATGTAGGTCATCGCGCTACACGGCAAGAGGTAGAAAAGAGTGAAAGTTGAATTGTGAGTATTTTGGTTTGAAAAAGTTAAGCTACTTACTGGAGCCTAAAATGCGCTCAAGTAGAAGTACCAAGTAGTGCTCCAAGAAATTACTCAAGGGGAAAAAAGAAAAAAAAAACATGCAGTAGGGGAAGAGAAACTGAAGAATAATATTTTGCTCAAAATCTGGTATTTGGTGTATGGTACAACTAAATCAGATCTGAAGGAGCTGTGCAAGAAACACAAATGTTGAAATGTTGAAATCAGTTCGTATTTTTCACTTGTGGACTTACTCACAGTGGGAAAGGAAACTAAATTCAAGTACTGAGTTTTGAGCTTGCTGTTACACTGTCAAATATGAGGTCCACTGTGTAACTTTTTTGCCGCCTGTTTCCATGGAGATGTTAATGCTTTGGTTTAAGTTGTGCACAGTATGGTATTAAACTAATCTGTTTTGCATTTATTCAGCTACAGGTGTTATTTATAGCTCAAAAATATATGAAAAAAACATAAATTCTCACTGTGAGCGGGGTCGCCTCTCCACAAATGTAACCTGTAATCAGTGTTGGGGAGTAACAGATTACATGTACCGGAGTTATGTAATCAGAGTACAAATTATGAGTAACTGTATTCAGTTACAGTTACTGTTTCAGTGATTGTTATTTGGATTACAGTTACTTTGTTGAAATAAGTAGATTACACGGCGATATTTTACTGTTTTTACATTTTGGGCTTTATCCCCCTTTTTCTTTTTTCTTTTTTTTTTTGCCGTAATTCCTCTCATGGCCGGACAATAAACCAGGACTAAAACCAGGTCTAAACCAGGATTTAACAGGATTTAACAGGACTAAAACAGGACTAAAACAGGATTTAACAGGACTAAAACAGGATTTAACAGGACTAAACCAGGACTAAACAAAGGTCTAAACCAGGTCTAAAACAGGATTTAACAAGACTAAACCAGGACTAAAACAGGATTTAACAGGATTTAACAGGACTAAAACAGGACTAAAACAGGATTTAACAGGATTTAACAGGATTAAACCAGGACTAAAACAGGATTTAACAGGATTTAACAGGACTAAACCAGGACTAAACCCAGGTCTAAACCAGGTCTAAAACAGGATTTAACAAGACTAAACCAGGACTAAAACAGGATTTAACAGGACTAAAACAGGATTTAACAGGACTAAACCAGGACTAAAACAGGATTTAACAGGACTAAACCAGGACTAAACCCAGGTCTAAACCAGGTCTAAAACAGGATTTAATAAGACTAAACCAGGACTAAAACAGGATTTAACAGGACTAAAACAGGATTTAACAGGACTAAACCAGGACTAAACAAAGGTCTAAACCAGGTCTAAAACAGGATTTAACAAGACTAAACCATGCAGCGCGGACCGTGTCTTCTCCTCTTCTATCAATAATATTTTTTAATACGGTTTAGGAAAATCTGGGCTTTTTACTGTCTTTAAGCAAACAAAACTTATGTGAAAATATCCTCGTCTTTGCTTCTCTACAACAAATCACGTAATCCAAAGTATTCAGATTACGTTACTCACTTTAAGTGCCTTAATGGATTACGTTAAAAACTACATTTTGGGGTATGTAATCTGTAATCTGTAGGGGAATACATTTTAAAAGTCACCTTCCCAACACTGCCTGTAATTTGGTGGAAGGCTGGTCTTTGGAGTATTCAGACATATCTCCATGGAGCCAAGCAGGTGACAGACGCTCAACCGGACAAGTTACACAGTGCACCTTTCAGTCATGGTGCAAGTGTAGTTTACAATTGTATTAAATCAGAGGTGCCCACACTTTTACAGCATGTGAGCTATTTATAAAATGATCAAGTCAAAATGATCTACCTACTACAAAACCAAGTAAACTGTACTAAATTAAACACTCTGCGCCTCTTTTTTGGATCCTCACCCACAAGTTGAGAACCTCTCTTTAAGAGAACTATATAATATAATATATAATAATTTTATTGGTTTTAAATATGGATGTTTTGTCTTTAAAGTTTTGCATGAACTTGCCCCTCCTCCATTACAGGATTTTATTAAAGTAAAGACTGTGAGTGGGATGGGAACTAGGGCCACAGCCCGGGGGAACTGTGACGTCCCACACAGACGCACAACATTCGGACAAGGTGTGCTATCATATAAGAGAAACTTCAACTCTTGCCACCTTCAAGTCCTCCTTAAAAGAGTGGCTAAAGAAAAAACAGACTTGTGGACACTTTTAGTATAGATTTGTTACTTGTTTTTGCTTTGTTTAAGTTTGTGGTGTTACCTGCCAAGGGACGACAGATGGAAATGAGCAGTCTTGCTATAATCTGGCATATTTACACTGCAATGTTGTAGATGTTCATTAATATGCACTGTCCCTATTAAATAAAAATTAAAAAAAAAAACTTCCACAAAACTGTGAAAAAAAGTGAAGAAAGTGGGTAGGATTTTTAAACCTGTTTTTTTAAGTTCCTAACTGGAGTTGCATTCTCTTACTGGTTTTGCAGTGGGATTTAGCTTCTGCATGTTTACCAAACCAAACACACATCGTGACAAATACAGATGCATTTGTGCACTTTTGTGAGTCAAACTTCAGCCACATGTCGCAGTAGGTCTGTTCTGTGCTGTAGGCATCCTCTGTGACAATACTGTAACATAAATTTAGATAAGTTTTTGCTTTGCAGTTTATCTTGCCATTCTAATCAGCGCGCATTGTGGAAGGAGCCTGTGTGCGCTGTACGCGGGGAGGAGAGAGAGCACGAAAAGGTAAGGAGCAGCAAGCTGGGGTGAGACAGATGGACAGGTAGGATGTTTTAAAAAGTTTAACCTGCCCTGTGATACACGCTGTTACACGAGGGCACACCCTGTTGCGGATGGACGAGCCACGTGTTTGTGATGTGCTGCGCAGTACGCACGGGTTCCAAATCAACACACAAGCTGCAGAGACGCCCTACACACTTCCGCACGACAGTACAAGTTATGATCGCACTTGTCGAGTGTCAGACCTCGAGTGAGAGACAAGACTGAGTCCAAATGTGATCGAGTCTGAGACGAATACTGCGACGCTGCGATCTACATGGGCAATCGACTGGTAGATCGCGATAGAAGAAAATCAATTAAATGTGAAGTAAAGGCTGCCACACACTACTAGATTTTTCGGTCTTATACAATTTTTAAATGTGCAACAAAAAGCACACACCACAGACACGAGGAGAAGAATCAACAAGACTTAAAATGGTAAATATTTGTCTGCTGTTTAAGATCATTCCTAATACAGCTGCTCCTCCGCTAAAACAGTTTGTTTCTCTGAGCTCTGAAACCACCTCCTGAGCCGCTTGATCCACTGTGCGCTTCAAGTTCACAATCCCCAAACGACAGGACGGCATTTGGAAACTCTGCCTTTTCACGCGCGTCAGTGAAACCTGTCTCCGACAGAGCTGATCACACGGACAAACTACGGCACTTTCTCACGCCTGGCGAAATAGCGGCTCCTTTCAAACCAAACCTGCACCCACAATGTGAACTGATGAGTGTCTGGAGAGAGTGTGATGTTCTGGAGTGAATGAACTGAATGATGATTTTGATGATGTCTTTAAGATGCTGAGAGAACGGTGTGTGAATGAAGATACAGAATTGTTACGATGCTCTGGACATTATAAAGACATTCTCTGTGTATGTTTGATATTATGAACTATAACATCAACCTGCCCAGGGACGACAAGTGGAAATTTGCACTGGCTCTACAACCTGGTACAAAGCATCTCTCCTGTTAAGGTTCATGTAGATTGTGCACTATCCCTGTCTCATTAAATAAATAAACTAAACTAAATCTCCAATTGCAAAGACGGCGGCGGGATACAGCTCCATACCACAGGCTATAAAACTGTGAGCACGATTGCATCAGCCGTTTCCTGTCTACAGTAAAACCACTCGCTTTGAGACTTTTAAATGCTCAGCCGATCAGAAAACTGCAATTCTGGTTTAGATACAAGTCAAAATAATGAAAATATTATTTGTGAAATGTGGTGCAAAGCTTCAGATACATGATTTTAATGCACAGAAGATTGGCGATAAAGTCCACAGGAAGTAGAGTCACTATCGCGAATCTGCAGCTTCACCACGATCTGGACGCTGTGTGGATGTAAACAGGCACACGTGAGGAACTATCGCTTTTTTACTTCGAAAGAACGCTTCAAACTGGACTCACAGCGCTGCTTTGTGGACTCTATGGACAAAGTCTACGAATAATGTGGATGAGATACTGCAATTTATTTTTACAACTTTACAAGAGGTGAGTAATAATTGTTTTCGCTATTTCCCAAGTTTGTATCTTGCGCCTCTGTCCGTCACTCCTCTGCCCGACGCTCTGTTTTATTGGCTTTCACCGTAGTGTTGCTGATGTTTAGTGGCAGCGGCTACAAAAAGTCGGGTCACGCGAAAATCGGGCAAATTCTCCTGCTGTGTGTGGCGGCCTTAAATATAACTGACCCACTTCTGTAACTGACTTATTTCAAGATACATACAGTATTTCTGTCGTGTTCCACAGTCTGACCCAGTGAGTAAACTTGCATTTACTCAGTTACAGGCAGAACTGAATGAAAAACTGGAGCATCACTGGCAGATTGATGTGTGTCGCGCCGAAATGAGTTCTACGCAATCGATTTGGAACGGATCTCACAGAAAGTTATCAGAAAATGTAAACATCGAACTTTGGTGAAGTCCAGTTGTAAGAAAAGATGCCACAGATGTCTCCCCTACAAAGAAAAACATCTATATTGACTCTCCAGCGACGAGGTCAGGAATTGGAGTACACTAGACGGTTTGCAAGAACCCCAGAAGTTGTAAACCGCACTTCGACCAATCAGTGAAGAGCTGTGAAGCCATGACGTCAAACTCAAGCGCCTGTCTGGGTCCCTTTTGTCCAAACCCTAACCCTAAACAAAGCAGTCAGTGTATGGATGGATGTATAAGAACGATTCCCGAGATCGAGGATTTAAAGCCGGAACAAAGAGAATGTTTGATGAATCAAGGGGAAAGACGGTATTGTCCTTCTTCCTACGGGATTTGGTTCATTACGTACGTGACGACCAAAATAGCAGCGATTGGTTAAATAAAAAAGTACCCGCCTACCGTCGAGCGAACGAATCCTAATGCTGCGAGGTCAGACGGTTTCCACAAAGTGAACCTGGCTGATGAATCAGGCTAAAAATACGCTGAAGTGCACGAAAAAATTGGTGGTCCCACAATGCACTTTTAAATATTGTTCTGAACCTTTCCTGAATAAGTTTAGAAATGATCTTGAGCTGTTTCAGAACAAGTACAAGACCACGTAGACTAGTGTACGACCATGGACCACTATGGAACCTACCTGGACCACTGAGGGATTACACAGATATAAGGCCACATAAAAGTAATATAAAAGAAAGTACTACAAAAAGATGGGTATCAGGAATCAGTATGGAGTATCAAGTCTATTCCTTAGTATCAAAATCAAGTTAGAAATGTTAGCTCCTTGTGTCCAGTCACTTCTCAAGCCATTCATTCATACAGCGAAAATACAACCGTCTCACGTCATTCATCCTCAGTGTTGGGAAGGTTACTTTAAAAATGTATTCGCCTACAGATTACAGATTACATACACCAAAATGTAGTTTGTAACGTAATCCATTAAATTACTTAAAGTGAGTAATGTAATCTGAGTACTTTGGATTACTTGATATCGTCACGCTTTTTAAAACTACATGAATGTAGCGACCACATCCTGAAAATTCTTTGTTTTCTTTGTTCTCTTCAAATTGGCCCTGGTTTAGTCCTGGTTTAGAACTGGTTTAGTCCTGGTTTAGTCCTGGTTTTAGTCCTGGTTTAATCCTGGTTTAGTCCTGGTTTAGAACTGGTTTAGACCTGGTTTAGACCTGGTGTTGTCCTGGTTTAGAACTGATTTAGACCTGGTTTAGACCTGGTTTAGACCTGGTTTAGGGTTTAGTCCTGGTTTAGACTTTGTTTAGTCCTGGTTTAGACTTGGTTTAGTCCTGGTGGTTTAGACCTGGTTTAGACCTGGTTTAGACCTGGTTTAGTCCTGGTTTAGACTTTGTTTAGTCCTGGTTTAGACCTGGTTTAGACCTGGTTTAGGTTTAGACTTGGTTTAGTCCTGGTTTAGTCCTGTTTAGTCCTGGTTTAGTTTTTTCCTGGTTTTAGTCCTGGTTTTAGTCCTGGTTTAGTCCTGGTTTAGTCCTGGTTTAGACCTGGTTTAGTCCTGGTTTAGTCCTTTAGTCCTGGTTTAGACCTGGTTTTAGACCTGGTTTAGTCCTGGTTTAGTCCTGGTTTAGTCCAGTTTAGACCTGTTTTTAGTCCCTGGTTTAGACCTGGTTTAGCCCAAAATGTGAAAATAGTGAAAATACCGCCCTGTAATCCATTTATTTCAACAAAGTAACTGTAATCCAATTACCACTCACTGAAACAGTAACTGTAACTGAATACAGTTACTCATAATTTGTACTCTGATGACATAACACCAGTACATGTAATCTGTTACTCCCCAACACTGTTCATCCTGCGTTTTCATGTATATTCCACAACCCTACACCGCAGCAGCAGAACCATCCGCCTCCTCCTCCTCTTCTTTTTCTCCACCACAAGTGTCTAAGTCAATCTCCGGCGATACCCAACCCGAGCGTGTTTTAAATTGGGACAGAAATGAAGCACTTTGCGTCTGTCCCAGTGCAGAGTCCCTGGAGCGGGAGAATTGGGTTCACAATCCCATCATATTACTTCATCGTCATTACGCCGTGAATCATTACCCAGTTAGCGAGCGTTATGAGGCTGGCGTGTGGGGGGACTACAAATGGGCTTTTCATATCGCCCAAATTCACACAAACAGAACAGAAACAAAGCGTATATTTACACAGAAACGTTGATGTTATTTTTCCTATGTACAAGTAGTATATATTTCGAAACGTACTGAATATAATTACACCTGATTTGTTTATTAGTGACAAATGGATAATATGATGAAGGTTGATTACCGTCACTAACAATAAATACACTGCAGAAACCACAAACTGCTTGTATTAAACTGCATTAATCTTGATTTGAATAGATTAAGACTAGACTGAAAGATACGATTTGGCTATAGAACAAGTCATATTTCACTTAGAATAAAAATACTCTCAAGATCAAAACCGTCAATCTCCTCTCTCCGGGCAGATGTAAGGCAGTGTCCACCAGCATTTTCACCAGAACTGAAGCAGCTTGGATCAGTTGTGAAATGTGTTTGAACAAAATCAACTTTTGTGTAGTTGACAAATTGAATTTCTCCTTTTGCTAAAAGATCAAAGTTTTTAAAAATGAAATGAAAGCTTAAGGCAGAGATCTCCAACCTTTTTTCCTCAGATGGAGCTACCTTTACCAAACGAAAATTCCAGAAAGCTACTAATTTTTGTGGTCACAGGAAATAAAGTAAGAGTAAAATAATAAAAACTTAGGCCTCGTCCACACTAGTACGGATTCGAGTTTGTTTTTGTTGTGGATGCAGTGTTCGTCCACATTATTCAGATGGAAAACGGCTCCAGAGACGAAACGATCTGGTGCTGCCAACTCCCACAAATTCATCCGTACAGATCTGATCCGGCACCGTGTGGACGCCTGAAAACGCTGATACGCTGATGTAGTTCTATGCCCCGCGAAGTAATTCACCGCCAAAACACTAAGAGGCTAGAACAGGGGTGTCAAACTCATTTTGGTCCGGGGGTCGTATCCAACCTACTTTGATCCCAAAGGGGCCGGATCAGAAAACTCATGGCATATAAACAAAAATAACAATAAGTTAAAATATTTGTGCAGAGAAACACAAATCTATTACAGAAATCTTTTTTATTTGATGAACTCTTTCTTTTACAAAATATTATATTATGAGCAACCTGATACTTTAAGAAAAATGCAATTTCAACACAATGTTTTAACATTAAGTTGTATACAAATAGGAATAAGTTAAATTTTTCTTGGAAAATCCTGCACTTAGCCTCCACTTTTCTCATTTTTGTCATTTTGCTGATGAGGGTGTCACGGTCAACAGTCAAAACGATCGTCCTTTAAGAGCGTTTGGAAAAGAGACAAGTCTTCATTTGTGCTGCTGCTCTGGTGGGAGGGGCCACGTACAGAGACGCTGGAGACGCTGCTGTGATAAACACCGCAGAAAATTATCAATATTTTAATGGAAAATATAATTACAAATATTTTAGTAGAAAATCAGTCGAGGGCCAGATTAAAGGTCTTGGAGGGCCGGATCTGGCCCCCGGGCCGTATGTTTGACACCTGTGGGCTAGAATATATGTCCATTCATATATACGGTCTGTGTGTATGACCTATAATCTCTGAAAAGTTTAGCATGAACCATCTCCAACACGATAGAATCACAGAACAGACTCATCATCAGCAGAACATCCCTCTGTCACAGAAAGAACACTCATATTCCACTGACTCATGTTCTTTAGTCCAACAGAAGCTGACCCGCATCAGTGCACAATAGCAAACTCTTCTGTAAAACGTAAACACATATGCTCAAAGCTGTGTGGATAGGGAAGGCTTGCGGA
>NW_026571115.1:29380398-29422403 GCF_026225935.1 Boleophthalmus pectinirostris | reverse complement strand
ATGACGTCAAACTCAAGCGCCTGTCTGGGTCCCTTTTGTCCAAACCCTAACCCTAAACAAAGCAGTCAGTGTATGGATGGATGTATAAGAACGATTCCCGAGATCGAGGATTTAAAGCCGGAACAAAGAGAATATTTGATGAATCAAGGGGAAAGACGTTATTGCCCTTCTTCCTACGGGATTTGGCGCATTACGTACGTGACGACCAAATAGCAGCGATTGGTTAAATAAAAAAGTACCCGCCTACCGTCGAGCGAACGAATCCTAATGCTGCGAGGTCAGACGGTTTCCACAAAGTGAACCTGGCTGATGAATCAGGCTAAAAATACGCTGAAGTGCACGAAAAAATTGGTGGTCCCACAATGCACTTTTAAATATTGTTCTGAACCTTTCCTGAATAAGTTTAGAAATGATCTTGAGCTGTTTCAGAACAAGTACAAGACCACGTAGACTAGTGTACGACCATGGACCACTATGGAACCTACCTGGACCACTGAGGGATTACACAGATATAAGGCCACATAAAAGTAATATAAAAGAAAGTACTACAAAAAGATGGGTATCAGAATCAGTATGGAGTATCAAGTCTATTCCTTAGTATCAAAATCAAGTTAGAAATGTTAGCTCCTTGTGTCCAGTCACTTCTCAAGCCATTCATTCATACAGCGGAAATACAACCGTCTCACGTCATTCATCCTCAGTGTTGGGAAGGTTACTTTTAAAATGTATTCGCCTACAGATTACAGATTACATACACCAAAATGTAGTTTGTAACGTAATCCATTAAATTACTTAAAGTGAGTAATGTAATCTGAATACTTTGGATTACTTGATATCGTTACGCTTTTTAAAACTACATGAATGTAACAACCACATCCTGAAAATTCTTTGTTTTTCTTTGTTCTCTTCAAATTGGCCCTGGTTTAGTCCCTGGTTTAGTCCTGGTTTAGTCCTGGTTTAATCCTGGTTTAGTCCTGGTTTAGAACTGGTTTAGACCTGGTTTAGACCTGGTGTTGTCCTGGTTTAGAACTGATTTGGTTTAGACCTGGTTTAGACCTGGTTTAGACCTGGTTTAGTCCTGGTTTAGACTTTGTTTAGTCCTGGTTTAGACTTGGTTTAGTCCTGGTTTAGTCCTGGTTTAGACCTGGTTTAGACCTGGTTTAGACCTGGTTTAGTCCTGGTTTAGACTTTGTTTAGTCCTGGTTTAGTCCTGGTTTAGACTTGGTTTAGACTTGGTTTAGTCCTGGTTTAGTCCTGTTTAGTCCTGGTTTTAGTCCTAGTTTAGACCTGGTTTAGTCCTGTTTAGTCCTGGTTTTAGTCCTGGTTTAGACCTGGTTTAGTCCTGTTTAGTCCTGGTTTTAGTCCTGATTTAGACCTGGTTTAGTCCTGGTTTAGTCCAGTTTAGACCTGTTTTAGTCCTGGTTTAGACCTGGTTTAGCCCAAAATGTGAAAATAGTGAAAATACCGCCCTGTAATCCATTTATTTCAACAAAGTAACTGTAATCCAATTACCACTCACTGAAACAGTAACTGTAACTGAATACAGTTACTCATAATTTGTACTCTGATGACATAACACCAGTACATGTAATCTGTTACTCCCCAACACTGTTCATCCTGCGTTTTCATGTATATTCCACAACCCTACACCGCAGCAGCAGAACCATCCGCCTCCTCCTCCTCCTCCTCTTCTTTTTCTCCACCACAAGTGTCTAAGTCAATCTCCGGCGATACCCAACCCGAGCGTGTTTTAAATTGGGACAGAAATGAAGCACTTTGCGTCTGTCCCAGTGCAGAGTCCCTGGAGCGGGAGAATTGGGTTCACAATCCCATCATATTACTTCATCGTCATTACGCCGTGAATCATTACCCAGTTAGCGAGCGTTATGAGGCTGGCGTGTGGGGGGACTACAAATGGGCTTTTCATATCGCCCAAATTCACACAAACAGAACAGAAACAAAGCGTATATTTACACAGAAACGTTGATGTTATTTTTTCCTATGTACAAGTAGTATATATTTCGAAACGTACTGAATATAATTACACCTGATTTGTTTATTAGTGACAAATGGATAATATGATGAAGGTTGATTACCGTCACTAACAATAAATACACTGCAGAAACCACAAACTGCTTGTATTAAACTGCATTAATCTTGATTTGAATAGATTAAGACTAGACTGAAAGATACGATTTGGCTATAGAACAAGTCATATTTCACTTAGAATAAAAATACTCTCAAGATCAAAACCGTCAATCTCCTCTCTCCGGGCAGATGTAAGGCAGTGTCCACCAGCATTTTCACCAGAACTGAAGCAGCTTGGATCAGTTGTGAAATGTGTTTGAACAAAATCAACTTTTGTGTAGTTGACAAATTGAATTTCTCCTTTTGCTAAAAGATCAAAGTTTTTAAAAATGAAATGAAAGCTTAAGGCAGAGATCTCCAACCTTTTTTCCTCAGATGGAGCTACCTTTACCAAACGAAAATTCCAGAAAGCTACTAATTTTTGTGGTCACAGGAAATAAAGTAAGAGTAAAATAATAAAAACTTAGGCCTCGTCCACACTAGTACGGATTCGAGTTTGTTTTTGTTGTGGATGCAGTGTTCGTCCACATTATTCAGATGGAAAACGGCTCCAGAGACGAAACGATCTGGTGCTGCCAACTCCCACAAATTCATCCGTACAGATCTGATCCGGCACCGTGTGGACGCCTGAAAACGCTGATACGCTGATGTAGTTCTATGCCCCGCGAAGTAATTCACCGCCAAAACACTAAGAGGCTAGAACAGGGGTGTCAAACTCATTTTGGTCCGGGGGCCGTATCCAACCTACTTTGATCCCAAAGGGGCCGGATCAGAAAACTCATGGCATATAAACCCCAAAAATAACAATAAGTTAAAATATTTGTGCAGAGAAACACAAATCTATTACAGAAATCTTTTTTTTATTTGATGAACTCTTTCTTTTACAAATATATATATTATGAGCAACCTGATACTTTAAGAAAAATGCAATTTCAACACAATGTTTTAACATTAAGTTGTATACAAATAGGAATAAGTTAATTTTTCTTGGAAAATCCTGCACTTAGCCTCCACTTTTCTCATTTTTGTCATTTTGCTGATGAGGGTGTCACGGTCAACAGTCAAAACGATCGTCCTTTAAGAGCGTTTGGAAAGAGACAAGTCTTCATTTGTGCTGCTCTGGTGGGAGGGGCCACGTACAGAGACGCTGGAGACGCTGCTGTGATAAACACCGCAGAAAATTACCAATATTTTAATGGAAAATATAATTACAATATTTTAGTAGAAAATCAGTCGAGGGCCAGATTAAAGGTCTTGGAGGGCCGGATCTGGCCCCCGGGCCGTATGTTTGACACCTGTGGGCTAGAATATATGTCCATTCATATATACGGTCTGTGTGTATGACCTATAATCTCTGAAAAGTTTAACATGAACCATCTCCAACACGATAGAATCACAGAACAGACTCATCATCAGCAGAACATCCCTCTGTCACAGAAAGAACACTCATATTCCACTGACTCATGTTCTTTAGTCCAACAGAAGCTGACCCGCATCAGTGCACAATAGCAAACTCTTCTGTAAAACGTAAACACATATGCTCAAAGCTGTGTGGATAGGGAAGGCTTCTAATACAGTGATACGACGATATGGTGATTTGTTTCAGTGTAAATGTAGCCTTAGATGCTGTACAGTTTAAAAAAAATATCATAAACCATTATTTATTCATAAATGAAGGATTTACCGTAAAAAAAAATAAAAATAGGCATTTAATTAGAGAGTTATTCAGGTCAATATGTAATTTCAAAATCCCTTGGCGAGCTGCTTGGAAGGAGGTGGAAAGCTACAGGCTGGAGACCCATGGGTTAAGTTATGCTTTACTCCTAATTTCCTGTAGGGAAATTGGTCCTCTGCATTTGACACACCCTCCAGTGCCAGAGGAGTAACTTGTTATGAGCAGTGGGCGCCGCACTGCCGCCCTGGGGACTCATCTCCAGATCTTTATCTACTCTTGGTCAGGACTACCTTAGCTGGAGGACTGTACCTATGGTGTAGATCAGGCATGTCCAAAACTATGACAAATTTTCTTGGCCCTCAGGCTTCCAGGTGAATTGGCCCAAATTACCTTGCATCAATTAAAAATAAAGTTTTTGCTGCGAGTTTTTTTTGAACATCTACCCTGATAAAGCGAATATTTAATATTTAGTGTGTGGTTTTGAGGATCTTAGCATGAATAAAGACTGATGGCTCATTCTAACGTGTTAAACATGCACATTTTTAAAAATTATTCCCAGTATTGAGGCCCAGTCTACAGCCCTCGATCAACCCTCTGCGTTGTCTGTGTTTAGATATGTAGCCCTTGATGAAAAAAGTTTGGACACCCCTGATGTAGGTTGTATTGGGTTAATGGGAGAAACCAGAGCGACCACAGGAAACAGATCCAGAACCTTCTCACTGTGAAGCGTGAGCCACTCTGCGCAGCCAGGATGTACAATATGTAAAGCTGTGCGGTTGCCTCGTCACCGGCATGTTTCCATGAAAATAGAAAGTTAAAACAATTCTTTGGAACATTCCCTGTGGAGATGGATATGTTTGTGGAATATTATATCAACAACAGGAACAACATTTCCATGGAAACAAGCAGACCCTCCTCCAGGCCAGTTTAGTTTTTTAATTTATTTATTTAATGAGACAGGGGCAGTGCACAATCTACATGAACCTTAACAGGAGAGATGCTTTGTACCAGCTTGTAGTGCCAGTGCATATTTACACCTGTCGTCCTTGCGCAGGTTGATGTTATAGTTCATAAAACCAAACATACAAAGAGAATGTCTTTATAATGACAGGAGCATCATAATAATTCTGTATCCTCATACACAACCGGTTCTCTCAGCATCTTAAAAACATCATCTTTATCAAAATCATCATTCAATTAATTCACTCCAGAACATCACACTCTCTCCAGACTCTCATCAGTCCACATTATGGGCACAGGTTTGGTTGGAAAGGAGCCACTGTTTCGCCAGGTGTGAATGTGAATGTGCCGTAGTTTGTCCATGTGATCAGCTCCGTTGGCGACATGTTCCAGTGTCGGACGGACGTGCACGAAAAGGCTGAGTTTAAAAAATGCCGTCCTGCGTTTGTGGATCCCGCTCTCGCCGCGCACAGCGGATCGAGCGGCTCAGGAGGTGGTTTCAGAACTCAAACTGTTTTAGCGGAGGAGCAGCAGAATCATGAATAATCTTTTAAGAGCAGATAAATATTTGCGTACATTATCAGGTTTTCAAAGTTTGTGGAGATGCAAGCCCCCTCACAGTGAGATTGCATTTTTTTTTCTTGGTATTTCTCCAGCAAAAAAACTAATAATTAAATAAGTGCAAGATAAATATGTTTAACACCATTCCTGGAGTGGAATATTCTAGGAAACCAGCAGAAAAGTCACACAGCGAATGCACTTTTCTGCACTTTGTCTGCTCAAGGTTAAAAAGTACCTGAAAAGCGCTACGTATATACCACTAATGAATTGTTTTATCTACTTGAGAAGATTTATATAAAACTAAATACAAGATAAATTCACTCGAGCATATTTTCCTCAAGGACACCCGTGCATACTGGTATAAATATATATGTATCTTGAACTACACCGAGCGTGAGACCAGATTGCATTAACTCCTTTGATTCCGTAAGCTCATGCCCAAGCAGCTCTCGCCAATTGATTTTCTCTCTGTCAGTTTTCTTCTTCTTTTTTTTTTTTTTTTTAATCGCGACCACAGGAGACGTGCTCTCATTCACTGCTCCACATACTCAAGAGCCAGGGGCCTGACAAGAGAGGCAGCACGGAGCACAGCAGGGGCCCGTGTGTGTGTGTGTGTGTGTGTGTGTGTATGGGGGGTGTGGAGGGACGGTGGGGGTAATGGGGGTGGAGGGATTACATAATTAGGAAAAACCAGCCTCGGAGGAGAAGAGCCGTGACTCAGAGTGGTGATCCGTTTGGTGCGTGACGGAGCGGGGAGTGTGCACGGTACCACTTTAACTTACCAACAGGGAAGCGCGGAGAGACCCGGAAAACGTTTTGGAGTAATAATGTTCCACTAAAGGGGAATATCAAGCCGTTAAGAGGTAAAGTACGTCAGATAGCTCAATGAGAAGAATTACAGCGGGTGGGTCAGGGGTCCAAACCGTAGACAAGAGCCCTGCAGTAGTCTACGCAAAACAGTGCGGCACGGGACACATTTTGAAAGCTCATTGCAGGTGCGGGCGGGTGAGATGATAAACTGCAGTCCCACAAACTAAAAATGAGTGTAACGTAAAATACAGAAATGATTAATATAAGCCTATCATACATCATTTGTGCTGGATATTTTATTTGTCATTAATAAAAACATTTTAAGCAGCGTAAATTTGCGGACGTGGTCTAATCTCGCACACATTTTAGACAATTTTTTCCGCTTCTCCGTGTTTGATAGAGTTTAAGAAAGCGAACGTCTTCTTCTTGTGGGACTTGCGGGTGGAAGCGGGACAAAATATTGCAGATATAGGTGGGAGCGGCAATGAAAATTACACTTCTTTGCAGGAGGGAGCAGGAGCGGGCAGGCCTCTACCGTAGACTGTATAAAGAAGTGGACTAAGGGATTGTGAAGTCACCCATGTCATTCAGCTTGAGTCACATGAAACTCATGATGCTAGCAGTTATAGGAGTGAATTTGGAGCCATATTTGGAATTTATTTACAGACTGTATAGTGGAATAAAAACATCTAAATGTAGAACAGGTTAATATGAACATTTTAAGACCAAAATGATGAGGTTCACTAGCCAGGATGATGCCACCGAGTGCCTTCACTCAATTTAATTTCTCTCCAGCGATTAGGTCAGGAATTGGAATACAGTAGACGGTTTGCAAAACCCCCGGAAGTCGTAGACCGAGCACCGGCCAATCACCAAAGAGCTGTGAAGCCATGACGTCAAATTCAAGTGCCTGTCTGGGTCCCTTAGTAAACAAAGCGGTCGAGATGGACAAACATTTCACATTTCAATACAGAGATTCATAGATACAAAACTCATCAAAATCATAATTTTCATGTTCCAAAATGTGTCACATCAAAGCTCAGTTTTGCCCACGATACAGAGGCTGTAAATTCTGGAGCCAGTTTTCACATCTGGTTAATGATGGCAGATGAGAGGTGTTGTTTAAAAAGAGTTTGAGGAAAATTTTGATATTTCACAGTAATGTTTGATAATCATTCAATTGTGGGTGTTGCATTGTGTTTTAATCCATGTTTGAATCAAGTGAATTTAATCCATGGTGTTGTAATTATTATTGTTCCGTTATACGTGCAAAATAAATAAATAAATGTAGACGTGTTGTCAATGATTCTCAAGATCGAGGATTTAAAGAATTTAATTTTTTTATCAAGGGGAAAGACTTTATTGTCCTTCTTCCTACAGGATTTGGGAAAAGCTTAATATACCAGTTAGCCCGTTAGTGGCACATTCAGCCACATTGCCTAGTATGAAAGTGGTGTGTGTGAGTGATGGTGGTGGTCAGAGGGACCGTTAGCGCCGATTGGCATGGCAGCCGCGCCTCTGTCAGTCTGCCCCAGGGCAGCTGTGGCTACTACAGTAGCTTATCATCACCAGGTATAGAGTGAATGAATAATATATATATACTGAATGTAATGCTCTGTAAAGCGTCTTTGTGACAAAAAAAATGTCTGTGAAAAGCGCTATATAAATGGGGACTTACTTACTTACTTACATTACATACGTCACGACCAAATAGCAGCGACTGGTTAAATTAAAAAAGTACCCGCCTTCCATCAAGTGAACGAATCCTAATGCTGCGAGGACACACAGTTTCCACGAAGTGAAACCGGCTGATGAATCAGGTTAGAGGGTCACTGCAGCATTTATTTAAAGTCAGTTGGAAAAAGTAAATTACAAACAGTGTTGATGGAGTCAATGATCACTTCCTATTTGGAAATGTGTACATTTTCTGGTGGAGGGCTTGTTTCTACTCTGGATGTCATTTCTATGCCTGGAATATTCCACAGTATGACATTAAACAGCTCTACCTTACATTTATTCAATTAAAGGTGGTTTTATAGATCAAAGATACCTAGAAAAACAACATTCTGACTGTGAGCGGGGTCGCCTCTCCACAGATCTGACCTGTAGCTTGGTCTAGTTTGGTTTAATACCAAACTGAAACATTCCAGACAAAGCAAAAACAAGTATTTAACGTACCCTCCGCCAGAAAAGCTACACAACGCACCTTTAACACATCATGAAAACAGCACCGCACAGACACAAGGCCAGCTGCAGTGGTGCACGACATTATTTTTAATGTGTGTAGGTTAGGGACAGGTCAGGTTGGATTTTAACCCGGGTCAGGCGCCACGGATCAGAGAAAATGCTGCCCTGTGCATCTCTAATGTGTTCTATAGTATAAAGATAGATGGCAATTTTAAAAGACGTTTTGTTGGCCGAGAACCGTACAGAAGCGACCGCCAGAAACCATATCTTTGTCTAATCAAGAAGATTGGTGAATAAAAACCATATAGAAGCAACTGCCAGAAAGTATTTTGTTTTGTCCAATCAAGCACATTGTTGGATGAGAACTATAATGAATGAACTGCCTGCCACCATCTCAGACAGTTGTTTCTCTTCATTGTTGTTTCAAAGCAGGTACAGGGATTCTAAAGAGCCCAAATGACGCTGTTTTCTGATCTAAGTTGTGGTGTTTCCTCTTCAAAAACACACCTGGAGTTGTGTGTTTGCATTTAGAGTTTCGTGTCTCAAACCAAAAAAGAACAAAATGAGAGGTGATTTCATTTTTCAGTTCGCAAAATGTTCACTTTGTGTCCATTGTCCTTCTAAGATGGTTCTTTAGCGATGTATAAGTTTGTTACAGATTCCCCTTTGCTTGTTGGTGATGAGATATTTGTGAGTTAATGTCTAAACATTTTTCCATGGAATATTGTCAGTAGAGTCGGGCTGCTCACAGTGCATGAGTAGGGCTCCGTTTGGGAGGTGCACTTGTGGTGATAGTCACTCTTTTTCCGCTGCGACTCATTATAAGGCAAGTTTAATTGAAGATGAAGCCAAGTAAGATCCTTTTGAAAAGTGTATCTTAGGCTACGTTCAGACTGCAGGGCTTAACGCTCAATTCCTGATTTTTTTGGGGAAATCCGATGTTTTTGCGAGGTCGTTCACATTTCCAATTAAATGCGACTTGTATGTGACTCCAGTGTGAACAGTAAACGGCCCGAAAGTGTCCCGCATGTGCACTGGAGACACGATGACGTCAACCGCAGCGAGCGTGCTCTGTGTTTACGGAAGTTGTCCAAAACATGGACGCGAGCATTGAACCCGCAGACTCGGCGAGCGTTGAGGTTCCGCTGGTGGAAAGCTGTGAGCTACAGAGAGACTAGAGCGACCAAGACAGAGGCTTGGAGGAGGCTCAGAGTCTGAAGTCCCAGTTCCGCTCTGGTCCTGGTCTGGTCCCGGTCTGGTCCCGGTCTGGTCTCGGACCTGGATCAGTCCGTATGCGGTGCAAAAGTTTGGCATCGCAGTCACGGAAGTCACGTAAACGGGAAACGGCCGTTAATTCTTCATTTAAACACAAAATCGAAAACTGAAAAAACAAATCGTTATCCGTTTTTTCATTTTAAAGTTCCTCTCGTACGGAGCCAGAATTAACATGAACAACTTACTTGTTTTAAGGAGGAGATTGAGAAGGAGAAGGACGAGGTTTTTGGCCGTGGTGTTTTGTAGGACAGCGGCAGCGACGTCCGTTGAAAGGAACGTGTGGATGCGGAGACGTAGCCAAGAGTGGTGAGTGACGATGTGCTTCGCTTCAGTGACACGGAGTTCACACTGAAGTCGCATGTCAAAAGATCGGATATGTATCGGTTTCAGGACCACATATCCAAGTGACCTGGGTCGCATTTGAAAAAAATCGGATCTGTGTCGTTCAGACTGTCATTAAAAGATCAGATACAGGTCATATAGGGGCCAAAAAATCGGATTTGGGTCACTTCAGGCTGCAGTCTGAACACAGCCTAAGTTTGGTGCAGCGTCTTCACTCACGCCTGCTCAAGCTGACATCTTCGGGTGCGGCCCTGTCCTGCCGCTTCCCCAGTTTAAGCTCCTGGCTCCACTAATGACATCACTCTGTCGCAGCCAGTGAAATAGTAACCCTGTCGTCATATCACTGAATACATCTCAGAACGTCTAATAAACAAAATGTGAACTAAAACGGGTTAAATTAATAGTACTGAGTTTGGAAAAATATTGAAATACATTTATATTTTTGTTTATTAAAATAAAATGGCAAATATTGCTCGGGACTATTTTGTCTTCCCCAAATATTGGTTGTGACATGTCCCTACTGTCCCTATGCAAACCTGCTCCCCTAAACCGAAAGCTCTGTTCCAGTAGTGATGTCATGTCGCAGACCTCCTCAACCACACTGAAACCCTCTGCTCATTCATTTTACAAACTGACCCTTAAGGTCCTTGACAAAAAGCCCAGACGCTGGCACCACTGAATATTGTTTGAAGAAGCCTAACCTTTTTAACTTAATTTTACCAAATCTTACCAATTTTAAACTTTAATTATTTTTTAAGTCTGATGCACCACTGAATTCAGATTTGCCAGGATCATAAAATGTGCACACAGAGCTACTAGTGGAAATTGTGTGGTCCTAATGTACAGGAAAACTCTCTTTCTCTGCCAAAGGGACCAGATGGTGGAACTGCAACCAGCTGATTTAAAATCGCAAACCAATAGCAACTAATTTAAAAGTAAATGAAAGTTACTGTATGTTTCCAACCAAAAATGCTCTCACTGAAAATGTAATAATGCTGTATCTGTATGTAACTAATGTGTCTTGTCTGTTTTTATGCATGTATTTTATATTTTTTTCTACAGACAGGTGTTGAAAACTTGCACTTGCGCTGAAACACTCAAAGCAATGCACCTGGCTTGTCTAATGCGACTGTGATGTCCTTAATAAACATAAATAAATAAAATAACAACAGTGCTCAATAGTGCTTTCAAACGCCGAACATCTTCACTATAATTGTTGATGGAAGATTTCCGCCCTGGAATTGTCAATCTCTACTGAAGTAAACAAAAAAGGTAAAAGATAGCTCATAAAAATGTCATTTGCATAATATGTCTTTTTTAAAAGGTGAACTATGCAACTTTTCTGTTAGTTAGAGGATACTCCACCTGCTTGTTTCCATGGAGATGTTATTGCTTTGATTCAGATTCAGAAAACTTTATTGATCCCATAAGGCAATTCATTTGCAGCATCTCCGAGCAAACACAAACACAAACACAAACAAACACACAGTGTGTCAGTCCAATTGTCGTCCACCAGTGGAACTCAAAATAAATAACAAATTGCAGAGTAAAACTTTCATAAAACTATCATAAAACTGTACCCTTAGAATTTAATAATTTAATAGCACTGGGCACGAAAGAATTAGAAAACCTTTTGGTTTTCCGTACTGGAGAATAAAACCGACGCCCTGAAGGCACCAGGATAAAATCAGGAGCCAGAGGATGGAGCGGCTGAGCCAGGAGACACTTGGCTTTGCTCAGCACTCGCTCCTCCCACAAAGAGCAGCTCCCTCAGTTTGACCCCTGTGATTTTTGAACAGGTTTGAACAATATTGTGAAGTTTGTTTCTATCCTTCACAGACAAGGATTCAAACCAGCAAATAAAAGAAAAAGTAAGAAGACTTTCAATAAAAGAGCAATAAAAATTGTTAAGAATAATTTTGTTCACGTTAAAAGAGTTCAGTTTCCTCAATAAATATATTCTTTGCTGCCCTCGTTTGACGACGTTTTCAGTGTTTAGGTCAAATTTCAGTTTATTGTCCATCACGGTGCCCAGATATTTATAGCTATCAACTATTTCCACATCATCACCGTGGACGACACTAACACTGTGTGAAGGTGCACATCTAAAATCAATCACCATGTCCTTAGTTTTGGCAACGTTCAAATCCAGGTAGTTTTCCTCACACCACTGGACAAACTGCTCCAGTGCAGGACCATGATTTCTCTCAGATCCTGAAAGCAGCGACACCAGGACCGTGTCATCTGAATATTTGATTAGGCGTCGGTTTTCCTCTGAGGATCTGCAGCTGTCCGTGTACAGAATAAAAAGGAGAGGTGACAGTACACAACCCCGAGGAGATCCAGTGTTGGAGATGGAAAGGAGGAGACCATTGCCCATTAACAAAAACACGCTGGACCCTATTGGTAAGAAAGTTTAAAATCAATAAAAGAAGCTGATCTGGGAGATTAAAATCTGAAGCCAGTCTCTGAATCAGAATGTGGGGCTGCATTTTGTTAAAAGCAGAGGAAAAGTCTGCAAATAAAAGTCTCACATGGGCCCCTGAGTTTTCAAGATGCTTATAAACAATGTTCAGTAAAAACAGTTTTGCATCCTCCACTCCTCTATTAGACTGGTACGCAAATTGCATTGGATCCAGTTTTCCTTCAGTTAAAAACAAAATGTGAGTCTTTAAGATCTGTTCAAAAGTTTTCATAACTAGTGATGTGAGCGCCACCGGCCTGAACTCACTCAACTCCTTTGATTTTACTGTTGATGTCTTCCACAGAGTAGGAATTTGACCAAGATCAGCACACATTTGAAACAGTCTAGTAAAAACAGCACTGAGCTGGGTGGCACAGTAGTGCAACGTGCGCCCACAGATGGCATCAGGACTTCCCTGTCTTAACTTTCTTAAATAAAGCAGTGACCTGATTCTGTGCAATCACAATTTCCTGCAAAGGTTTCAGAGAGTTTCTGCAGTCACACACCTTTTCCACAACGTCATCTCCGTGTTCAACACAGCGTGGCACTAAACCTATCACGGAGACAAGCGAGAGATGACAATAAGACAAGTTAAGGGTCAGATCTGTGGAGAGGAGAGCCCGCTCGGAGCATGAATGTGTGTTTCTGAGCAATAAAAACATCAGTAATTGAATAAATGCAAGATGGATGAGACAAGAGACAAGACGATGGCAAACACAACCCGCCAGAAAAGTTTAAAGCTGACTTATTCTGCAAAAATCGACATTTCGAAGCTTTTAACGAGGTAAAAGTAACTTGAAAACTACCGCTTCATGACATTACAAGGTGGAAAAGAGCATTTTGAGCTTTGGAGATGTAAACAGACTAATAACAAAAAGTTACTCAAACATGTGAATGAAACAAAACATAACTGGGTATGTTTTTGAAAAGGTAACAGTATTATAACATGGCAAATTCGCGTAATATAGGACCTTTACGCATTAGGCTATGTTCAGACTGCAGGGATTAATGCTCAGTTTTTTTGTGAAATCCAATTTTTTTACGAGGTCGTTCACATTTTCAGTTAAATCTGACTTGTGTACGATCTCCAGTGTGAACTTTAAATGGCCCAAAAGTGTCCCGCATGTGCACTGGAGGACATGACGACTTCACATGCAGCGGGCGTGCTCAGTGTTTATGAAAGTCGCTAAAAACGCTGAGCTTGTCTTCCAAAATATGGTCCAGTTCTTCGTAAAATGGGCAGGTTACACGTTTGTTTGAGTCTTTAGTCTCCTTGTATTTAGCTCGCAGGCACTTTATTTTTCATCAACGCTGGAGCCTTCTAGTCGGGCTCGGTCATTTCTTTGGCAATCATTTCAAAAACTGCCCAGACGCCTCCAATTTGGCCTGAATACAGCGATTCCCCTAAATATTGAATCAACTCACTAACCTCGCTTTCTTCTTTCAGACTCCGAGTCTGACGTGTAGGTGGGATGAATGCGACCTGGCCGTTCAGACTGAAGTCGCATGTCAAAAGATCAGATATGTATCGGTTTTAGGAGCACATATCCAAGTGGTCTGGGTCGTATTTGAAAAAAATCTGATCAGACTGTCATTAAAAGATCAGATACAGGTCACATAGGGGTGAAAAAGTGGGATTTGGGTCACTTCAGGCTGCAGTCTGAACGATCTAAAGTATGGTAATGTGGAGTAACAGTTGTAGTAAACGTATACTTCAATAATTTATCATATGGGGTTATACGGAAAAAAACGGGATGTGCCCTTGGTCCCAGTGCATCGCGTATGTGACAGCGGGGGAGGGGCTAAGTCATAACGATACGCCATAAACTATAGACAATAAATTATACGCACCACATGAAAAACATGACCATAAATCTGACTTTATAACACAGAAGAATTATCGGATCTGGAGTAAATACTGGGAAATCCGTGCAATAAAAGTCAGAATGTCAAGTGTACAGATGGAGGGATGAAGAAAATGCAGAAGTTTATATTAAAATTGGTGAAGATAAGCACTGACTTAGCTTTTTTTTTGTCTATGTATTTGAGTAATGTGTGTTTTGTCCAAGTACATGTATATTGTATACGAAGCTCTTGAGTCAAAATAAGAGCTTGGTGTACTGTCTGCACTGTCAAAAGTATCGAAAATCAAATACAAATCGATACTTAAACATAGTATTAAACTAGATACTCGTTTGAGCAAGTATTGATCCTAAAAAAGTCACATTCACAGGACAGAAATTAATCAGAACAAGTATAAGAGCAAATAGACTAGTATAGAAGGTCACATGGTAAAATAAAAGAAAGTACTACGATAAAATGTTTTACAACTACTACTACAACTACGACTACTACTACTACTACTCCTGCTACTACTACTAATGCAATTACTAGGACTACTACCACCAATTATGACTACAACTAAAACTACTACTGCAACTACTATTATTAGTACTACAGCGGCTACAACTAAAATTATTACTACTTCTACAATTACAACTACTGCTACTATTACTACTATTACTACTACTACTACTACTACTACTACTGATGCAATTACTAGAACTACTACTGCCAATTACTAGTACAGTATTAAAGTGACTACAACTACTACTACTACTACTACTATTAGTACTACAGCGACTACAACTAACACTACTACTACGACTACTACCACTACTACTACCAATTACTAGTACTACGGCTACTACAACTAGCACTATTATTACTATTACTATTACTACTACTACTACTACTACTACTACTACTACTACAACTACAGCTACTACTACTACTACTACTACTACTACCAATTACGAGTACTACAGCTACTACAACTAACACTATTATTTCTATTACTATTACTACTACTATTATTACTACTACTACTACCAAAAATTACTAGTACTACAGCTCCTACAAACTAAAACTACTTTACTACTACTACTACTACTACTACTACTACTACTACTACAACTACTACTACTACTTACTACAACTACTACTACTACTAACTACTACCATTACAGTACTACAGCTACTACAACTAAACTACTACTACTTACTATTACTAAACTACTACTACTAATATTACTACTACTACTGCTATACTAAAACTACTACTACTACTACTACTATACTACTACTACTACACTACTACTACTACTACTACTACTACTACTACTACTACTACTACTACTACTACTACTATTACTACTATAGTTGCTACAATTAACACTACTATTACTACTACTACTACTACTACTACTACTACTACTACTACTACTACTACTATCAATTACTAGTACTACAGCTGCTACAACTAAAATGAAAATCACATTCAATTATCCAAATAAATCATCGTAGTATCCGAATCAGTATTGAGTATCAAGTGTATTTCTCAAGTTTGAATGTAAGTACTGTGACACATTTTATCGTCACATAATCAGGAAGTGTGTTTGCATGCTAGTTATTAGTGAAACTCCTCTTTTGTCTGTTGAAAGTTGTGAAAATCGCTTGTAAACTCATTGCGGTGAATAATTATGATGCTCTGAAGGCATAAGGTAAGTGAGGAATAATTTTTGAGTTCTGTTTTTCACGTTTTTTAAGAAGGTAAAAATCTGTTTAACTTTTGGTCATATTTGGCTGCGGATTCCAATATTCATGCATACAAAATTCAACCCTTTGTCTTATTTTGAGTCATTTTTTAAAACCGTAGTAAGTGGGTGGAGACTGACTACTCGAATTGGAAAAAAAACGAGATTACTCAGACGCACCATCGCATGATTCACTCCAAACACAACTGTGAGTAAGCTAATGATAAGAGAAAACCTTATTAGCACCACAGCTCATAAAAATGTCGTTTGCATAATATGTCTCGTTTAAAGGTGAACTGTGCAACGTTTCTGTTCGTTAAAGGGTTCTCCGCTCATTTGTTTCCGTGGAGATGTGGAGAGGCGACCCGTTCGCAGCAAGAATGTGTGTTTTCAAGGCGATAAAACTCCTGAAACTGAGTAAATCCAGGACAGATAAGTAGTCAAAATTAAAATAAACAAAATAGTCAAAAGCAGTGATCTTCTCCGAGGCGAGCAGATGGCGAAAAAACCCCGCCAGAAAAGTTTAAAGTGGACCTCTTCTGCAAAAAATCGACTTTTTAGAGCTTGTTAGCGTGTTATCGATGTTTCTCTTTCTCATTTACATCCCCGAAGCTGCATTTGGACTGATTTGTGCATGTTTGAGTAATATTTAATTGCTTATTTTCAAGACGCCATATTGCTGATCAACCTCCATTTGCACCACCCACATGCGCTCACTGCTCACTGTACTTTTCCAGTTTTAGTTTCACCATCGGTGTAGTCGTTTTGGTCATTTTTAGGTGACTTGGTGCGTCGTTTTAGATTTTAAAATGGGCAAAATTTTTACATAATGATCCACAGGAGTCATAGAAAGGTCTTCTTTAAAGGGACAGTCCGTAATTTTGGACATAGGACCTCATTTCCTAGTGAGCCAGAGTGTTGGAGACGTGTGGAGACACTTTTTAAAATATTCCATCCAGTCCTTGTATTTGCAGAGGTCGCTGGTGCTATGCTCGTGCATGTCAATGGCCGTAGTTATCCTGCCACTAAAAACAGTCTTACCCACTCCACAAAACACCCGAAGCAAAACTATTATTACACCAAACTGTCGATGTAAATGTCTGTGTTGACAGAATAATTTTAAAAGTAAAACCAGCCTTGCATTTGAAGGATTTATGTCAGAACAGCAGCAGTGAGTTGTACTTCCTGATAGAAAGCCTGACAGCGGCGGACTGATATATGACAAAATAGTCCCTCAACATGCGACGTTTCATGCGATGCAAGGTTAGTTTTTTTTCTAACTTTATTCTACCAACACAGACATTTGCATCGATAATCTGGCATAATAATAGATTTGCAGTGTTGTTGCAGTGCAGTAACGGGTTATAAAAGTAACAAATTACTGTAATGTGTTTTTTGCATGTTTTTGCTGTAACGCAGTAATGTTAAGGCATTACAGGCGGGGAAAAATTTTAATATTTTACTCGATGCAAATGCATTTTTTACCCCGATCAAAGTGGTGTGTTTTTCGTTTTTCTTCTTACAAACTTGCTAAAATCACAGCGATATCAGCAGCGGTGAAACGCCAACGTTAAGGTTCAGGATGTCAGGATGGGCCTGGAGGTGAAGCCCGTGTAGACCGTTAGGTGACTGTGGGCAAAAGGACCAACGCAGAACTTCACGCCGCAGCTGAAGTTCAGATCGCAGCTGACACCCGATTGCGGTTTGTGAACACCCTGCTCCATGGGCTCAGGGTTCTCTCAGGAGAGGTCCTCGATTCTAAGTCCTAGTCCGAGATTAGTCCTGGTTTAGACCTGGTTTAGTCCATGGTTCAGTCCTGGTTTAAAAAAGTGTCTCCACACATCTCCAACACTCTGGCTCACGAGGAAATGATGTCCTATGTCCAAAATTCCGAACTGTCCCTTTAAATTCTAGTTTATTAGGTTTTGTTTTTTCACAGGCCTCTAGAATTACACTACAGAATAAACGACTCAGAGTTGACAATATTATGCATAGCTGGAGAAAAAAACTCAATTTTTGAGTGACAGACGATAATGTAACACTGTACTGGCTGACATTAGATAATTACCAAGGCTATCCCTTGAAAGAAAACTAATTTGCATATAAAACTTAACAGCACTGCTCCTGATTTTTACCGTCTTAAAAATGTGAAAAACAGAACAAGTTCATTTTAAACAATTTGCAGTCGTCCAAAGTTATTGCTTGTTCACCTTGTGCATCCAGAGCTTCCTGATTATTCACCATGATGAGTTTATAAGCACTTTTCACAAGTGGAGTTCACAGTAAAGTTAACAACAACTAGCATGCCAACATGCACTTCCTGATTCTCAATACAACGCTTTACAAATAGACGCAGATAGTACAGACTTATTTTGACCACAAGAGCTGCTTATACAATACTTCTGTACAATTGGAAGACTTTTTCTAGAATTTTGCTCAGATACACTGGCATGCTAACAGCGCACTCCCTGATTCCCAGAACACTTTGTAATTAGACACAGACAGCACATAGCATGCTTATTTTGACCTCAAGAGCTAGTCATGCAATGCATCTGTACTGGGACAAGAATTTTGTTCAAGTGCACTGGCATGCTAACAGCACACTTCCTGATGATCAGACAACAAAATACTTTACAATTAAATGCAGATAGTACAGACTTATTTTAACCACAAGAGCTGCTTATACAGTATATCTATACTGGGGCAAGATTTCTCCAAGAATTTTGCTCAAATACACTGGCATGCTAACAGTGCACTTCCTGATGATCAGATAATTAAACGCTTTACAATTAGATGCAGACCACAAGAGCTGTTTCTACAATACATCTGTACTGTGGCAAAACTTTTTCAGCTTTGCTCAAATACACTGGCAGGCTAACAGCGCACTTCCTGATGAGGAGACAATACAACATTTATAATTAGATGCAGACAGTACAAATTTATCTTAATCACATGAGATAAGAGCTGCTTATACAATATAGCTGTACTGGAGTAAGACATTTTCAAAAATTTTGTTTAAATACACTAGCATGCTAACAGCGCACTTCCTGATTATCAGACAATACAACGCTTTACAATTAGATGCAGGCAATACAGACTTATTTTAATCACAAAAGGTGCTTATACAAAACATCTGTACTGGGGGAAGCCTTTTTCAAGAAATTTGTTCAGATACACTAGCATGCTAACAGCACACTTCCTGATGATAAGACATTTCAACGCTTTACAAATAGACGCAGTCAGTCCAGAATTATTTTGACCTTGAGAGCTGTTCATACCATACATCTGTGCTCGGGCAACAACATTTTCTGCTCTGCTCAAATACACTGGCATGCTAACGGCGCATTTCTGGACTTTCTGTGACAGTACAAAAGCTACATCTGTACCGGGGCAACAGAAATTTCACTCCGCCACGGCAAAAAAATCGGGTACGGCTACTTTAATCCGGTGAAACGAATGGCTCTGTGGAGATTGTTAGCTTGCCTGTCCTACTTTTTCAAATCCTTGCCAGAAACACTTTGCACACCTTACTAATCCATGTCCTGGAACAGAGCGAGCGCCCTGCGAAGTGCACCCCGGCTCCAGCTGCAGTGCACTACCTCCACTTGGCACGGTTCGGAGTACACGGTTTGCGAACTATGTCATGTAATTTCATGTAATGTAATGTAAGAAGGCTCGAGGATTAATTTGAGTACGTTTTTCCTCGCCTGGATTTTTTTATTTTTTCTTAATTTTGCGATGAAAACTTGAACACCGAATGAAGTGTTATACATCCTTTTTTCAGTACGACATGTTTTTTCATAATCTGCATGCTGTAGTTGTGTCATATGGATGTAATAAAAGCTATAGGACCAGAAATACCTAAAAAAAAAGTCATACAAAACACACAGCAAACATGTATAAACAACTTTCTGGACATAAAAAAAGCTTAATTTAGGGCCTTAGCTACAAAAGTGTAAAATATCAAGTCTGTACAAATACTAAAAATATACTTATTGCCCTCAAAACAAACAAACCAACAAAAAATAAATAAATAAATAAAAAAAATACCCCGTGACTTGACTGGTCTAAGGCCCAGGACACAGAGCCACATCACTTCCTGTGTTTCCATGGTGTTTATTACATTTGGATTTGTAAATTTTGAGTGAAATAACTTTCTGAAAATAAAAATGACAAGGGATGCGCAGTTACACCAGCCTGATTCATCAGCCGGTTTCACTTTGTAGAAACCGTCTGACCTCGCAGTGTTAGGATCTTTTCGCTTGATGGTAGGCGGGTACTTTTTTATTTAACCAATCGCTGCTGTTTGGTTGTGACATATGTAATGCGCCGCTAACTGGTATTAAGCTTTTCCCAAATCCTGTCGGAAAAAGGGCAGTATCGTTTTTCGCCTTGATAAAATTCACGAAACATTCTTTTTGTTTTGACTTTAAATCCTCGATCTCAGGAACCGTTGCCAACACAGAATATGTGGCTCTTCTCTGATTGGCTGGTGCCCAAACTCGCACTTCTGAGGTTTTTGCGAACCGTCTAGTGTAGACTTAGCTGTTGGAGAGAAATTCAACTGAGCGGAGACACTAGGTTTTGATCCAAGATGCGTGGTTTGCCGTTTATTTGAGAAATAACTGCACTTAGAGCGGCTTTTTTAATGGTTACAAACACAGACGCTCAGAGCAGTCGACCATTTTGACTCACTACGCTCTTTGGCAAAGTTTGGGCCAATCAAAACAAAGTTCCTATTGGACACTCGTATTCTCTGCATCATCACGCAGCGACTTTGGATAATGCTGGAAATATGCTTGAAAAGTCACAACTCTCAGCTTTTCAATGGGAAAAAAGTAAGTTTCTATCTTTTATGGTTAGAAAGTTATGCATACTTATATAAAACATGTCCACCATTATCGTTTACAATACTGTCGGTCTGGAAGAATTAAGCCAAACAGGTGAGACACTGGAATAATGGAGAATCAAAGTGGAGTAAGTGAAATTATTACGAAACTGAAGTGTGTAAATTGAAATAAATTTGTGTTAATTTTGTTATCTTCTCTCAGTAGAAAATTGAAAAAATCAATTGTGCAAAGGAATGAATGAATAAAAAATAATCAGTGTTGTCTAAAAATATGCTGAAACTTAAAAGCATAATTTGACGAAAATGGTTACCTTTTTTTTTCTTTTTCCTTTTTATGAAAATGCTATGTTTGCCGAAAATAACATTGGATTAGTTTCATTTTCGTTTTTGATGATCTGAGTCTCCCCTCCCATTGCTCTCCGCGCTTACTCACTCCCCCTTCAGAGCACCATCACAACACAATCAGCGTGCGTCTCACTAATGAAACTACTGCACATCGCATCGGGTTTGTGAAGTTGCAGCTAACCGTAAGGAAGGTTTTGAATGGGGCCTGGGAGAGATCACTAGATTGCTTAAACATAGATCTAAAACCACTTGAGGCATATTTTTGATGAGGGAACAATGTAGAAAGTTTTTGACAACAATTTCGCGTAATATGACTCTTGCTATTGTTTGAAAACTATAAGAAATCGGTCACAAACGAAATTGTGATTTTAGTGGAAGGACCAAGACAAAAATGTAAAAATGGTGGTCAACATTGCCATTGTATTAAAACTTTTGTTGTCTGTCAGTGTTGGGGAGTAACAGATTACATGTACCAGAGTTATGTAATTAGAGTACAAATTATGAGTAACTGTATTCCGTTACAGTTACTGTTTCAGTGAGTGATAATTGGATTACAGTTACTTTGTTGGAATATATGGATTACAGGGCATAATTTTCCTGTTTTCACATTTTGGGCTAAACCAGGTCTAAACCAGGACTAAACCATGACTAAACCAGATTTAAACCAGGACTGAACCAGGACTAAACCAGGACTAAACCAGGTCTTAACCAGATTTAAACCAGGACTAAACCAGGTCTAAACCAGATTTAAACCAGGACTAAACCAGGACTAAACCAGGTCTAAACCAGGACTAAACCAGGACTAAACCAGGACTAAACCAGGTCTTAACCAGATTTAAACCAGGACTAAACCAGGACTAAACCAGGACTAAACCAGGTCTTAACCAGATTTAAACCAGGACTAAACCAGGATTTAACAGGACTAAACCATGCTGTGCGGACCGTGTCTCTCCAGGCAGCAGTGATCTCATATAAAAATAATTTCTCTATCAATAATATTTTTAATTTGGTTCAGTAAAGTCTGGGCTTTTTATTTTCTTTTAGCAGACAAAACATCTTATGTGAAGATTTCCTAGTCTTTGCTTCTCTACAGCAAAGCAAGTAATCAAAAGTATTCAGATTACGTTACTCACTTTAAGTAATTTAATGGATTACGTTACAAACTACATGTTGGGGTATGTAATCTGTAATCTGTAGGGGAATACATTTTAAAAGTCACCTTCCCAAAACTGTTGTCTCTATTCCACCTTGTGATGTCATGATGAGGTAGTTTTCAAGTTAACAGCTACTTTATTACGTTTAGTTCAGTGGAGATTGGCAATTCCAGGTCTGAAATGATCCAAATGATTGTGTGTGTGTGGAGCACTTTCTGTATTACCACATGACATCAAAAGGTGGAACAGAGTGTTTTATTTGCATGTTTTGTGTGTTAACAGTGTTGGGAAGGTGACTTTTAAAATGTACTCCCCTACAGATTACAGATTACATACACCAAAATGTAGTTTGTAAAGTAATCCATTAAATAATTTAAAGTGAGTAATGTAATCTGAATACTTTGGATTACTTGATTTGCTGTAGAGAAGCAAAGACGAGGGTATCGTAACATAAGATGTTTTGTCTGATGAAAGAAAATTTAAAGCCCAGACTTTACTTCACCAAATTAAAAATATTATTGATAGAAGAGGAGGAGACATGTCCACACAGCATGATTTAGTCCTGTTAAATCCTGTTTTAGACCTGTTTTAGTCCTGTTCTAGTCCTGGTTTAGTCCTTGTTTAGTCCTGGGTATAGACCTGGGTTTAGACCTGGATTTAGACCTAGGTTTAGACCTGTTTTAGACCCGGTTTAGATCTATTTTAGCTCCAGTTTAGTTCTGGTTTTAGTCCTGGTTTAGTCCTGGTTTAGTCCTAGTTTTAGTCCTGTTTTAGTCCTGTTTTAGTCCTGTTTTAGTCCTGGTTTAGTCCTGTTTTAGTCCTGATTTAGTCCTGGTTTAGTCCTGTTTTAGTCCTGGTTTAGTCCTGGTTTAGTCCTGGGTTTAGACCTGGGTTTAGAGCTGGATTTAGACCTGGTTTAGATCTAGATTAGCTCTAGTTTAGACCTGGTTTTAGTCCTGTTTTAGTCCGGTTTTAGTCTGGTTTTAGTCCTGGTTTAGTCCTGTTTTAGTCCTGTTTTAGTCCTGTTTTAGTCCTGTTTTAGTCCTGGTTTTAGTCCTGTTTTAGTCCTGTTTTAGTCCTGTTTTAGTCCTGGTTTAGTCCTGTTTTAGTCCTGGTTTAGTCCTGGTTTAGTCCTGGTTTAATCCTGGGTTTAGACCTGGGTTTAGAGCTGGATTTAGACCCGGTTTAGATCTAGATTAGCTCTAGTTTAGACCTGGTTTTAGTCCTGTTTTAGACCTGTTTTAGTCCTGTTTTAGACCTGTTTTAGTCCTGGTTTAGTCCTGATTTAGTCCTGGTTTAGTCCTGTTTTAGTCCTGGTTTAGTCGTAGTTTAGACCTGGTTAAGATCTAGTTTAGACCTGGTTTAGTTTTCAGCAATGAGTGGAATTGATTACATTTTCAAATCATATGTTATCTATATCTACTATCTATTTTGACAGCTTTATAGTTCTAAACGTGTCTTTGTCTGCTGCAAAGTTACCAGAATGTTACACTTTTTGATCTTTTTTTCCCCATTATCCACCCTCACCACCTCGCTATGGGAAGAAAAAAAGACAGTTCCCGTTTCAAAGCAAGGACAAACCCTGCTCATGTGCCCTTGAGCAACACTGACCCGGCGATGCAACCATGCGAGCGCGTGCCGTGCATAAAGATATGACTTTGGGTGAAGGTGGAGGTCAGGTGGAGCTGTTCAGTGATGCTTCACATCTTCATCACATGGTCCCACAGGGCTAAGGTAAGATCCGGGTCACGGGTTTTCATTAAACACATAGACCGGCTGGATCTGCTGGAATCTCCGAGGGAATTTCAGAAACAAATTAAATGCAGCGGTAAATGGTCAATGCTCTGCCCCTCATGGAATTGGTAACTTTTTTGCAATCGTAGACTCTTTTGCTGTAACATGAAGGTGCACTGTGTAATTTTTCTGGTGGAGAGACGCTTTTTTCCGTGGAAATGTTTGGTCTGGAGTGTTTCACAGTACGGCATTAAACTTTTCTATCTTCATGGAGACCAAACCAGACCGAGTTACAGGTCAGATCTGTAAGAATGTCTGTTTTTCTAGGTGTTTCTGAGCTATAAAACCACCTGTAATTGAATAAATGTAAGGTAGAGCTGTTTAATGTCATACTGTGGAACATTCCAAACAGAGCAATGACATATCCATAGAAACAATCAGAAACCAAAAAGTTACGCAGTGCACTTAAATCTTCCGATCTACTTATAATGTTGTTTACTCATCACAAACAGACCTGGAGTTGTGTTTTGTTTCATTTGTACATGTTTAACACACAAACCTGCAAATTTAGGTCTTGTCCTTACTAGTATGTATTCCATTCATTTTTGTTGTGGATGCAGTTTTCGTTCACACTAATCCGATGGAAAACGGCTCCAGAGACGGAATGATCTGGTGCCGCCAACTCCCACGAATTCATTTGAGTACAGTTCTGATCCGACACCGTGTGGACCCCTGAAAACGCTGATACACTGATGTAGGTATATGCGCCGTGAAGTAATTCAACGCCAAAAAACTAAGAGGCTAGAATATACGTCCATTTATATATACGGTCTGTGGACTTGCAGATGTATAATCTCTGAAAAGTTTAACATGAACCATCTCCAATGCGACAGAAGCACAGAACAGACTCACCATCAGCAGAACACCCCTCTGTCACAGAAAGAACACTCATATTCCACTGAGTCGTGTGCTTTAGTCCCACAGAAGTTGAACCGCGTCATCGCACAATAGCGAGCTGTTTTTTGATCTTAGTTTATGCAAATTAGCCATATGGTTTTAAGTTTGTTTCTGTAAAACGTAAACAAATATGCTCAAAACTGTGTGGATAGGGAAGACTTGCGGACACAGAAATAACATGTCTGGACGCAGATCGTTTCAGATACAGTGATACAGTGATTCATTTCAGCGTAAACAGGCTGAGTTCTTCTCTCAAACTGAAAACACTCCACCTTGTGATGTCATGTGATGGTATACAAGAAGTGCTCCACTGCATTTTTAAACTCCATACACCTTTACTAAAATCATTTGGATAATTTCAACCCTGGAATTGCCAATCTCTACTGCACAAATTATAGAAAAGTTGATCTTCAACTTGAAAACTACAGCTTCATGACATCACAAGGTGGAACAGAGCATTTTGAGGGTTACTTAAACATGTGTGAATGAAACGAAACACAACTCCGGGTCTGTTTGTGATGAGGTAACAACATTATAACATGACTTAAAGCTCAAAACTTAATAAATGTAAATTTTGTGTAATATAGGACCTTTAAAGCGGAGGTATTACACTTTACTGTATTCTAACCTGTTTCAGTAATCCGTTTACTTTACAAGATTGTTTTTTTGTAAGCACACAGAAATTATGAGTTTGAATTTTCCCCAGATTGTTGTGTCATAGGTAAAAACTCCATACATCATCATCAGACTCTAGGGTTCATATTTTTTCTATTTTCTGGTCTATATTATGAAGTTGTTTCCCGTTTTTAGGCTGTGTTCCTCACTCAAACAGAAAACACTCTGTTCCACCTTGTGATGTCATGTTGTAACACAGGAAGTGCTCCACTGTGTTTCCAGGTCTGTTTTTTGAGGAGGTAACAGCAACAATTTTGTGTCATATGGGTCCTCCAATATATTTTATTTAATGTATCAGTGCCACACTTTGTTAGGCCCTCGTGCGTCGCTTGTTTAATTACTTTACTGTTCCTCTGACATTGCAGATAGTATCCTTAATTTCCTCGAAAATAATGAATTCCTAAAAACAGCTTTGTAAACATCACCATTGAAGGACCCCGCGCACGCTCTGAATTGACAAAATCACATCTAAACCTCCTTTCACTGCCTTTTGCCCTTTGTTTATCTCGCTCATATCCTCGCATCTTCTTTGTTTACACCGCGGATTAGAAGATCTTCGGTATGCTACACAGACACGGGTTTCTCGACGTTCACGCTTCTATTGATCCCGATCGTCGCCGTGGTAACCGAGAGATGATTGACGGCGCCCAATTAGCTGTGGCGCTAAGAGAGAAGGATGCCTCGGAATCAGCGTGTCTCTTCCGCTTCATTAGGAGCCATGACGGATCTCGGGTTGAATTTTGATAGCGAGCAAACAGGAAGCAAATATATCAAGAGAAGAGTGTATGGAAGGCTAGTGCTTGTTATGACTCATTTTTAAAGGTGCGTTGCGTAACTTTTCCTCACAAGGAGGGACCTGCCAGCTGCTTGTCTCTATGGTGATGTTACTGCTTTGTAACATCCACAGTATGTTTCTATAGCTAAAAAAAATAACTTTCTTAAACGGTCCGGAAGCGTTTGAATTCAGAAAAAAGGAGTTATCGCTGCTACCTGTTTCTCGTCATGGAGTTCAACAATTACTTTCTATGATGCAAAAGTAAACTCATACCTATAAAATCAAATCAAAATTATTTGTATAGCACTTTTAAAAAAGCCAAAGCTTACCAAAGTACTGAACAACATTTACAGTGAAATAAAACATAAAATAAGCAAATCAAGCAGAATTATAATAATAAAACTAATAATAACAGCGAGGTGCCAAGGTGTCTTTTCCTAACTCTTTACAAATGCTAAAGAGAAAAGGTGTGTTCTAATGTGCAAAGGCAAAGTGTTTCAACAAAAAAGGCCCCGTCTCCTCTGGTCCTCAGCCTGGTCCTGGGAACAACCAGGAGGTGCTGATCTGCAGAGCTCAGACCTCTGGATGGGACATGAGGCTAGAGGAGTTCAAATAAATAGGACGGTGTCGTGCCATTAAGACTCTTAAAAACAATCATTACAATTTTAAAATGGATTCTAAGATGTACAGGGAGCCAATGCAGGGATTTAAGAAGAGGAGTGATGTGGTTCCTCCGCTTCTTTCCAGTTAAAATGCAGGCTGCTGCATTCTGGACCCTGTAGGCGGCTGAGCTGGGCCTAGTCAATGCAGCAGACAAAGAGTTACAGTAACTGAGTCGTGAGGTTACAGATGCATGAATGGCCATGTGGCTTGTAAGAGCCTGATCCCATCAGATCTCAGAAGCTAAGCAAGGCAGGGCCTGGGCAGCACTTGGATGGGAGACCATTGGGAAAATCAGGTGCCACAGTGGTTCACCAGTGGCAATAACTGCCGTTGTGTCCTTAGGCAAGGCACTTCATTCACATTGCCTAGTATGAAAGTGTGTGTGTGTGTGTGTGTGTGATGGTGGTGGTCAGAGGGACTGATGGCGCCCATTGGCATGGCAGCCACTCTTCTATAAGTCTGCCCCAGGGCAGCTGTGGCTACAATAGTGGCGTACCATCGCCAAGTATAGAGTGAATGAATAATGCTGAATAATGCTCTAAAAAATGTCTGTGAAAAGCACTATATAAATAAAAACTTACTTTTCAAGAAGAGTCCACAAAATTGCAACAATATTTTTGGGTAAGTCCTTCAAGCAGCAGAACTTTCAGGGCAAATAAACCAGAGAAAATAAATATCAAAATTGAAATAGACATGATAACTATTTTTTGTTTGGTGTTATTTGAAATAAACTTTAAATTAAATATTGGAAATAGACTTTGAAATCTTTGTTTGTTTGTTTGTTTGACACTAAAACAGAAAAATGAAATAACAAACTGTTTGCCCATTTTATTGTTTTTCATTCTTAATTAGAATTTAAAAGAACAAATGTTACAAGGACCTTAAACATACATGCAAACTCACCTCTCCAACGATAAGACCTGTAACATTTCCATGGAGATAGATACGTCTAATGTCATTCAGTGGAACATTCCAGGCAAACCAATAACATATCAATGGAGACAGTTACAACAATTATAGCGTCTTGTTACTAAGTGTAAGTGTTATTAAGGATCATGTACCTTCAATAACATCGCTCCTGATTGGCTCTTGGTCCGGTTGCAAAGAAACGCTCGCTCTGAAATTCAATTATGGTCCTTTGCACCAAATTAGCCGCTGTAACTGCTCGCCGTGATTCGCGTCACTCAACTGCCCGGGACCTCAACAGGGTGTCGCCCCTTAGTCCACTTCTATTTACATTCTTTGGCCAACACTAAACCGGGAAGTAAATTTGCTTAGCGTGAACAAGCTTCGCGGACGCTATCGTTTTGAGTTGTGTCGTGTTTACCAGCGTGGCGGTGTGGACACAGACAAAGCCGGCCCATGCATATGCTAATGTAGGGCAAATTTACACTGGGCGTTTCATTCAGGTTCACAATCTGCATGTAATTAGCCGGAGATTTACTCAGGGAGGCAGCTCATTACGCGATTAGACGGGCCCCGACGCCAGCCCAGAGTATAGACCGTGCCCGCGCAAGGTCAGCCTACAGAGAGAGGAGTGAAATTATGACTGCGTTAGAGGGAGGGAGTAATTAAAGAAGATATAAGGTTATGCAAATGAAGAACGTGAAGTTATGAAACGTGTTTGATGGTTTCGCTTTGTTAAAGGTGCGTCGAGTAACTTTTCTGGTGGTGCTTTGTCTAGAATGTTTCACAGTGCGGCTTTAAACCTTTCTATCCTCGTGGAGACCAAACCGGACCAAGTTACAGGTCAGATCTGTGGAGAGGCGACCCCGCTCACAGTCAGAATGTCTGTTTTTCCAGGTATTTTTGAGCAATAAAACCACCTGTAATTCAGTAAATGTAAAAGGTAGAGTTGTTTAAAGTCACAATGTGGAACATTCCAGGCAGCAACAGTAATAGAAACAAACAGGTGATGGACCCCCAACGAAAAAGTTACACAATGCACCTTCACTTTTTTCTTTTTTTAATTGCAGTTTTCTCTCGTTTCACTCATTTCAAGAGACTGATCTTTTTTTTTCTGTTTTTTTTTTTTTTTTTACTTATTATAAAAATGAACTATGTAACTTTTTAGTTCTGGGTCCGTCACCTGCTTGTTTCTATGGAGATATTATTACTTTGCCTTAAATGTTCCACAGTATGGCATTAAACAGCTCAACCTTATATTTATCTTACATTTATTAAATTTGAGCTTTAAAATTACCTAAAAAAAAAACATGTATTCTGACTGTGAACGGGATTGCCTCTCCACAGATCTGACCTGTAACTTGGTCTGGTTTGTGCCACCATGAAGACAGAAAGATTTAATATTACACTGTGAAAACTTCCAGACAAAGCAACACTATCTTCATGGAGAAAAGCCTTTGATGGACCCTCAATATTTCTTCTTCTTCTTTTTTTTTTTTTTTTTTTACTGGATTATGATTGTTTGTTTGTTTTTCTTTTAAAATGTATTGAAATCAAGACACATATATACACTGAATTCAAGCAATGTTAACTTGTAGAGATGGGACACGATCTCGTGTCAAAGACAAAATTTCCATGAGATTGTGCAAATTTTTTTCATGAGATTTCTTCCCCCTGCACTTACCTTTTACTTGGACTAAAAAAAAGAGTTAAGTGCTGCTGAGTTATACAATTTGAGAAGCTGTAGTTCCAAAAAGCAGTACTACGATGACGGCTAAAGTATTACATAAGATGAATCAAAATAGTGAAGCCAAAATTGTGAAATGGACTGCGTTTCTTATTTATTACAAATTCTGTCAAAATCTCGTTAAAATTGTGTCTTGTCTCACTCCTGTTGACTTATTTAAAGTACTTGTTTTTACAGTGTACATTAAAACTTCATAAATTTTCTTTTACACAGAATAACTCAGGGTTCCTACTCTTTTTCGCTAACAAAATTTCAAAACTTTTCCATGACTTTTTCATGACCTAAAGTGAATTTTCCATGACTTTACAACACCTACATGTGTAGAATTGATCAGACTTTCAGGGCTAAATATGAAATGTTAACCCTTTCCACTCACCTTTTGGTTTGGGATTATAGTTTTTAACATTCAAAATCCTGTCAGTGCATTTATTGTCGTCTCTTTTAAACAAAAAGTGCAGAAAATAACAATAATAGTCTAAAGATAACTTCACAGAATGCTGTAGCTGTGTTAAAGAGATACTAAAATTCCATAACTTTTCCAAAACTTTCATAGAATTTAAAAAAATTCCATTACTTTGCAGGACTGGAAAATTACATTTTCAATTTCAATGACTTTTCCAGGATTTCCATAACTGTGGGAACCCTGATAACTGTAATGCAGATTATTATTTTTAATTACGAAAACATTCTGTTTGTTGTTTGTTTGTTGATTATTTATTTGTATTTGTTTATTGTTTATTATTTGTTTGTTTATTGATTAGTATTAATTAATTTAGTATTTATTTGTTGTTGTTTTTTTTTTTCATTATTCATTTTATTTATTTCCTCCGCCAAGGAGGTTATGTTTTTACCGGCGTTTGTCTGTTTGTTTGTTTGTTTGTTTGTCTGTTAGCAACATAACTCAAAAAGTTATGGACCGATTTTGATGAAATTTTCAGGATTTGTTGGAAATGTGAAAAGGAAGAACTAATTTCATTTTGGGGGTGATCCGGAAGAAATCCTGGATTCTGGATCACTTTGAAATTTTAGTTAACATTGTGGTAAATGGGGCCAAAAATTTTGTTTCTCAATATCTCGGTTAATTATTGACCAAACCCCATGAAATTTGACTCAGGGATGGACAATGGGATCCTCTTTCATATTCCAAAGGCTGATCCGGATCTGATCCAGAAGACTGATTTTATCGCAATTTATATAAAAAATGGGGGTAGTCCTTGGCGGAGGTCTGCGCTCTCTGAGTGCTTTTCTAGTTATTTGTTTAATTATTTGTTTTTATTTTATTTATGGTTTATTATTCATTTGGTATTTCAGTTCTCAAGGTGAGTATTCAATCAGAGAAGAAGAATGAGCCTCGTCGTGTCAGTCTCATCAGTCTTTAAAAAAAAAAAAAAAAAGATAATAATACCATAAAAAATATGTAATCTAAACCACGGTTAACTAATGGATTGACCTGACACAGATAAGTGAAACCTGCGGCATAAAAGCGCAAACTAAAACTCATATTTCTTGCTGATTGTGTAAATGTGGCTTCATTTTTCAGGCTTGTCGCTTCACTATTGATGAAAGTGCTTTTTGTTTGGAGACGTGAGAGCCTCTGCTGGATAATTCACTCAAACGCTCTGGTCTGGATCCTAATGGAACAGGGAGTGGCACAAGATCGATTTTTCTGACAAATGTTGTGACAATCCATCTGTCACAACAAACCACAAATTATGACATTTTTTTTTTCTAACTATATATGAAACTTTGTTTTCTTTTTTAACTATATATGTATATTTTTTTTTTCCTTTTTTTAAAACTATATATGTAACTCCCCCCCCTTTTTACTATATATGTAACTTTTTTAACTATATATGTATATTTTTTTTTCTTGTTTTTACTATATATGTAACTTTTTTTTAACTTATTACTTTTTAAATGTATGTAACTTTTTTCCTTTTTTTTTAATTATATATGTAACTTTTTTAACTATATATGTATATTTTTTTTCTTGTTTTTACTATATATGTAACTTCCCCCTCTTTTTTACTATATAAGTAACTTTTTCTTTTTTTTAAACTATATATGTAACTTTTTTTTTTTACTTTTTCCCTTTTTTTAATTATATATGTAACTTTTTTACTATATATGTAACTTTTTTCTTTTTTTTTTACTATACATGTAACTTTTTCTTCTTTTTTAATATATATGTCACAGATTTTTTTCTTTTTTAACTATATATGTAACTTTTTTCTTTGTTTACTATATATGTAACTTTTTTCTTTGTTTACTATATATGTAACTTTTTTCTTTTTTTACTATATATGTAACTTTTTACTATATATGTTACTGATTTTTTATTTTTTTTTAACTATATATGTAGGTTTTTCTTTTTATACTATATATGTAACTTTTTAAAAACTATATATGTAACTTTTTTCTTTTTTTTACTATACGTGTAACTTTTTCTTCTTTTTATATTATATATATATATATATATATATATATAAACTTTTTTCTTTTTTCCTGTGTATGTAACTTTTTCTTTTTTAACTATACATAACTTTTTTTACTATATATGTTACAGATTTTTCTTTTTTTACTATATGTAACTTTTTTCTTTTTTACTATATGTAACTTTTTACTATATATGTTACAGATGTTTTTCTTTTTTTAACCATATATGTAACTTTTAAAAAAAAAAAATCTATAAGTAACTTTTTTTCTATTTTTTTTTATTATATATGTAACAATAACCAAAATATCGTGATATGGTATAGCCAAAAGTCTCAGACTAATATCGCGGGCCATCACATCAATAAGTTTCTTTGCTTAAATTATTAGTTTTGGTGCAATAGCTTAAAAAACAAACAAACAAAAAAACAGATCTACATAAACAGTGATCATTTGCTTCGTTTCAGTGCAGACCACATGAAGAAGTATCTGTTATGTGCTCTATTCATGCTTACATCACAAAACCGGAAGATGCAGATGGCGACTTCCTTTAAGTTCTGTTGGCGGTCGTAACTCTGACAAAATCTGGGAAAACTGAGAAAATGTCCTGGTTCTTCATCTAGATGTCAATGTATTCTTTCTTTTTTCTACTTTTATAAATTGCCTATTCATTTGTGTATTATAATTAATTAATTATAATTTGTCCAACTTAATAAAATAAAAGATGTTATGTTTGGCAGATCAACAGTTACGACCAGCTGCTTGTAAGTGACACTGAAGCTGTGATTAGAGTCCCGTCCCCCATGGAAAAACTTTGGCAGGTTGTGAAAACGCTGCTGCAGAATCCATGGTTTTATCACATGCCCGGTGTCGAGAACAGGGATGGGCATACAATTATATTTTCCTAATTAACGATCAATTTTGATTAATCATCAATGTTTTTATATTCAGATTATCATCATTGTTATTACTATTACTAATCTACATGAATAAACTCAACTTTACAACATATAAACCATAAACACTTTAGAGCCACATCAGCCCGTTTGACATTATAATGTGTTTAATGCAGTTTTGACACATTTGTTTACGTTTTACAGAAACAAAACTTAAAACCACACGGTTCATTTGCATAAACTATAAGCGCTGATGAAAACAGCTCTTTCCTTTGGCGCTGATGCGGTTCAGCTTCTGTCGGACTAAAGGACATGACTCAGTGGAATATGAGTGTTCTTGATGATGATGATGGTGAGTCTGTTCTGTGTGTGTGTCGCGTTGGAGATGGTTCATGTTTTCAGAGATCAGATGTGTGCCAGTTTAGTGCAGCTCTTTATTTAACATAATTTCACCGCTTTATTTATGTTGGTCACTTTATTTATTTTGTCTACTGCTGTGATGAAAAGACTGAAAAAATCTTTGTCTTTTGGCACTCAACTTTATGTTGCAGTAACCGGGACACTGCGTTTACATGCACCATAAGGAAACCGGGATACTCAAAAAACCAGATCATACCCAGGACACTGAAACAGACTCACTGAGGGATATAGTGATCTCCAAAAGCCAAAACGTGAGACTGTGAGGCCACAACTCCAGTGTTTGTGCTGTCAGACGCAGCCTCGTCTCCTTACGCTACACACAGCAACCTACATTCAGTTTGTCGATTAAAGGGATAGTTCGGGATTTTTGACATAAATCTGTATGGCATCCCCGTGAGCAGTGTCATGCATCCACACTGACTTACCCCCAAGAGCGTCCGGTGAGCCGAGATACTGGCCGTTTTCGGTGCTGACGAAAGTAGTCCGGCAAGTTGGCTGGGGACTGTATCATAAAGCGTTTTCCTTCTCAAAACAATATGTGGCACTATTTTCTTTCGTTCGTATCACTATGCGCTGCCGCCAGGTAACAGCTGTTTACTGCTCGAAATGTTAGCGACAACATGTCTGATTACGACACCGACAATAAAGACATTGATTTTACCACAAAGCTAAAGGGGAGATCTTTGTGAACCCGAATATACTGATGCGAGAATTTCGCCAGATGGAGTTAGAACGGGCAGAGAAAGAAGAGAGACAGTGAAGTGGTACAAGTTGAAGCTGGAGCCACAGCTGGAGCCGAGAGAGACCGAGTGAGCGACAATCACCATCACGTCATTTAGAAACTCGTATACAGCGAACATATAACCTATACTGACTGAAGCATGGGCTACTAATAGAAACATGGAATCATCCACACGTCCACGTAGCTGCTGCCAATAGTGTACGAGACATTTACAATAGTAATAACAATCGACTTCTAAAGTTACGTTTTGTAGAAGCTTCACTGGTGATATGACACTGAGTGATTTACTGCACACAGAGTTACAGCTGATTCTTGAGCCTGTCCTCTTGTAAACATAGTGGCACCTCTTTGTTCTTACCTGGTTTGGTTTCCACGTTGAAGCCTAAGGCAAGAAGCCAAAGTTTCCTCAGCGCAAAGTCCGTGACAGGAAAACGGTGAAATGTGCGTGGAGATTTAGCCAGATTTTTATTGTTAAAGCCTGGATAATCAAGAGTTCGCACCATTTTTTAGATATATTGTTATGTATCTTATACAAGCTTATATACTTATCGCTCTAGCTCTCATGTTAGCTCTCTCGCATCGCAGCGGTCTGCGCATGTAAACACTGCCGAACAACTGAAGAAAGTGATGGATTCATGCGCGGCTGTCACCTGGCGGCCGTGCGCAGTGATACGAACGGAAAGAAAATAGTGCCAAGCAATAATGAGGTCTGACTTTTTAGGCAGCGATGGTTTTGTGATGCAAATGTATCACTCTTTTGAACACATATTGTTTTGAGAAGAAAAAGGCTTTATTTTACTGTCCCCAGCCAACTTGCCGGACTACTTTCGTCAGCACCGAAAACAGCCAGTATCTCGGCTCACCAGACGCTGTCGGGGGTAAGTCAGTGTTGATGCATGACACTGCTCACGGATTTCAGATTTATGTCAAAAATCCCAAACTATCCCTTTAAGAGTGAATATGATTGACGAAATTCTTAATGATCAATTATCGATTAGTCGACTTATCAAGCCCATACCTACTCGGTAATCATCCGCATGTTTTAAAATGTTTTCCAGCACTTTTAAATGTTAGGTATTTGGATTATGACAAAACCAAACTTTTTTCAAGATGTTTAAAAAAAAAAGAAAAAGTAGCATATTCACCATTTTGTTCGCCTCCACAAAATAACAAATATCGTACCGAGAGCTGCATATCGTGAAAGTATCGTACAGAGAGATTAAATTCTTTATAAAGAATAGATTTTTTCTTGCATTTATGTGAGCAAACTACAAAAATAATCTCCAAATTGATCTTTATTTTAAAAAAAAGTTGTTTTCACCTCCAGTGTCTTAATAATATTTAATTACTATTGTTGCAACATAACGAGCACAGCTTCACAAAAACAGATAATAAAAGCAATTTGGATTTTTTTTTTTGTCTTTTCATCAATATTCCAGAAAACAGTTCTAAAAAGTGATTACCAAAATTCAATCAGAAGCCACTCCTGCAAAATTGTAATTGTAGATTTGTAGACTTTATTGTATTTTTAATTACACTTTTTACACCACCGTTTTTGGAATGGATTCGTCTAATTATTAAAACCAAAAATGGCATATGTTTTGCGAGTGCGGTTGCTACGGGAGCCAGTGGAGAATCATTTGAATTTTGGCAGATGCTGAGATGAAAAAACCCTGCTGTCAACCATCATTATTTGTAAGTTGTAAAAAATAAAATAAAAATCCAGCCACCCACAGATCCGAGACAAAGTACGCTCCCAGACTCAAAGCGTGCTGTTGGCTGATGGCACTGGGAGCCGAGTATCGTGTGTATTAATGTGCGTGGAATCATGACTGGGACTTGGACATCTAGCAATAACGGACTTTTTTTTTTTTTTTTACTGCTATGTTTTGTTTTTTGCATCTCAAATACATTCTTAACTCTAAGCAAAATGTGGCCCATAACAGTGTAAAAATGGGCAAGTTACAAACCCGAGGCGCACGGAATGATTCTGTTAAAGCTGCAAAATTGAATTTTCAGAGTTTTTAACCATGTTACAGTTGTTTCCCCTTCTCATTTACCCTCTCCATGTTGTGATTCGTGTTTTCATCCTCGATACACGCCTACTGCTCTGTTAGGTTTAAGCTTCTTTTATAGGCGAGTTTCAGCTGACGTCATTGTTATTAAAAGCCCGCGTTGCATGCTGGGAAATATATTCTCAGGGCAAACGTAGAAGATCCTAGCAAACCGTGGACTCCAACAAGTTCAACAAAGCATCGAGACTCTTGTAGGCTTTCATCTTTTCTGCTGTGAATGGCCCAGGAATTTCCACCAAGTCATTGTGGATATCGCCGAAGTGAATATTTGTCCAGGTAGTTGGCGATTCTGACCAGAAATTTGGTTTGGTCCACCTTCTGTCGGGGTTGAAAAGGGTGATTTGGCTCCGTCGATGCTTATGACCAATTTCTGGTCAAATCGTCTTGGGTCCTCTGCCTGTTAGAGTGGATAAATAACCGGGATCAATACCCTTTACGTGCTTTCTCACTCCGTCGGTCATGTTGAATTCGTGTTTCTTGCCGCCGACCAAAATAATTCCCAGCATGCAACGCGCGCTTTTGTCAACAATGAAACTCGCCTATATGATGATGGTCTGAACAGAAGACGCAAAAGAGGCGTCGTGTCTTCACTTTTTATTCCACGTTTTCAGGAGTAAATCTGCGTGCATACGGTGAAGCAAAAGTGTGTGGAATTCAGTTGGGTTTGCTCGTACTTAAAGCAACAAGGGCGTCTTTGGATATACAAAAGTTTTCACGCCACACATTTTCATCAGCTACTCCTTCCACAAAGTTGTCCCACCATCGACTGGTTCTCCCAAGTTTCGTCCATATCTGTCTGACTCGCCTGCGACGAACTGGTGCATCCAGAATTTGACAGAGGTGATTGCAGATCCTTCTCTGTTCACTAAGAGTATCTCTGCAGATTCTGTTCATTTGTTGGGAGCCTCTTGCCAGAGCAATTTGAAGGTCTGATGCCTGGAAATGATCCAACATGTTTATTTCTGTGTACTGTATGTATGTAACGTAAACGTACATGTGACGTGAGCAGATCTGACCAGAGTTTTGTGTCTTGGGCAGTGTTGACGGAAACGCTACAGCGGAGCGAATTAAACGTTTCGGTGCTTTCAGATTTTTGCGTTTTTAAGCCGCGAAAAGTTAGCCTGATTCATCAGCTGGTTTCACTTCGTTTCACTTTGTAGAAGTCTGACCTCGCAGTGTGAGAATTCGTTCACTCGACGGTAGGCAGGTAATTTTTTTTATCATTTAACCAATTGCTGCTATTTGGTAGTCACGTATGTAATGCGCCACTAACAGAGCTAACTGGTATATTAAGCTTTTCCCAAATCCCGTAGGAAGAAGGGCAATAACGTCTTTCCCCTTGATGAAATTCACCAAACATTCTCTTTATTCCGGCTTTAAATCCTCGATCTCGGGAATCGTTGTCAACACAGAATATATGGCTAACCCTAACCCTGAACTTTTTTTTTTTTGCGAACCGTCTAGTGTATTCTGATTCCTGACCGAGTCACCGGAGAGAAATGAAACTGAGTGGAGGCACTAGGTGGCACCAGCCTGGCTACCACCGTCTAAACGAAAGGCACTTCCAATAAAATATTTTGTCGTTTTTACCCGCAAGCGTTCACGTGTAAACAGGCCCTAAGTTAGGTTGCTTTATTCATATTTGGTAAATTTGTTTTGCAGATTTGAGAAGCTGGTCCCACAATTCACATTTCATTCATCCACACTCTACACAATAAACAACAACAATAAACACATAATTAAGAAAAAAGTATTACAAAGCTCCAGTGCAGAATGGTTTTGTTCCATAAATAATCAATTCATTCATCAGGCTTGGCTAAAAATGACAACAAATATCGCCATAAATAAATCAATAAATAGATTACAATTCATTCTATTTTGTTATTATTTATATATTTATTATGTATTTATTATTAAGTATGATAGCAGCTCTGGAACAAAGCTCCTTTTAAAGATCTTGGGACTTGTTCTTCAGATTTATTTTCTTTTTTTTTCTTTTATGTTCTCTCTTCCACAACTTTCCTGGCATAGACTAATATAAGTGAGGCTCCCAATCAACACAATCAAACAGTCAATATGGACAAAGTGTCTTGCTAAAGGACAAAACAACACTTGCATACGTTGGCTGTAGATGGGATTTGAACAATGTTATCTCTCGGTTTTGAATTGCAATTGAAACCATGGAGAAACTTATTAAACTGGATGGAACTCACTCTGACCACTCTAAACCCAACTATTCAAAAGCAAAGCCAACGGCCATATGCTACTCCCAGAAAACTTCCACTTTCTCTCCCACCCTCGCTCCACGTCCTCCCCTCTCCGTCTGTGCAGCCTCCCCCCCGCTCGCGCTCGCCGTCTCCCATGAGCCCTCGCCGCAGATAGAGCCCAGGTTTAAACGGCGCTGCCTCCGGAGTTCACACGGAGCAGAGGAGAGACGAGTCCGGGGTCAGACAGATCAGCCCCCTCCTGGGACCCGGCCATGTGCGCACACTTGAGCAGAGCACATCAAAAACTCCGGGGGTTTGTCCAGGAGAGGAGGAACAAAGTGTAGACTTGTTCACCTCCACTTTAAGGAGAACCGGGCTACGTGCAAGGTCTGAAGTGGTGGAGGAAATGGAGGTGAGAAATGAGACCAAAAATTGTACGAATTTATTGGAAAGTGAAAAGGAAGAATGCAGGTTTTTAAGGCACGCTTTATTGTCTCTGTTGTGTTTAGTGTTGTCACAATTAGGGCTGGGAGTCATTAAGCATTTGCTGATACGATACATATCTCGATACATAGGCCACGATACGATACACACCTCGATACATAGGCCACGATACGATACATACCTCGATACATATGCCACGATACGATACATACCTCGATACATAAGCCATGATACGATACATATCTCGATACATAAGCCACGATACGATACATATCTCGATACATAAGCCACGATACGATACACTCGATTATCGATACATAGCCATACGATACGACGATACATACCTCGATACATAAGCCACGATACGATACATATCTCGATACATAGGCCACGATACGATACACATATCTCGATACATATAGGCCACGATACGATACATATCTCGATACATAAGCCCACGATACGATACATATACGATACATAGGCCACGATACGATACATATCTCGATACATAGGCCACGATACGATACATACCTCGATACATAAGCCACGATACGATACATATCTCGATACATAGGCCACGATACGATACATATCTCGATACATAGGCCACGATACGATACATATCTCGATACATTAGGCCACGATACGATACATACCTCGATACATAGGCCACGATACGATACATATCTCGATACATAGGCACGATACGATACATACGATACACATACGATACGATACATATCTCGATACATAGGCCACGATACGATACATATCTCGATACATAGGCCACGATACGATACATATTCTCGATACGATACATATCTCGATAAAGTGCACTTTCAGTTCAATATGGTATGTTTCAAATCAATTTGATATGGTTTAATGAAAAATAAAAGATAAGTCATGGCTGTGATGCTAAAAGTCTTTGTTAAATCACTTCTTATGCAAAGTTAATATGAAATGTGAAATGTGTCGCATAAACAAGGTTTTTTCCCCTGAACAAGCAACAAAACTGATAGCCAGGCTGGCGCCACCTACTGCCTCCACTCAATTTCATTTCTCTCCAGCGACTAGGTCAAGAATCAGAATACACTAGACAGTTTGCAAAAACCCCGGACAGTATCCCAGGTGTGTGAGAGTAAAAAGCCCCCTCGTCCCGGTGTACCGTCCCGTGGACATGTTTCCGTATTTCGATTGCCTCTTTAATCGAGCGACAATGTTTGTTTTCCTCTGTCCCAGTGATGTTTGCTCCATCCTCGTCCATAATGTGTTTCTCTCTTTTACAGTGGTCAGATACGGCCGATTTGAGTTGTTCCTGTTCTGCTTTGTGTTTTGTTGCTCGTGTGCACGCCTTCGCCGTTTCCTTCCTGCTCCTTTTTTCGTGTGCTGAATAATGATGATAATTTTAATATAAAAACGTTAAAGATTTATTCGATCGTTTATTCTCCTTAAGACAATTTAATCGTCCCTAGTGCAGATCTGTCTCACTTTTGTCACTCTACCCCAGAATATCTGTGGTTACAATTGTAGTTTACACCACCAGAGTGAATGTGGAATAAATGAATAATGCACCAAACTACTGCATAAAGCAACTTGACTAAATCACAAAGGGTTCAAGAGGAGATTAATTACCTCCGCCAAGGAGGTTATGTTTTTGCCGGTGTTTGTCTGTTTGTTTGTTTTTTTATTTGTTTGTCTGTTAGCAACATAACTCAAAAAGTTATGGATCGATTTTGATGAAATTTTCAGGATTTGTTGGAAATGTGAAAAGGAAGAACTGATTTCATTTTGGGGGTGATCCAGAAGAAATCCTGGATCCTGGATCACTTTGAAATTTTAGTTAACATTGTGGTAAATGGGGCCAAAAATTTTGTTTCTGAATATCTCGGTTAATTATTGACCAAATCCCATGAAATTTGACTCAGGGATGGACAATGGGATCCTCTTTCATATTCCAAAGGCTGATCCGGATCTGATCCAGAAGACTGATTTTATCGCAATTTATATAAAAAATGGGGGTAGTCCTTGGCGGAGGTCTGCGCTCTCTGAGTGCTTTTCTAGTTGAAAATGTGTTAGTTTGTATAGCTCCACTAATATTTCGCCTTAAATGCATGAGATTCTTGTATTATTTGAGCAGTCTTCTCTCTAATATTCATGAACACAGTGTTTAAGAATATATTCTAAGACCTACGTACATCTTGATTCAAAACATGAATTGCAAATCGAATCAAACGTGCATTCTTCTAATTGCAATTAAATATTTTGTCTCCACGAATTCATCAGCTCTTGTTCTAAAAATAACCAGCGACCAGCAAGTGAAACTCTGCTCATGGCTACTGCTGCCCGGATTATTCTGTATTCTTTATTTGGATCCCCATTAGCCTTCACCAAGTGGCTGCTCATCTTCCCGGGGTCCTGGAGATTTATGCTCGGAAAAGTACTTTATTTCTAGAGGCAGATTTTTGCAGCAGTCTCATTTTTTATATTTGAATTATAAAATCTCATTTACAAGAAGCTTTAAACTGTGATTTTGAGCTGCATCACAACAAGTATAAGAGCACATAGACTAGTTTATGTCCATGGACCACTGAGATTACACAGATATAAGACACATGGGAATAGAGGAAAGGAAGTACTATGATTTAACAATGAAAATCACATTCTACTGTTTTATTATTATTATAGTATCAGAATCTGTATTGAGTATCAAATCTATTCCTTAGCATCGAAATCGAGATATACTTTTTAGCATTGTGACTAGGGATGTGCAAAAATATTGAAATATCCATATATCGTATTGTTTAATGCAGGGGTGTCAAATTCATTTTGGTCCGGGGGCCGTATCCAACCAACTTTGATCTAAAAGGGGCCGGATCAGAAAACTCATGTCATATAAACCCCAAAAATTGCAATAAGTTCAAATATTTGTGCAGAAAAACGCAAATCTATTACAGAAATCTTTTTTAATTGATGAACTCTTTCTTTTACAAAATATTATAATATTATGAACAACCTGAAACTT
>NW_026571115.1:29207898-29375398 GCF_026225935.1 Boleophthalmus pectinirostris | reverse complement strand
GGCAGGCCGTTTGCGTGTAGCCATTCTTGCACAGTCTGCATCGTCCACGTTTATCAGCATGGATGGGAAAAAAGGCTCCTGAGTAAAAAAAGCTCATATAATATGGATGTGGAGTAAGTAGGTAATTGGAATTTAGCTGTTGCAAATCTGCAACGCCTGCCTGGAGAGGGTTAAAAACAGTTAAATACAGTTCACGTTCACTAAAATGTTTATTCTATTTTATTTTTCAGTAACAGTCCTGTAATTTCATTCACTGATTGCCTGCTGAGCCTGGGATCCTTTGTTTTGGTGATTAGTAAAGCCTTCACCCACCACTTTTTTTTCTCCTCACTGTATTAAACTTCTGCATGAGAGAAGCAGCACGACATCACTCCCGTGGTTCTTCTTATTTTCAGGAGTAGAGTACAACATTTTCCATTTACAGGGGTACAACACTAGCCTGATTCATCAACAGGTTTCAATTCATAGAAACCGTCTGACCTCGCAGCATTAGGATTTGTTCGCTCGAGGGTCGGCAGGTACTTTTTTATTTAACCGATCGCTGCTATTTGGTCGTGACGTACGTAATGCGCCAAATCCCGTAGGAAGAAGGGCAATAACGTCTTTCCCCTTGATAAAATTCACCAAACATTCTCTTTGTTACGGCTTTAAATCCTCGATCTCGGGATTCATTGCCAACACAGAATGTCTGACTCTTCGCTGATTGGCTGGTGCCCGGACTCGTACTTCCAGGATTCTTGCAAACCGTCTAGTGTATTCTGATTCCTGACCTAGTTGAAGGAGAGAAATGAAATTGAGTGGAGGCACGAGAATCATTATGATCATTTCAGACTTGGAATTGACAATCTTCACTGAACTAGAAGTAAAATGTAGTTGTTAACTTGAAAACTACCACTTCATCTCATCACAAGGTAGAACAGAGGATTTTGAGTTTTAGAAATGTAGACGGATTAATAATAAAGGATGTGTGAATGAAACAAAACATAACTCCAGGTCTGTTTTTGATGACAACAACATTTTAACATGTTTTACAGCCAGAGGTGGGGACCTGCAAGTCGTGACTTGGACTCGAGTCAGACTTGAGTCGTTATTTTTAGGACCTGAGACTTGACTTAATAAAATGGACTAAGACTTGGGACTCGACATGGACTTGAAGGTCAGTCACTTGAGACTTGATACTTCTCCTAAAAAAATAAATGCTTTTCTCTTTACAGTTGAAAAATGCAGTGCTTAATTTTACAGGAACAAACTAGAACTTGTCACTTCCACTTTTCTGTTTGTTACTTTGGATGGAACTGAAGTACTGTGATGTGGTATCTTCAAATGTACTACAGTAATATACAGAACAATACAGTAAAAGAGAGGGAACTACATAGAACATGATCCTTCCATTTCAGTGCAAACTACACGACAAAACTGTTATTAAACACTTTTGAATCTAAAATTCTTTCTTTTCTGAACGTAATGATTCACACTAAGATCTTGTCAAGACATTTAAAAAGGAAAAATGTGCATTTCTACAACTATTATATAAATACTCATATATAAATACACTTTTGAAGTACAATTTAGCTTAAGAGTCATATAAATTGCAAAAATCTAAGCTATATTTGTGCTTTTTTGGTTTAAAGACTTGAAATGACTTGAAGCTCAAAGCACACGACTTGGACTTGACTTAGACTTATGGACCTGCAAAACAACAACTTGGTCCCACCTCTACCTACAGCTCCCAAGAGTCAATTTTGTGTAATATAGGCCCTTTTACACTCCCTGATTCCAAATGACGTTCAACATTTGCGCATTTCCTTCAGACACTGTTCATCTCCCACAGACGTATACAGGCCCCTGCTCTCCATCTGAAATTACGGCATTAAATTCAGGAACGCAACACAATCTATTGTTATGACAGCGGTGACGCAAAACACCCGAGCACCACCCGCCGTATAAGAAAGCGAACGTCAGTGTATATATGTCTGGCTCAGATCTATTATTCATACCGCCGTGTTGTAGAAGAATTCCTAACGTTGCTATTTTGGAGATTTCTCGTCCTCTTCGACCTCTTTAGCGGTCGTGCCGGCTAGTCATGCATGAGAATATGGACCCCTCCCATGAGCCCGCCAGGAAAGAGGGGGATTTGCAACAGAGCGTTATGCAAAGAAAACAAGCGGCCGTGATGGACAGATTTAGGAAAGCGGGAGATGTGTGTAGCTGTTTGTGATGCGAGTGAAAAAAGAGAAAGTAGACATTTTTTTATAGTATAGTTACTAAAAAAGATGACTTGCATTTTTGTAACTTTTCTGGTTTAGGTTTTGTCAAATGTTTGTCTTCATTGACATGTTATTGCTTTGCCTGGAATGTTCCACAGTGTGACATTAAACAGTTCTACCTTACATTTAATCAAATATAGTTGGTTTTATAGCTTAAATATACCTAGAAAAACAGACATTCTGACTGTGAGCGGATTACCTCTCCACAGATCTGACCTGTAACTTGGTCTGGTTACACAATGCACCTTTAATAGCATAGTCAAAAGTATCGATAAACTAATCAATACTAAAAATAATATAGAAACTAGATTCACATTTGAGCAAGCATAAATACTAAAAAGGCACATTCATAGGACACAAATTAATCATTCCTTAATAGCTTTAGTCCCCATTTACACATACACGGATATTTTTAAAAACGGAGACATTTCTCTTCGTTTGTGTCCGTCTTTTACGCGCAAACGGCAAATTCGCCTCTCAAAGCAAATCTTTCTAAAAACTCTAGCTAGAGTGGACATTCTGGAAAACTACGGTTGTTGTGTGTAAAGTGAGATAAACAGAGTTTTAGGAACTGACGCACCGAAAATGCGACCAGTATTTCCCTTTTGCTCTGATGATGATGACCATGGAGCATTCAGAGCAGCAGTCACATTTCCTCTGGTGCAGACACTTTTCATGTGTTTGCATTTGCACACAGCTGATGTTTCATATCAATGACCAGAGACGAATGAGACTCGGAGGTCAGTGATTTTGCCACTTCTTTAACAAATCTGTGGAGACGCGAGCCCGCTCAAGAATGCACGTTTTTCAAGGTATTTTTGAGTACCGTATTTTCCGAGCTATTAGACGCGTTCTTAAGCCTCCAACCCCATCAAAAAATGACGCCCCACAATCCAGAGCGCCCTATACACGAATCCACTCGGGTGTCCCAGCATGATTTCAGTAAACTACAACTACCGCACCACCCACAGCGCACGCAAACACACACGGAGCAGACAGCGACCGCGCAGCGAAAAACACCCACAGCCACAGTCATCACTCCACGTGCACGAGGAACGGAACGGAGGAACGAACCAAAAAAGTGAGTGCAATGTGCCGCTTCTAGCCACAACGGAACAACTGAGCCACTGTGAACACGCCGACAATCCAGCGGTCCCAGACAGCACCTCCCTACACGCCACAACTGAACAAAGCCCAGCGTTGTTTGAATGCGCCAAACAAAGTCCGACTGACCCATCGAACTGTTGTTTTTGCTTTAAAGTCCGGTGCGGTTTATTTGTGAAAAAAGTTCGAAAATAGACCATTCAATGACGTCTTATAATCAAGAGCGCCTAATAGTGCAGAAAATACGGTAAGATTTACAACTGTAATGAAATAAAATGTGACAGGTTTGAATCTAATCCAGGTGTCGCCCATAGACTTGGCGTAGTTATGACGGCGCTTGAAAACGATGCTGTGTACACGATGTTATTTTGGAAGACGGAGGGAGGGAAATATTCGTTTCTCAACATACTCGGCTATATTTAAACATAGCCTTAGAGTCTTCTGCTGTATCGGAACACGTATTGATACTTTGCAGCTGATATCATCAACATTCCCTGGGGATGTGGCGCTGACTGTAGGCACTGCTCTGTCTGAGGCTTTATTAGACTTTAATCCGAGCTTTGCTTCAACACAGTCTGACTAGAAAGAGCTGATTTAGTTGCAGCGACAACAGGTGAGCTGATTTACATTTGTTGTTAAACATGTCTCTCACACATTTTCAGTCAGTCACTCTCACCTTTTTGTTGAAAATCAAACTCTTGAACGCTCGTATTCAGCACAGGCTCCTGAAAATGTGCTGTTTAAATCCATTTTGTATTTTTTCTTGAGTTGTCAGACAGTCTTCAAACTTTTTGGTCAGTGTTTGCTACTGTGTTTTTGATTTCGGTCACAGGTACTGTATATTCTGACATTATTCCACTGACAGACATATTTAACATACACAAACTGAAAAGGTGTAGGCTGAAACTTTATTCCTTTGCCAGAGCATCATCTTGACACCAGTTCATTTTCTTAAATACAACAAGAAGAAACAAACAAATCAGTAACAGTACAACAAATTACTACAAGCATCATAATTCATGTATCTGCCCCAGAGTTAAACATTTGAACTTCTTTTTAAAATGGAAGACAGCGGTGCACAATTTTAGGTCTTCTGTACAATTGTTCCAGAGCTCCATCTCTTTAACAGATACCGTATTTTCCGGAATATAAGTCGCTCCAGAGTGTAGGGCTACGTTCAGACTGCAGGGCTTAATGCTCAATTCTGATTTTTTTGTGAAATCCGATGTTTTTGCGAGGTCGTTCACATTTCCAATTAAATGCGACTTGTATGTGACTCCAGTGTGAACAGTAAACGGCCCGAAAGTGTCCTGCATGCGCAATGGAGGCCACGACGACGTCAACCGCAGCGAGCGTGCTCTGTGTTTACGGAAGTTGTCCAAACATGGACGCGAGCATTGAGCACCTGGAGATTTTAAAGTTTCTCTCGTACCGGAGCCAGAACATGAACAACTTACTTGTTTTAAGGAGGAGATTGAGAAGGAGAAGGACGAGGTTTTTGGCCGTGGCGTTTTGTGGGGCAGCGGCAGCGATGTCCATTGAAAGGAACATGTGGGTGCACAGACTAGAGATGCACGGATGGGCTATTTTTTTCATCCGCAACCGCGACACAAAACTCATCATCCGCCCGCTGTCCATTTGCACCCAAGGTTTTGACCAATTTTCAAAACCGCACTCGCCCGCCATCCGCTCATTGATTTTAGATTTTAGAACAATAATATAGCAAACAAACTAAAGAGTCTCGATAAAAATGCAAACTCTATAGCTCATTCATTCCAAAATTTGCTCAAAGTGCATGTTCGCATTCTTAATTGTCCGGCACAAAACGCCGATAGTCGCTCAGGGTTTAACTCCCTGTTCGGAACCACACCGTGAGTGCGTGGGCTCAATAAACGCGCCAGTTCTTTGCTCAAGAATCGTGGCTTTATTTGCCGTGATGCACTAAATAACAGGGCAATTGCTTCCTGACTTGCTTCGGTCACCTTCCTACCATTCATTTCACATACAGTAAAACATAGACACCTGTATGCTCCTCGGGCCCATTCTAGAAGCGTGTGCCTCAGGGGCGCGCACGAAGTCACTCAGTCACGCTCACGCCACACGCCACTATAAACATTGCACATAGGAGTAAAGACGCATATCTCATAACACTTAACAATATAGGCTGTAATATATATATTTTTTTATTTGAGTAGTTAAACCGCCACCTGCCCGAATTTAATTAAAATATTATTTTTCATCACGTCATCCGCCCGACACCGCAGCTGTAACCGCAATCCGTGCATCTCTAGCGCAGACGTAGCCAAGAGTGGTGAGTGGCTTCGCTTCAGTGACACGGAGTTCATTAACAATTTTCGCCTACTTCAGCGCAGAATAGTGACGTTTGTGGCTTGTTGATAACGTGTAGGTGGATGGATGCGCTTTGGCCGTTCACACTGAAGTCGCCTGTCAAAAGATCAGATATGTATCGGTTTTAGGAGCACATATCCAAGTGGTCTGGGTCGCATTTGAAAAAATCGGATCTGTGTCGTTCAGACTGTCATTAAAAAATCAGACACAGGTCACATAGGGGCCAAAAAATCAGATTTGGGTCACTTCAGGCTGCAGTCTGAACGCAGCCTTAGTCGCACCAGCCAAAAAATGCATAATGAAGAAGAAAAAAACATATATAAGTCACACTTTTTGTGCCCGGAGTGTAAGTCGCAGGACCACCCAAACCATGAAAAAAAGTGCGACTTATTATACCGTTATACAAAATTTCATAATATTTGTTTGTTGAACATTCGGCCATAGACATACATGCAGAACAACCTCAGCGTGACGTCACCGCAAAGTACCCATAATACGCCCATGGAACACTGTGGAACCTACATGGACCACTGAAGGATTACACTGATATAAGACCACATGAGAATAGAAAAGAAAGTACTATGATTAAATGTTGAAAATCACATTCTATTATCTTTTTTTTTTCAGAATCAGTGTTGAGTGTCGAGTCTCTTCCGTAGTGTAATGTTTGAAATTTTAGTATTGTGACAACTCTTAATTAGAAGTGTGAAACAGTGGTTCAAGAAAAATACTCAAATGAGCCAAAAGGAAGGAAACCACAGACAAAAAAAAAAAAAAAAAAGAAGAATTTAATTGTTGAGTAAACGTCTGGCACAGCATCTGATCTATAATTTGAAGCTAATGTAATTGGAAGGACAAGATAATGCAACCCATCTGCTATTTTCAAAGGAAAGACACGAAAACGAGACAAAACTAAATCATATCTGAAGGAGCGGAGCAGGAAACACAAATGTTCAAATCATTTCATATTGTCCAAAGCTACTACTACTACTACTACTAATATTACTACTACTATGGCTACTGCAAATTTAAAGGTCCACGTTCTATGTGTTATTAAGGCTTGCTAAAACTACTACTGCTACTACTACTAGTTAGCAACATGGGCCTAATGATTTGATTATTCCTACAAATTTAAAGGTCCATGTGCTATGTCATACTACCACTACTACTACTAATATTACTACTACTACTACTACTACTACTACTACTACTACTACTACTACTAACTACTACTACTAACTACTACTACTACTACTACTACTACTACTACTACTACTACTACTTACTACTACTAATATTACTACTACTACGGCTACTAATATTACCACTACTACTACTACTACTACTACTACTACTACTACTACTACTACTACTACTACTACTACTACTACTACGGCTACTAATATTACCACTACTACTACTACTACTACTACTACTACTACTACTACTACTACTACTACTACTACTATACTACTACTACTACTACTACTACTACTACTACTAATATTACCACTACTACTACTACTACTAACTACTACTACTACTACTACTACTACTACTAACTACTACTACTACCTACTACTACTACTACTACTACTACTACTACTACTGCTACTAACTATTACTACTACTACTACTACTACTACTACTACTACTACTACTACTAATATTACTACTACTACTACTACTACTACTACTACTACTACTACTACTACTACTACTACTACTACTACTACTACTACTACTACTACTACTACTACTACTACTACTACTACTACTACTACTATTACTACTACTACGGCTACTAATATTACCACTACTACTACTACTACTACTAACTATTACTACTACTACGGCTACTACTACTACTACTACTACTACTACTACTACTACTACTACTACTACTACTACTACTACTACTACTACTACTACTACTACTACTACTACTACTACTACTACTACTAATATTACCACTACTACTACTACTACTTACTACTACTACTACTACTAATATTACTACTACTACTACTACTAATATTACTACTACTACAGCTACTAATATTACCACTACTACTACCACTACTAACACTACTACTACTACTAATACTACTACTACTACTAGTAGTAGTAGTAGTAGTTCTACTTCTGTTCCTAATTTAAAGGTCCATGTGCTATGTATTATTAAAGGTTTTTAAAACTAATACTACCACTACTACTACTACTACTACTTCTACTATCACTGCTAGTACTACTACTACTGTTACTACTAACAACTACTACCACTACTACTGCTACTACTACCACTGCTACTACTAGTACTACTAGTACTGCTACTACTACTACTGCTACTACTACCTAATGCTCTGTAAAGTTTTTGTCTTTGTCTGTGAAAAGCGCTATAAAAATGGGGACTTACTTGCTTACTTACTACTTCGCCTAAATTAAAGGTCCACTACTACTATTACTTGTACTACTACTACTACTCCTACTACTCCTACTGCTACAACTACTACTACTTATGGACACTTTAGTCTTGATGGAATCCATTGTACAAATTAATGTAGATCACATGAGGCTAGTGTGTATGAACTTTAAAAACACAGAGGATCATGTTTTTTACTTATAGATTTATATTGAAAGAACAGAGTTTTACATCAAACTTATCACATTATTCTCATTTTAAAACTGTGGCTGAGAACAAAAATCTAAAGTTGGGTTTGTAATTACAGCTCGTCGTGTCACCATAACAAATTCTGGAGCAGGATAATTTCAGTAAACCAACTTTTTAAATATACGGTTTCATTAAAATGCCTGAGCTGCAACAAATAAATAGAAGAAACCAATTATTAGCTGTAACAGTTATTTATTCTAACCTCTACAGCTCAAATCTGAACTTATTACATAAAAAATGACAAAAATCACCCCACAATTACAAAGAAGTCTTACACACGATATTTAATTTTTTTTTCTACATTCCACCATTAGAAATACATGTAGCGGTTACCATGGTGACACAATAGACACATTAGTAAACACTGATAAAAAAAAGTATTAAGATCATCTGAGAACTTAATAATAGAGAAGCTTTTATGGTCTCGTTTAGGTGTTTATTATTTTAATTTATTTCTATTAAAGACGATTGAGTATCACATTTAACAAAATGCAATAAGCAACATTAAAAAAAAAACACCAAACATACAGCAACACCTACAACAAATAGACCGCCCCAAACACTCACACTGACACAAATTTAGTTAAAAAAAAAAACAAAAGTAATGTGGTAGTGCAGCATAACCACGCTCCTAGGCCCATTTTTAATAAACGTTTTAAGTCACTATACTTAACTAATATTATTTTCACCATCATCATTTCCTTTCATCATCTATTACTATTTATTACAATCTTAAAGCGTAATTTAGGTGTTTTATTTGCAACAAAAAAGGGGCGTGACTGAGGGCCTGTTTACACGAAAACGCTTGTGGGTAAAAACGACTAAATATTTTATCGGAAATGCCTTTTTATTAGACGGTGACGGCGTTTTTGGGGTTTAAAAATGCAAAAATCTGAAACCAAACTCCGGAGTGGAAAAGTTGAAAACGCTTCGCCGTAGCGTTTTTGTCTACACTGCCCAAGATGCAAAACTCTGGTCAGATCTGCTCAGGTCGTGTACGCATTTCCGTCACATACATACAGTACACAGAACCATGTTGGAAACACCTTTGCCACTAATAAACTTACAGGAGGCAAAACAACAAATGTACAGAATAAGCAGAGATAGTATTAGTGAACAGAAAAGGATCTGCAATCACCTCTGTCAGATTTTGGAGGCACCAGGCTATGGACAAGACCTGGGAGAATCAATTTCACACACTTTTGCGTTACCTTATGCTTGCAGATTTTATTCATCTAAACACGGAATAAAAGTGAAGACGCGACGCCACTTTTGCGTCTTCTGTTCAGACCGTCATCATATAAATGTAGCCTGAATGAAAAACTGTTGACTAATGGTGGCTAGCTTGTGATTGTTAATTTATGTGTGAGTTTAACCTGGAATTTATGCCAGGAGCTTCAGCGTTATGTAACATGGTCAAAGCTTTATACACATGTATTTTTAAAAGTGCCAATTTACACCAGAGGCATCAGAGCTGCTCCTGCAACACTAGCCCCTGTATATTATCACATTTAAACACCAAACTTTTTGCATTGCTTATGTATTAATTGCTGATTGGATGAGTTACACAAAACAAAATTTGACAAGAGGGAAGACGCTTTAGGCCACGTCCACAAGACAACACTCCTGGATTTTTTTCTTTGCAGGTTGAAAAAAATTAAGTAAATAGTAAAAATTCATGTCCACACGACAACGGAGCACTGAGTGAAAACAATGTAATACACCTGCCACACCTGTATGTGGTGCTGTAAACAATGATAATAATATTTAATCATGCAAATCTCATCACTGTTTTTTTTAATTTAGTTTCCAATTTGAGAATGTTTTCAAACACTTACTTTATACTAATTAATTTGCCATCTGTGTGGATGGAAGGCTTGCGGACACAGAAATGACGTGTCTGGACGCAGATCGTTTCTGATACGGTGATACGCAGGTTCAGTTTAAATGTAATCTTTGTTATTGATCTGTGTGCATAATCTGCAGTGTGTGTTATTAGGATTAGCGCTACCAGCGTGTCTCAGATGCTGAGCTACAGGAGCGGCTCCGTAGGCTACTCCTGTCCCATTTTGGCAACGCTTTTGCGGCTAGTTCAATTTTTTAGGGCTGCAGGCTTCAATGCATCGGAGGACCGTGGCGATGACAGGATTGTGACGTTATCGTTTTCCAAAAGCTGCAGTTTGCTCGTCCACATGAAAACGCGACGCCGGGGTTCTCAGATTTCTCCACTCTGAAACCCGTTCTCAAAAAGGTCAATTTTTGCCCACCCAAAACGTCGGCTCCGTGTGGATGAAAGGCCAAAACGAATTCAAACTTCTCCGTTTTGACCAAAAAACGTTGTGGTGTGGACAGCCCCTTACAGTGATCACAAGGTGTGGCTGAGGTGCTTGTATTAATTCCACTTCTCACCTTTTCACTTTCATTGTCTCAACCACGCGCCTCCTCCTTTAGAAGCTGTTCTTGTAAAGTCTCTCTGATGTCATAAAGTGTTTTATATTTATCCTCCATGGCTGTAAACTTTCCGTCGTCCATCGAGTTATTCCTGGAGCTCCTGAATGTGACGCATGATTTTTTTGTGCAACTCTAGTGGTTTCAGGAAACGTATTTTGAAAGGGCATCGGAACTTTATTTCAACACCACGAGCTTATTTCCTGTCTTCCCCCTCTGCTAAAAAGCCGGGAGACGCTCCGTTGATGCCGAAAAATTAGAACTCCAACCTAATTAGAGTGACACGCAGCTTAATGATGCCTGTTGGACGCATGTTTGACACTGCTGGAGTAAACTGTTTGACCGGATAAATGAAAAGAGAAGCCTGTTACTGCTTTGGCGTAAATTGGGGATGACAGTCAAAATCAGCTCACGTGTTGTACTTCAAACCATGTCAGCTCTTTCTGGTCCAATTGTCTTCAAATAAAGCTCGGGTTAAGCTTAATTTGAGTGACAGAGCGCTTCTAAAAAAGTCACACAAATATCAATACTGAAGTGGATATAGTCGGTCTAATTATCACGACAGGCCTAATTCAACCAACAATAACTCAGAAAATATGAAATAGCTGTTTTACAAAAAGCTTTCTCTGACATTTTTCTCCAGATGAGGCTCTTGTCCAGGGGCCGAGCAGATTGCGTGTTGGGGATTTGGCCCTGGACACTGGGTTTGCTGAGGGACTGAGCAGAACCAGCCTGGAGCACACCCAAAGCCACGGACACTACCAGACTACGAGGGGACGGGGGTCAAACTCTACCACTTTTCATAGCAATTTGGCTCTTTTTTTGTACGCCAGATTGCCCTTGCGGAGAAGTGGGCATGAAGTGTTTTAACCAAGGACACAACCAGTAAAGTAGTAAATGGCTTAAAAGAAGATTTGATCCCGAAACTGCCTTTTAAGCAAACATTTAAAGAGGGGATTTTTATTTATTATTTTAGCTTCTGTGGGGTTTTAACTTCTAACACATATTTAGATCACCATGTTATTTTTTATAATAATAATCCATTAGTCTTATACAGCGCTTTTCCGCACGCTCAAAGTCGCTTACGATTTCATGCATTATTCATTCACCCCACGCTTGATGATGGTAAATTACTACTACTAAACTAATGAAGTGTCTTGCCTAAGGACACAACGACACAATACTACTCTGCCCTACAAAGACAAAAAATCTTAACTCGCCAGAGTGTGAAACTGAGAAAAATGACTTCAAAGTTTCTGTTTTCTCCAGACAAAAGTATAATAGGTTGGGCTCCCAAAATTTGACAAGTAGTTGCTACAATGAAGAAATATTTTTATGTGGAAAATATTGAGCTCAAAATTGACCTTGGACCTTATTTGTCAGTTCCTGTACTTGTACCTGCATATGTATTTTCATGAACCAAAAATAAAGAGTCGTAAAGAGGCAAAAGACAGTGACTGACATGATCATTATTTACTTGATTTTCAAATAAGGGCCAAATAAGGGTCAAAGATCAATTTTGGGCTCAATATTTTTCATGATTTTTATTCAAATACCCTGAAAATTACATGAATTCATTTTTGACCAAACATGATGTCATGGCGTTCTGCCGTTGTAGGGCAGCACTGGCGCCAAACTGTGCCACTGTTATTTCAATCCAAGTACTGACCAGACCCGGCCCTGTTCAGCTTCTGAGATGATACAAGATTTGGCTCTTATGAGGAAGTTTGGCCACATAAACTAACTTCTCTTGTTTTGAAAATGTTTAATTAGCTACTCATTTTTGTCCAAAGTCACGGCCATTTCATAGCAGTATCACATTACACTAATGAAACTACAGTACTACTATTTCTTATTTCTTTTTATTTTATTTATTTGTAAAGGGACAGTACATATTAATGAACATTAAAAATGTAAATATGTAAAGATTATACCCAACGTGGCTAATTTCCATCTTCAGTCCCTCGGCAGGTTGATGTAAAATCATCTATAGGACGAGGAAAAGTACAGCAACAATCACACAAAAGTACACAACACCACTGTACAGCTGACCATAAGGACGGTTCAAACAGGGCCCAGGAGAGATCTCTAGATGTGGTGTAGTGGGGATTTTTTAAGTGTGGGTACACGATTGCTGTGATGAATCCCGTCCAGCCAACCCCACCCCAAACAAACATAAAGGCTCCAGCCCAGTAAAAATCAGTAATATTTTATGTTTTGTTTGTTTTTTTTACTCATAATTATGCAAAATCATGTTATTAACATTAACGCCATTCATAATCACCTACAGAACATAAATCACAGAATACAGCACATGTGCCCAGGATTGAACCAGGACTAAACCAGGACTAAACCAGGGCTAAACCAGGACTAAACAAGAACTGAACCAGGACTGAACCAGAACTAAACCAGGGCTAAACCAGAACCAAACCAGAACGGAACCAGGGCTAAACAGGACTAAACCAGGACTAATCTTGGACTTGAGAGAGAGAACCCTGAGCCCGTGGCGAAGGGTATCTGCAAAGCACGATCGGGCGACGGCTGCACTTAACCCCGTGTGGTGCGGAGCTCTGCGTCGGTCCTTTCTCCTGCGGTCACCCGACGGTCTACGCAGTCACACCTCTGGGCCCGTCCCAACACTCAGTCCTGGTTTAGTCCTGGTTTAAAACTAGTTTAGTTCTCCTGGTTTAATCCTGGTTCAGTCCTGGTCCCTCAGGTCTCTATAGGACAGTACTGCAGATATCATGAGCCTGTGCAGGTTGTTTTCACCATTGCCAATAGCTCTGGTTTGACATAAACTGTAGGCTATTTTATGTATTTCTTTTATATCTCTCGTCGCGATGGAGCCACCCACGTACGATGCCCACTACACCCCTGTCTAAATGACTCAAACATGCATGGATGACATCTAAAACCACTTCAGACATGTTTTTAACTCTTAAAAGTTGGATTTCGCATAATACCCCCTCTTTAACCAACCATGCCACTGATAAAAATAATTTGAATAGACCCTGATTTCTACACCCAGTAAAATACAACAGATAAAAACTTCCCTTTTTACTAAGACTGGCATATTAAACTGTTATTGTCAGTAAATATGCACCGTCTCCGTAATATATCATAAGTAAAAATCCTCACCTAATTTAAAATGACGCTCAACATACAGAATATCTAAATATACAGACCAAACTTTACTGCAGCTTTCCTCCCACATTTAATTAGCATCCATAATGTGCGATGTGTGGGTTTGGCACACAGCACAGAAGTACAATGAGATACAAACACACAAAAGAACAGTGTTTTCTGCCAGATATTAAAAGGTCTGTATTTGATTTTGAACCATACAGTATATAGTGGGGCAGCATTATATAAGTGGAAAAGAGAGTTGGTCCAAGTATTGACCCCTGTGGTACACCTCTTAAAACTGTTGTGAATGTATTTTTGCCCAATTAATCACATGATGCTTTGCCATGAAATATCCAAAAGAGTATATTCACAAATGTTGAACCTGATCTGGACTTTATATTACAACAAAAAACAAAATTAGACTGTACGTATGGATGGACATACAGTACGTAACCTTCTATATATACGCTGAATTCCAAGTAGGAAGTGAGCAAATAGGATCCATCAACCTTGAAATTTTCGTTTTAACCCGCTCTACATGCTCTTAGTGTTTTTCTTTCATTCTTTTATAAACAAAAACATGAAAAATAATAACCAATAGACCAATCAGGAGCCTTAGGAACATTAGCAACAGGTTTGACTGACAGCATTATATAACTGGAAAAGAGAGTTGGTCCAAGGACTGACCCCTGAGGTGCTCCTCTTGAAACACAGACGGATTGAGAAAAATTGCAATCAATATTTAGCCATTGCACTCAGTCTATCCAACAAAATATGAAACCCACGCCAAATCCAGAGTGAAAACTGTGATCATGGAGGATAGAGTATTTATCAGAATCAAAAGCTTTTGCAAAATCTATGAATATGACAGCACAAAAGGTGGTTGAGGACAGGTGGGTGTGAGAGAATAGTTTTAATTTTCTCTGTTATGTGCTTTTAGGTTGCCTAGAATGAGAAGTGCGTAATAAATAAATAAAGTTTAATTTTGTATATTTCATCAAGGACTACTTACTAATGAAAAGTCTAAAAAGGTAATTCACAAATGTTGAACCTGATCTGAACTCAGTATTTTACAACAAAAATTGTCATTTTAACCATAGACTGTATGGTTAGATGGACTTTGTAGTTCACTATCTGCTGTGTTCCAAATAGGAAGTGAGCATGGGCACAATTAAGCTCAGTTGACCTTAAAATGTTTGTATTAACGTGCTCTACATGATCCTGGAGTTCTTTCACTATTTTGTCCATAGACAAAGATGAACAATAATAACAGACGAATCAGAATTCTTCTTTCTTCAAACTTGCTCCTGTTAATGTCAGCAACAGGTTTGACTGATAACATTATATAACTGGAAAAGAGAGTTGGTCCGAGGACTGACCCCTGAGGCACTCCTCTTGAAATACAGAGAGGTTGAGAAAAAAATGGAATCAATATTTAGCTGTTGCACCCAATCTACCATTATATGAAGTTTTTCATGGAGGATAGAATAGGTAACAGAATCAAAAGATTATGCAAAATCTATGAATTTGACAACACAATGTAGAACAGAAAAAACAAAAGGTGGATGAGAACAGGTGGGCATGAAATAATAGTTTTAATTTTCTCTGTTATTTGCTTTTGGATTGCCTAGAATGAGAAGTGCGTAATAAAGTTTTATTTTGTAGATTTCATCAAGGACTACTTTCCTGTGAAAAGTCTAAAAAGGTAATTCACAAATGTTGAACCTGAGCTGAACTCAGTATTTCACAACAAATATCGCCATTTTAACCACAGACTGTGTACACAGATGAACATTCTTGCCCACTTGCTGCTGCGTTCCAAATAGGAAGTGAGCATGGGCACAATTTAGCTCAAGTGACCTTAAAATGTCTGTATTATCCAGCTCTACATGATCCTAGAGTTTTCCTTTCAGTATTGTGTCCATGATCAAAGATATGAACAATAATAACAGACCAATCTGGAGCCTTTATTGATCGAAGTTGCTCCTGTTAATGTCAGCAACAGGTTTGACTGACAGCATTATATAACTGGAAAGGAGAGTTGATCCAAGAATTGACCCCTGAGGCACTCCACTTGAAACACAGAGTTCAGAAAAATCTGAATCAATATTTAGCTGCTGCACCCAATCTTATTTCTTAAATATGAAACCTACACCAAGACCAGAGTGGAAACTGTGATCATGGAGTTGTCAGAATCAAAAGCTTTTGCTATGAATATGAGAGCACAAAAAGTGGCTGAAGACAGGTGGGTGTGAGAGAATGGTTTTCATTTTCTTTATTTTGTTTAAATGTATTTCATTCAAGGACAGTGCACAGAAAACATTCAACTCAGAGAGAAAAGATGCTCTGTGCCAGATTTAGCTACAAGCTTTTTTCCATCTACAGTCCTTGGGCTGCAAATGTTACCTTCTTTTGGGTTACCTAGAATGAGAAGTGCGTAATAAAGAAATAAAGTTTTATTTTGTAGATTCCAAGGACTACTTTCTTATGAAAAGTCTATAAAGGTAAATTCACAAAAGTTGAACCTGATCTGAACTCAGTATTTTACAACAAAAATCATCATTTTAACAATGGATGGACATTCTAGCCCTTTTGCCGCTGTGTTCCAAAGTGAGCATGAGCATGATTAAGCTTAAGCATGATTAAGCTCGAGTGACCTTAAAATATTTGTATTAACATGCTCTATGTGACCTTGGAGTTTTTCTTTCACTATTATGTCCATAAACAAATATATGAACAATAATAACAGACCAATCAGGAGCCTTTTTTCTTCAGTTGCTCCCGCTAATGCCAGCAACAGGTTTGACTGACAGCATTATATAACTGGAAAAGAGAGTTGGTCCAAGGACTGACCCCTGAGGCACTCCACTTGAAACACAGAAGGGTTGAGAAAAATTTGAATAAATATTTAGCCATTGCACTCAATCTATCCAAAAAATATGAAACCCACGCCAAGGCCAGAGTGAAAACTGTGATCATAGAGGATAGAGTATTTCTCAGAATCAAAAGCTTTTGCAAAATCTATGATTATGACAGCACAAAAGGTGGTTGAGGACAGGTGGGTGTGTGAGAATGGTTTTAATTTTCTCTGTTATGTGCTTTTAGGTTGCCTAGAATGAGAAGTGCGTAATAAATAAATAAAGTTTAATTTTGTATATTTCATCAAGGACTACTTTCCAATGAAAAGTCTAAAAAGGTAATTCACAAATGTTGAACCTGATCTGAACTCAGTATTTTACGACAAAAATCGTCATTTTAACCATAGACTCTGTGTACAGATGGATATTATAGCCCACTTGCTGCTGTGTTCCAAAGAGGAAGCGAGTATGGGCACAATTAAGCTCAAGTGGCCTTAAAATATTTTTATTAACCAGCTCTACATGATCCTGGAGTTCTTCTTTTACTATTTTGTCCATAAACAAAGATATGAACAGTAATAACAGACCAATCAGGAGCCTTTTTTCATCAAAGTTGTTCCCACTAATGTCAGCAACAGGTTTGACTGACAGCATTATATAACTGGAAAAGAGAGTTGGTCCAAGGACTGACCCCTGAGGCACTCCACTTGAATCCTCTTGGGGTTGAGAAAAATTACAATCAATATTTAGCTGTAGCACTCAGTCTATCTGATAGAGTGATTCAGCTCCAGTGACCTTAAAATATTTGTATTAACCCTTTCACTATTTTGTCCAGAAACAAAGATACGAACATTAATAACAGACCAATCAGGTGCTTTCTTTCGCCAAAGTCGCTCCCTTTAGTGCTAACAACAGGTTTGATTGACAGCATTGCTAAGAGAGGGGCGGGAACAGGGGGTGATTAGCTTCAACAGCCCCGCTCCGGATTGGCTTATCTTTATTAACCTCCTAATCGCTAGCCTCAGTGAGCTTCTTTTAACTGGAGCCCAACACTATGGTTGATGTCACACTCCCTCAGTCCACTTCTTTATACAGACTCATGATTTTAACGTTATCAAATGCAGCAAGCCCCATCTGAATTAAATAATATAGGCCTACAGAATGTGGTGATGTTATCTAAAACTCAGCAATTGCAAAAGTGTAAAACAGATCGAACAATAATCTGAGATAAGAAACTGAAATGTCATGATCAAAATCTGACCATCTCCAATACACAATGCCATTAAGTCTATTTTTTCCACCAGTAACTATTTTTACAATATACTGTATAGAGTAAAATGCGCTTTACTGACCCAGAAGGAATAACACTCCGATACAGGCCCTCTAAATCCGTATTCGAGATAGCTAAAATTGGTTGTGGCCGACTACAAAGGTGCCATGGAATCCCTGTGCGATTGGGGTCAAAGCATGTCAGGGATTGGACTGCTGGTAATAATGCCATCAGACGCTGAATTAAAGCCACACACTGCACAAAACTTTTCTTTTTTTTCGTCATTTTGGAGATTTTGGTCCAGTTTCCTCTCTTACATATGAGCGTTTTCAGCTGGAACGAAGTAAAACGTCCAATTTTACTCTACATCAACTTCAGTGGGACATTGCAATTTCGAAGGAGCTGTAACAAGGATCCAAACTCCTGTGTGTGAAAATTGTTTGTATTTTACAAAATACTCCAAGAACTTTAAAGCTGACCTGTTTCACTTTTCTGGTGACACATCTTTTACCATCTTGTACCTGTGGAGATGTTACTTGCCTCAGAATGTTCCACCGTACGACAACGAACTTATCGATCTTCATAGAAACACCAAACCAAAGCTACAAATCAGATCTGTGGAGAGGTGAGTTCACTAGGTTTAAAGTCATACTGTGAAGTGTTCCAGACAAAGTTGTTGTTGGTGGTGACAAACATTTCTATTCTGCTGCATTGTCTCACCAAAATAAAGATAAAATAGTGGTCCATCTGAGCTTGTCACAATAATAACTATATCGATTCATCGCCCAATGCATAAAAGACAAGGCAATATATTCTTTTTAAAATAAAATATTTTTGTACTACTGGAGAAGTTTGTGTTATTGTTCTGTACCACGGTAAAATCTGTAGCTCTAAAAGTAATTCAATAAAGGTTTCTTAGTTACTGTAATGATAAGAATGACTAAAATGTGTCTAAATTACACAATAGTTATGATTAGACTCATAAAAACAACAACATTTAAACCGTTTAAAAGGTGCATTGTGTAACGTTGCACATTCTTGTTTCCGTGGATTTGTCATTGCTCTGCCTGGAATATTCCACAGTGTGACATTAAACAGCTCTACCTTATATTTATTCAATTACAGGTGGTTTTATGGCTCAAAAATACCAGGCATTCTGACTGTGAGCAGGGTCGCCTCTCCACGGATCTGACCTGTAACTTGGTCTGAATTGGTCTCCATGAAGATAGAAAGGTTTAATGCAACCTTTAAATGGCTTTTTGTGGGGGGGAGGGAAACTAAATAAAACTAAATCATCAACATTAAAAATTCCATCCAAAATGCAGAGAATTTTATGTACAAGGAAGGCGAGGTGCATTGTGTAACTTTTCTAGTGAAGGGTCCAACAAATGTTTTTTCTGCATGGAGATATTATTGCTTTGTCTGGAATGTTTCACTAGAAAAGTTACACAATGCACCTCGTCGTCCTTGTGTGTAAAATTCTCTGCATTTTGGATGGAATTTTCAATCTTGATGCTCCACAATATTGAATTAAGGTAGGTGAATTTTGTTTTTTTCCCCACAAATAACTATTTAAAGATTGCATTAAACCTTTCTATCTTCATGGAATCCAAACCAGACCAAGTAACAGGTTAGATCTGTGGAGAGGCGACGCCGCTCATGGTCAAAATGTCAGTTTTTCTAGGTACTTTTGAGCTATAAAACCACCTGTAACTGAATAATTATAGGCGAGTTTCATTGTTGACAAAAGCGCGCGTTGCATGCTGGGAATTATTTTGGTCGGCGGCAAGAAACACTAATTCAACATGACGGACGGAGCGAGAAAGCACGTAAAGGGTATTGATCCCGGTTATTTATCCACTCTAACGGCAGAGGACCGAAGACGATTTGACCAGAAATTGGTCATAAGCATCGATGGAGCCAAATCACCCTTTTCAACCCCGACAAAAGGTGGACCAAACCAAATTTCTGGTCAGAATCGCCAACTACCTGGACAAATATTCACTTCGGCGATATCCACAATGACTTGGTGGAAACTCCTGGGCCATTCACAGCAGAAAAGATGAAAACCTCCAAGAGTCTCGATGTGTTGTTGAACTTGTTGGAGTCCACGGTTTGTTAGGATCTTCTACGTTTGCTCTGCAAATGTTTGAAAGCCATTTAATTCACCGTTAGCGGTTCTTTTCACTCAGAATACGAAAAAGACATTTTCCTTCTTCCGTGCTTCTATTTGTGCATCTGATAATGCAGCAGGAATTTACCATTATCGGGTTACGCACTGTGTTTGACCGCGACTGTGTTTCTGGCCTCCGACCAAAATATTTCCCAGCATGCAATGCAGGCTTTTAATAACAATGACGTCAGCTGAAACTCGCCTATAAGGTAGAGCTGTTTAATGTCATACTGTGGAACATTCCCGGCAGAGCAATGACATATCCATAGAAACAAGAAGGTGATCCCAACCAAAAAGTTGCACATTGCACCTTTAAACTGTCTTAACATTGTTGTTTTTATGAGTGTAATCCTAACTATTGTGTAATTTAGACACATTGTGGTCATTCTTAACATGATTAATTAATTAAATTAAATTAAAGTAATTGTTATTGAATTAATTCTACAGCTTTTTACCGTAGTACAGAACAATAACAGAAAGTTCCCCACTAGAACAAAAATACTGCCAATTTTTCTAGGAGCTCTTAAACCATCTCTAATTGAGTAAATGTAAGGTAGAGCTGTTTAATGTCACACTGTGGAACATTCCAGACAAAGCCATAACATCCCCAAGGTGAAAAGCATTTGACGGACGGCCGCACCACCAGAAAAGTTACATCATGCACCTTTAACTGATGTAAAACTACGACTACAGGTACTGCCTCACCAAACCGAGTCAGAAAAGGAAAAACATGAAAACCTGTCACCTGCACTTAAAAATGTGACAAGCCCTGGTTCGTCTATTGAGCACAAAGAGACAGACTTTAAATGAGAGACAGGCTCATTGAGTGGAGTGTGAGTTTGATGGACAAGGCCAGGTACACGAGGTCCGCATCCATCACTCTGCGCTCAGTCACTGTACCACACGCCTGACGAGGAACAAAACACACTTACAACACAAGCTCCAGTACACTTTCAAATCACTACGTAAAGTCTTCTGAACAGATAATACTCCTACAACTGTACAACTCACCTTATGTAACAGATAATACTCCCTACAACTGTACAACAACTCACCCTTATGTAACAGATAATACTCCCTACAACTGTACAAACAACTCACCCTTATGTAACAGATAATACTCCCTACAACTGTACAACAACTCACCTTATGTAACAGATAATACTCCCTACAACTGTACAACAACTCACCCTTATGTAACAGATAATACTCCCTACAACTGTACAACTCACCTTTATGTAACAGATAATACTCCCTACAACTGTACAACAACTCACCCTTATGTAACAGATAATACTCCCTACAACTGTACAACAACTCACCCTTATGTAACAGATAATACTCCCTACAACTGTACAACAACTCACCTTATGTAACAGATAATACTCCCTACAACTGTACAACTACTGTAACAACTCACACCTTTATGTAACAGATAATACTCCCTACAACTGTACAACAACTCACCTTTATGTAACAGATAATACCCTACACAATGTACAATACTCCTAAAACTGTACAACAACTGTAACACTGTACAACAACTCACCCTTATGTAACAGATAATACTCCCTACAACTGTACAACAACTCACCTTATGTAACAGATAATACTCCCTACAACTGTACAACTCAACCTTATGTAACAGATAATACTCCCTACAACTGTACAACAACTCACCTTATGTAACAGATAATACTCCCTACAACTGTACAACAACTCACCCTTATGTAACAGATAATACTCCCTACAACTGTACAACAACTCACCTTATGTAACAGATAATACTCCTACAACTGTACAACAACTCACCCTTATGTAACAGATAATACTCCCTACAACTGTACAACTCACCCTTATGTAACAGATAATACTCCCTACAACCTACAACTGTACAACTCACCCTTATGTAACAGATAATACTCCCTACAACTACAACAACTCACCTTATGTAACAGATGTTGGTATACTATTTTTCAGTTTTTTTATTCACTATTCAGACTGTATTCCACTACTACAATTTAGATCTGGACTGAAAAGTAAAAAGTACTTTTCTTTATGGTTTGAGGCAGAGACTTATTTTTAGCACATTACATTTGAATTAAAGTCCCAACCTTGAGCAAACCAAATACACAAAAACACAAAATCAGCTAGAAAAATTAAGAAAGCATTTGAATCACTTAAAAACAGCCAAATTCTTGATCAAAATCACTTCATTTGATGTTTTAATTGTTCCAAATATTTCTGAAAACTTTTACTTTTTACTCTTAAAGCACAGTTTAAACAGGTGCTTCAATAGTTTTACTTAAGTAGATGTTTTCATGTGATACTTTTACTTGTACTTGAGCAATCTTTTCCCCTTGTATCTGTACTTTCATCTCTCAGCTGAGGAGAAAAAACAGTTTTCTTTGTTGATTACACCATTGTACTTTCCTAGGAAAATATTGAACCTGATCTGAGCTGAAATAAAAGTCTACATTTTAACCTTAGGCATAGAAAGAGACTGAGCACAAATTGTCTCTATCGACCTTAAAATGTTCGTATTAACCTACACGATCCTGCTGTTTCCATTCGCTATTTTGTCTGTAAACAAAGATATGAACAATAAAAATCAATCTAGTGCATCTTTTGCTACCTTCCTCAAAGTTGCTCATGTTACCGTTAGCAACAGGTTTGATTGACAGAAAGACAAATGCACTTTTTTACTTTGTTTTTTCAGTTTTTACTACCAAAACCATGCTTGTTTGTCAAAGTGTATTTTTAAACTGACCTGATTTGGAGACGATCGGATGACACCGCCAGCCCAGGTTACACGTCAGATCTGCGGAGAGACGACGTCTTCGTTAGCCAAGTTCCACAGTGCACCTTAAAAGTCATGTTCTGTAGTGTTATTTATCTCGCGTATTTTGTGACACCCTTCCCAAATTTCTCAATTGTGGGACGACTGAAGGTTCCCTTATCTCGGCTCAGATTACGCTGTCATATCTGATTTTAATTTAATTTTTGACGGATTGTGGTTTCTATTACGCTTGTCATGCTCAAGGACACAATGGCATTAATGGAGTTTGCAGGGACACGTTGATAATGCCAATCTGCTTCCAGCTTCTACACGCGAAAAAGACGCGACGGAGATTCGAGACGTACAGTTTCCAAGTAGTTTGAGTTTTGGAGTTCCATGTTATAATGTTGTACCTTCGTCAAAACAAGTTGTATTTCGCTTCATTCACACTTTTTTTTTTTCATTTATCCTGTTTACGAGATCATCTTTCTTGGGGACACAGACTGTGTATAAAGAAGTGGACTAAGTGAGTTTGACATCACCCAAAGTGTTCAGCTCCAGTCAAATGAAGCTCATCGAGGCATGTCATTTTATGGGTAAATTTGGAGCCGAGTTTCGTATTTGGAATTTCGAGCAACGAAAGAGCGAATCCAGAGCGAGAATGTTGAAGGTAACACTTCCACTTCCTTTCCGCTTAGCACCTGATTTGTCTGTTATTAATGTTAATATCTTGATTTAGGGACAAAATACTGAAATAAAAACACCAAGATCATGTAAAGTGGGTTAATACAAACATTTTAAAACCACAGGGGCGACAGTTTTTCAATAGAAACTGAATTAGGCTACGTTCAGACTGCAGCCTGAAGTGACCCAAATCCGATTTTTTCACTCCTATGCGATCTGTATCTGATCTTTTAATAACTTTTTAATGAATTTCTCAAACGTATGGGACGGCAGTAGCTCAGTTGGTTGAGCTTTTGTCCACTGATCTGAAGGCTGAAGGCTCGAATTCCACTCTCGACATAAACATCATTGGTTGAGCAGTCAGATCCACTGACCCACAGGTTGGCTGGTGTGATTCCAGCTCCCACAGATGAATGCTGTCGTTGTGTCCTTGGGCAAGACACTTAAAGGTTGTATAGAGGATTTTTTTAAAGGGAAGAGAAATACAGCGACAGTCCTTGTGCGCATTCAGAATTAGTGTTGAAGTGACCTGTCTACAAGTAATTCAGCGACCGACGCATCAGTTTTTAGACCCTTCGTCTGCTTCGGTCGCGCCATCGCTGGACGAGATCTCCAAGAATCACCTCAGTTTGGCTTTGCTCCATTTCCTCTTCTCTTCTTCTTTCAGCGACCTCAAAAACGGACTTTCTTTTGCGGTCGTGGATTCTCGTCCGCCGTCGCAACAAAATTTGTGCGAAATGCGAGGAAGCGACAGTTCGAAAAAGCCTCTAAGAACCGCTGCATAAACCACGTAATCCCTGCGCTCCGACGAGTCAGTTATACTAGGGAGTTTGATTGACAACCTAACAGCCAATAGAAAATGAGGGAGCCTCGTTTTCTATTGGCTGATGTTTATCTGGCCTCACTACGTCCACAGTTGATAGATTTTCGTTCTTTTTTTTTTTTGGTCATCATAATTACAAAGCTGCTGCGTCTCTGTAATGGTATTTTAATCTTTCACTGACAGTTTGAAACAAAAAAAAATCCTCCATACAACCTTTAACCCAGCTTGCCCCTAGTGTCTGTGTACTCTGGTGTACGAATGGGTGAGTGGTTCCTTGTTGTAAAGCGCTATATATGAAAATATGACCATTTACCATTTCAAATGCAACCCAGGCCACTTAGATATGTGCTCGTAAAACCGATGCATATCCGATCTTTTGACATGCGACTTCAGTCACGTCGCATTCATCCCACCTACACATGTACGTGGGATGTGCGATGGGAGAGTGGTAGAAGTATGAGCTCACAAATGTACACAATTGTTCTTCTCGTCATACGAAAATTGTGCATGAACAATCCCACCACTCTTGGCTGCGACTCTGCACCCACACGTTCCTTTCTACGGACGTCGCTGCCGCTGCCCCACAAAACTCCACAGCCAAAAACCTTCTCCTTCTCCTTCTCAGTTTCCTCCTTAAAACAAATAAGCTGGACATGTTCTGGCTCCGGTACGAGAGGAACTTTAAAATCTCCAGGTGCTCAATACTTGCAATGACACTTTTGGGGTGTTTAAAGTTCACCGTGGAGATCACATACACAAGTCGCGTATAATTGGAAATGTGAACAACCTCACATATAAATCGGATTTCACAAAAAAATCCAAATTGAGCATTAAGCCCTGCAGTCTGAACGTAGACTTAGAGCCAAAGTGGGGCCGGATTGCACTCATGCTCACTTTGTATTTAAGAAACACGGCTGATAGCAGCACTATGTCAATTGTTTATATACAGTCTGTGCTTGGCGTGCTCAGAAATCACTTTGTTGCTTTCCTCCTATTGCACATAATACAAAGGAAACATAAAAGTTTTCTGTACAGTTTTTTATCGATTTAGACATATATTATTCAGCTGAATCCCCAAAACCCCAAACCCAACGTGACACTGTACAACAACTCACAAATTGGGGCATAGCTCGGGCTTGTTCAATCAATAATACAGCTACGAAAAAACACATGAAATATCATTGGGTGAAATCTATGCGTGGAAAATGGGCAGTGAGCTGAGTGTTTGCGTGGTAAACAAAAAGAAAATGAAGCATATAAAATGAAAAAATCGCGTTTGTTCTGGATAAAGACAGGCTCCAATCAGAGAGGATTTAACTGGACATGAGAGCGCGGGGCTGGGAGCACAACGGGATTTTCTACCAGACTCATTCAAGTGCATATCGTGTAGAGCTGCAGTCAAATGTTGGAAAAATAATAATACAGGAGATGGATTGTGATTGTGTGATTAGGGGAGTTCTAATCGGAGGCACTGTTTCGTCTGAGGCTCGGTCACTTAAGTTAGACTGTAATCTGAGCTTTGTTTTAACACAGTCTGACCAGAAAGAAGTGATTTAGCTGGAACTGCAACAGGTTAGCAGATTTGTGCACTTAAAAAAGTCTCTCACACATAAAAATACAATCACAAGCAACAGTTTTTCAGATTGTCACTCTAACTTTTTGTCGAAAATCGAACACCTAAATGTGACCATGAATGCTCATATTGATCACAAGCTCCTGAAAATGTGTAACTTTTTTTTTTTTTTTTTTTTTTCTTGAACCATTTTGGACAGCGTTTGCTAATGTGTGCATCGTGTCTCCATGGTAACTGCTGAACATTCCACCATAGAGTTTCATGTAGAACACACCCAGCACGAAGTCACTGCACTGTATCAATAGGACGTGGATTATGATATGCTAGTTTGACTACACTGAAAATGTGTTTTCGTTTTTTTTTTTCCTGAGTTTTCAGACTTTGGCCCCATCCACACTAGTATGTATTCAAGTCATTTTCATACTAATCTGGTGGAAAACATCTCCAGAGACAGAAAGATCTGATGCCACCAGCTCCCAGGAATTCATCTGAGTACGGATCTGATCCGGACACCTGAAAACTCTGATACGCTGATGTAGGAGCTCTAGTTGCGTCCTTATTGGTTCATATCACTGTGACTTGTGCCTTCCTCATTCGCTGGGTTCGTGACATCGGTCATGTTACGCTATTGTGGAAAACAAACCATAGACAAACGGGAAACAGCATAGCTAGAACTATGTACGACTTTCACGTTTGCCATCTTCCTCAGCTCGAAATCAGCTGCTGCAACTTCAGACACAGTGCACTTCCTTAAGCCAATGATGTTCATTATGTCTTCTTATATACTTTAACTTCTTAGTTCTTTTTAAAGACAATGCAGTAAAGTGTATTTACCTTGTTGACATGTTTCGGCTGCTAGCTGCAAGCCATCTTCAGAACTGTCACCGGTGTTGGTGGTGACGTGTCGTATATCACCTGTTGTTACTTCCTGTAGGCGTGGTCAGCCTGATGGACCTGGCAGGTCGCTCAGACTGACCACGCCTCCCGTCGCCTGGTGTTCTCTGGAGGAGGGTGTCCCAGGTGTGTGAAAGGAGGAACGCTCCGTCATCACGGTTAATGCTGTCCGTGCCTCGCTTTTTTCTGATTTCAATGGCCTCCTTGATCCAGCGTTTGAACTTGTTGTTTTCCGATCCAATGATCCGAGCCCCGTCCCAATCCATAATGTGGTTGTTCCTTTTACAGTGGTCTGATATGGCGGATTTTAGGTTTTCCTGTTCTGCTTTGTCTTTTTGTGTTCTGGTGAGTCTCCCTGACGTTTCCTTTTCGCATTCCTTTTGGTGTTCCTTTTTTCGGATGTGAAATGCCCGGCCTGTTTCCCCTATGTATGATTTATTGCATGATTTGCATTGGATTTCGTAGATGGTGTTGCATTTTTGTTCTTGTGGGATTTTGTCCTTGGGATGTACGAGTAGTTGGCGGAGTTTTGTGTATGGTTTTACTACAGTGCTTATGTTGTGTTTTTTCATGGCTCTCTGGATGGGTTCGGTTATACCTCTGATGTATGGTAGTGTGACTATGTTCTTGTGGTCCTGCTGCCCTGTGTTGCATTGTTGTGTTTTTTTCCGGGGTTTGTTGGTTTTATTGATAACTTGTTGTCTGCCTTTGTTTATGGCCCAGCTGGGATACTGACATTGTTTGAGCTTGTATGATGTGTCTCTCCTCTTCCTCCCTGTCGGGTGTGGTCTGTGATGAGTGTGGCCCGTTGAATAGTGTTCTTATACTGAAAGTTTGTGTGCAGTGGGTGTTCGGACATTGGTCAGTGTGTGTAGGTTTCCTGTATTTTGATGCTGCGTCTGCAATGTGGTGATTTTAATGTCCAGAAAAGATATGCTCGTCTTTCTCCTCCTCGTGTGTGAATTGATATTACCTGTGTGGTCTTGTGTGTTGAGATGTCCGTGAGTTCTTGTTGTGTCTGTTGTATTTTCTCCAGGATGTCATCTACGTAGCGTTCCAAAAAGGTTAAACGGCATTGTGGTGGTGCGGTGTTGAAAGCTTTTTTGTTCCAGGTCCTCCATGAAAAACTGCTCATTATTGCTGATAGTGGATCTCCCATTGCGAAACCCTCTTTCTGTCTGTAAATTATGTTGTTGTACTGAAATATGTAGATTTGGCCACGAAACGTAATATTGTGTAATGTCATCAACTGTTAGATTTGTGCGTTTTTTGAGTGTTCTGTCCTTTTTTAAGTTTTTCTTTACTATGCGTGTGTGACATCCACGGTGTTTTTGTGAAGAGTGATATGACTCGTGTGATATGAGTATTTCATCCGGTGCTATTGTAATGTTTTTTAGTTCCTGTGCCAATTGTTTTGCATTCTTGCAGTTGAATTTTGTTTGACATGAGTGGTTTTATTATTTCGACCAGGGCTTTGGATAAAGTATGTTACCCGAACCTATGCTATCGACTATCGGCGGAGCGCGTGTCTGTTTTGTGAATTTTCGGGTACCGTAAATGCGCGGGTGATGTGGCTGTAGGATTAAACCGTTGTATGCTTCCCGGGTGATTTTTTTCTGTTCTAATAGGGGTTTGAGTAATGTTTTGAGGTCGTTTCTTTTCTTCTGTCGGATTCTTTTTGATGATTTCGAGGTGTCGGTGGTCTGCGAGTAGTGCTTCCATTTTATGTTCGTATGTTTTCTTGTCCAATATGACTGTTGTCCTCCTTTATCTGGGGTAAAATAATGATTGTGTTGTTTTTTTTCATGTGATTAATGGCTTTCCTTTCCTTCTTGGTATTTGCTTTTTCGTAATTTGGCTGTTTTTAGAATCCCTGTCACTGTGTTGCGTAAATCTGCTTTTTGTCCCTGATTTGGTATTTTTGGCATGCTAGTTCTGTGGCTAATATGTATTCTCTATGGGATTTTGTATGGGGTGGTGGCAAAATTAAGTCCTCGTGTAAGTACATTTGTTTCTGTTTCTGTGATTTTTCGCTGAGTTAAATTGCATACCCATTTATCTTTATTTTTTGTTAGGGAGGTTTCGATTTTGCTGTGTTTTTTCTCTATTAGTAATTTTAACTTCCTAACATGGCGGTCCTTAGTAGTTTTAAAATTCTAATTCGTATGTATTCTAAATGTTTGCTAACCTGTCGTTGTGCCTCTTCTTCCATGGGAAAAGCCGTCCGTATTTCTCGCTTTCGTCCATTAGTTCTCGTTCAATGTTTTTCTGTTATTGATAGTGGTGCGAATCCTTTCATTTAATAGCGCTTTTTTGGCCTTATTAACTATTTGTTTTGCATTATGGTTGGGATCGGGGTCTTGATGTTAATACTAGCTGGCGTGATGTTCTCGTCTCTGCATCGGAGATTGAAGCGTAGGTGGTTGTTGTAGCGGGCGCGCGCCTTTTCCACCTCTCCAAATGGCGAAGTGCTTTGACACCTTTTTGTCCAAATCTTCTTCTTATTAAGCCAATGATTTCATTATGTCTTCTTATATACTTTAACTTCTTAGGTTCTTTTTAAAAACAATGCAGTAAAGTGTATTTACCTTGTTGACATGTTCGGCTGCTAGCTGCAAGCCAACTTTCAGAACTGTCACCCGTGTTGGTGGTGACGTGTCGTATATCACCTGTTGTTACTCTGTAGGCGTGGTCAGCCTGATGGACCTGGCAGGTCGCTCAGACTGACCACGCCTCCCACCAACACCGGTGACAGTTCTGAAATGGCTTGCAGCTAGCAGCCGAAACATGTCAACAAGGAAATACTTACTGCATTGTCTTTAAAAAGAACCTAAGAAGTTAAAGCACCACTTCCTTGTTTTTACTGCCCATGGGACGTCCTGCCAACATGACGCCAACCTAGTCATGTGATGAGCGTTTTCAGGTGGTTTCGGTTACTGTGTGTACAGGGAATGGACACAGAAACAACATGTCTGGATGCAAACCGTTTCCGATACGATGATACGGTGATACGGTGATTTGTTTCAGTGTAAACGTGACCTTAATCTTAACCTTAAACATATTTTGGCTGTGTTTGCTGAACATTTCGCCATAAACATACATGCAGAACACCCCCAGCATGATGTCACTGCAAAATATCCATTCCTGAAAAATACTTCATGTAGTTCTGCTGTTAAAAATAAATGTCTAAATTACTTTCAATTGTGAACTGTAACTCAACTTTACTCTGTCAGCTAAATTATTGTAAAATTCAAACTCAAAATCCAAGAATGTATTAAAATTCAGAGAGTTTGAATAATTTGACGCAATTTACTTTAAAACTACCACGCTTAAACCATACATCCATTGTGAATTCCTGGAAAAACTTGCTATATTCTTCAGTAGAGTCTAAAAATACAAGCAGGACTTAATCGCATTCCTCCTCCTACATACACGTACAACAGCAATAATCATCATAATGTAGGTTTAGTATAGGGAGCACTGTAAAAAAAAAAGTTTGTTTAGGTTTTAAAGACTTCAATGACAAATATTTGGGCATTTTTCATAGTACAGCTAAATTATTCGACATTATATTTTGATCCAAAGCCAGTCACACACTACAGAATTTTTCAGTCTTAAACAATTATTAAACGTTCGACAAAAAGTGCAGACCAGGCGGCAGTAACTCTACGTTACGTTTTATTGTTTTGAAAAAGCTATATTCGCCGAAAATACGTTTCTGTTTTATTTTTGACATCTCTACTCCCTTTTGCTCTCTGCTCTAACTCACTCCCCCTTCAGAGCACCACAACAACTCATCCCGCTAATGAAACCGCTGCACATCGCGTCAGGTTTGTGAAGTTGTTTTTGTTGTTTGGGCGGAGCATTGGACAAAATCTTACAGCTAACCGTAAAAAAGGTTCGGATAAGGCCCCGGAGAGATCGCTAAATTATTCAAACATGCCTGGGTGACATCTTCAACCTCTTCGGGCGTGTTTTTGATGAGGGAACAATGATACAACATGATAGAAAGCTCCAAAAAGTCGGGATCAGAGCTTGTCCGCTGACCCACAGGTTGGCTCGTTTGATTCCAGCTCCCGCAGACGAATGCTGCCTTTGTGTCCTTGGGCAAGACACTTAACCCACCTCGCCCCCAGTGAATGTGTGCGTGAATGGGTGAGTGGTTCCTTGATGTAAAGCCGTTTCTTTGCCTTGAAAGTGGAAAAGCGCTATATAAAAATGTGACCATTTAATGTTTCAATCTCAGAGCGCAAAGACGGCAGTGAAATAGTTTAATTAAATCCATTTGAGAGAAAAGCACAGACCTTCCCAGTCCACAAATACATAAAGCTCTTACCTTTGCCCAACTAAATAGTCTGTATTGACACTAAAATAGGCTGAAGTCTGTCGGCGCCGCCATGTTTGTTTTGGTTCATTTGGACGTCTGCTCTTTGGGTTTGGTCCTCTCACTGCTGGGCAAATTTGAACCTTACAGTGAGATAAATTTTTGTGAGTTTGTGAACAGGAGAATAGCCAGTCAGGGACACACATGGTCCAGCAAATAAACAAAACAAACACAGTTGCTTGCGAGGCAGAAAGAAAAGAAAATATTAGGGATTTCTGCAGAAGCAATGAGGGAAACACTAAATTCTGTTCTGAGGTGATGCCGGTTTCACTTCGTAGAAACCGTCTGACCTCACAACATTAGAATTCGACTGTAGGCGGGTACTTTTTAAAATTTAACCAATCGCTGCTATTTGGTCATGACGTATATGTAAAGCGCCGCTAACAGGACTAACTGGTGTATTGAGCTTTTCCCAAATCCCGTAGGACAGGGGTGTCCAAACTTTTTTCATCAAGGGCCACATATCTAAACACAGACGAAGCAGAGGGCCGATCAAGGGCCGTAGACTGGTGCTCAGTACAGCGAATAATTGAAATATGTGCATGTTTAACACGTTAGAATGAGCCATCAGTCTTTATTCGTGCTAAGATCCTTAAAACCACACACTAAATATTCAACACTGGCTTTATCAAGGTAGATTTTCAAAAAACTTGCAGTAAAAAATAAAATAAAAATTGATGCAAGGTCATTTGGGCCAATTCACCTGGATGTCTGAGGGCCAAGAAAAATTTGTCTGAGGGCCGCATTTGGCCCCCGGTCCATAGTTTGGACATGCCTGCTGTAGGAAGAAGGGCAATAACGTCTTTCCCCTTGATAAAATTCACCAAACATTCTCTTTGTTCCGGTTTTAAATCCTTGATCTCAGGAATTGTTGACAACACAGAATGTATGACTCTTCGCTGATTGGTTGGTGCCGGGACTTGCACCTCCAGGGTTTTTGCGAACCGTCTAGTGCAGGAGCCTCCAACCTGTAGCTCGGGAGCCACCAGTTGCTCCCCAAAGAATTTCTGAATTTCATGTATTGTGCTGCGTAACAAAATTTCGGTTAATTAAATGGCTATTATTGTACATGTGTCACTTTGATTAGTGCACAAAGTTAGGAATCAATGTTTTACGTTTTATAGGGATCTAACTGTACCCATCTAAGGCCGTGGCTCTTTTATTTACTCAATTTATGACCGCTAAAATAAGTAGCTCTCCGGGATTTTTGTTTTGTAAAAGTAGCTCAATGGAAGAAAAAGGTTGGAGATCCTTGGTCTAGTGTATTCCAATTCCTGGCCTAGTCGCTGAAGAGAAATTAAATTGATTAATTTTGGGATTGCCAGGCAAGACTAACACGATTACCATCTCAAAAAGCCCGTTTGCATAATATGTGTTTTTGAAAAGCCAATTTTCCACAATACGCCTCGTTTAAATATATTTCAGATCAGCTCATCTTTGCTCTTCTTTTTTGCAGTGTTTACTCCCTTTCTTTTCATAAATAACACATTCTGGTACAAGTGCATGCATTCTTCTCGTCTGAATGCATCTGCTCGGCTCCGCTCGCACCGGCGCTGTCATGGCAACCGTGTATCAATGCCGCGGGCGCCACAGCACACAATCACGACCCAATCACCGGCGTAAGGAAGTGAGTAAGGGGGAGCCGGCCTGCATAGGACACTGACAGGTGAGGCGACAGGACCGGCAGGGGTATTCATAAGGAACGAGAGGGAATGCGGTTCCTAATACGTTTTCCGACTTTGATGATGTAATGGTTTCAAAATGGAGGGCAGGGTTCAACGTCGTAGGCATCGAGTATTTTTAGTGTTGTGTTGAAAATTTGAAAATCCACAAACGCTGAACCGAATCATTCTTTGAGGGAGTATTATGCAGAAATCGACTTTTTTTTTTTTAAAGCTTTCTATCATGTTATATCACCGCTGCCTCGTCAAAAACATGCCCGGAGAGGTTGAAGGTGTTTGAGTAATTTAGCGATCTTTCCCGGGCCCTATTCGAGCTGTAAGATTTTGATCCAACACGACAATTCTGCATAAATATACAAAAGCGTGACACGAAACAAGGCACTACAACTTCACAAACCTGACGCGATTGTGTTGTTGTGGCGCTCTGAAGGGGGAGAGAGTTAGCCCAGAGAGCAAAAGGAGCAGGGATGTCAAAGATCAGATATTTTTTGTTGTCCCAAGAGTCAAAAACAAATAGGAAAACACTCATTTAAATATAAAACTCCCTTTGATTGGTGCAAACTTCCAAACAAATGAAATCAAATTAAAAAATGAAATTGAAACACATTTTCGGCAAATATAGCTTTTTCAAAATGTTAAAAGGTACCTCGAGATCGAGACAAAACCAAGTTCAAGTGTCTTTAAGACCAAGACAAGACTGAGTCCTACTACTGTTAAGTCCGAGATTAGACCAAGTCCAAGCGCCTTCAAGACCGAGTCCAAGTGTGCCTGAGTCCAAGAAGAGACCAAGTTCAAGGGCCTTCAAGACCGAGTCCAAGTGTGCCTGAGTCCAAGAAGAGACCAAGTTCAAGGGCCTTCAAGACCGAGACGAGGCCGAGTCCATACACCTTCAAGACTGAGTCCAAGTGTGGCTGAGTCCAAGACGAGACCGAGTTCAAGCGCCTTCAAGACAGAGACAAGACTGATTTCAAGCACCTTCAAGACCGAGACGAGGCCAAGTCCAAGCGCCTTCAAGACCGAGACAAGACCAAGTCCAAGCGCCTTCAAGACCGAGACAAGACCAAGTCCAAGCGCCTTCAAGACCGAGACGAGGCCAAGTCCATGCGCCTTCAAGACTGAGACAAGACCGAGTCCAAGCACCTGCAAGACAGAGACGAGGCCAAGTCCAAGTCCAAGCGCCTTCAAGACCGAGACAAGACCGAGTCCAAGCGCCTTCAAGACCGAGACAAGACCGAGTCCAAGCACCTTCAAGACCGAGACAAGACCGAGTCCAAGCGCCTTCAAGACCGAGACAAGACCGAGTCCAAGCAGCTTTAAGAGCTGTTAAGATTTTGATCCCACACGACAATTCTCCATAAATATACAAAAGCGTGAAACAATGCACCGCAACTTCACAAACCTGACGCGATGTTCAGTGGTTTCAATAGCGAGACGAGCGCCGATTGTGTAGTTGCGGCGCTCTGAAGGGGGACTGAGTTAGCACAGAGAGCAAAGGGAGCAGGGATGTCAAAGATCAGATATTTTTTGTTGTCCCAAGAGTCAAAAACAAACAGAAAAACACTCATTTAAATATAAAACTCCCTTTAATTGGAGCAAACTTCCCTCATCCATTTGCGTATTAAATTATGTCCCGTCATTTAAAAATGCTCTGGTTCAATATTTATATAAACCGCGTAAATGTTTTTGATCATTTTGTTGGTCATTTTGTTGTATTTTATGACTATATTTGAACTCTGTCTTAGCTTTTGTTCAAGTTTGATTTATTATGTGTCTAACAGTGAAGTATGAGTGAGTGTGTGTGTGTTGATTTTGTTGTCTTTTTCTTTTTTTTCTATGTTTATTTGAATTTATTTAGCCTCCTGTCTGCCCTACTGTATCTGTGTTTTGTTGTAACCCTCGAAAATGAGATGCCGAGACGTCTCAAGGGGCTTATCCTCCAAACAAAGGAATTGAAATTCCAATTAAAAAATGAAACAGAAACACATTTTCAGCGAAAATAGCCTTTTCAAAATGATAAAAGGTAACATTCTGATCTAAAAATGTTATATGTTAGCTGGGAGTGTATCGATATCCAAGTCTCTCGATACGATATCGTCACGGTATGAAGCTCACGGTACGATATTTATTGCGATATCATGGGAATACTCACAATATGGTGCGGAAGCTCACGATTAGGGATGTAACAATATCCAAATCTCTCGGTACGATATTTTCACGATATACATCTCACGGTGCGATATTTATTGCGATATTTTGTGGAGGCTGCGCACTAAACTGTGAATATGCTACTTTTTCTCTTAAAATGCCTTGACAAGACTTAATCCAAAGAACTAAGACTTAAAAGTGTTTAGAACTGTTTTTCTTCTTGTAGTCTGCACTGAAATGGAGCAAAGGATCATGGTCTATGTAGTTCCCTGTGTCGTTTTTTTTTTTTTTTTTAGCTTTTGCTGCACCATAACTCTTAATTTAAGTAAAGAAATTTGTAATTCGATATATTGTGATGGTCCACGATATTATTGTGAGAACTTTGACGATACGATATCACGATATTTCAGTTATTGTATGATATCATCACGATATGCATCTCACGGTACGATATTTTTGCGATATTTTGGATAATTGTAGATAGGATACTTTTAAAATAATTTGACAAGATTTGTTGTGAATTATTTCCATCATAATCCCAAAAATTCAAGTAAAAAACATATCTCTTTGTGTCGTTTGCACGGAAATGAATCATGTGATATGTAGTTCCCGATGTTTATAAGCTGTTGCTACTATAAAACCATGTATTTATTTATTTCAAATAAACTTGTAATTCAATATTTTGTGACAGCCCACGATATTATTCTGAGACTTTTGACAATACGATATCACAATATTTCAGTTATTGTTACATCCCTAATCTACCTCATACAGTGTTGGGGAGTAACAGATTACTGCGTTATGTAATCAGAGTACAAATTATGAGTAACTTTATTCAGTTACAGTTACTGTTTCAATGAGTGGTAATTGAATTACAGTTACTTTGCTGAAATAAATGGATTACATGGTGGTATATGTTCCTGTTTTCACATTTTGGGCTAAACCAGAACTAAAACCAGAACTGAACCAGGACTAAACCAGGACTAAACCAAGTCTAAACCAGGACTAAAACCAGAACTAAAACCAAGGCTAAACCAGGACTAAACCAGGACTAAAACCAGTACTAAACCAGGTCTAAACCAGGACTAAAACAAGGCTAAACCAGGACTAAACCAGGACTAAAAGCAGAACTAAAAGCAGGACTAAACCAGGAATAAACCAAGTCTAAACCAGGACTAAAACCAGAACTAAAACCAGGACTAAACCAGGACTAAACCAAGGCTAAACCAGGACTAAACCAGGACTAAAACCAGGACTAAACAATATGACACCTAACAGTACTGTATGGTGGACATAATTTAAGGTGATCTCATATATAAAGCATTTCTCTATCAATAATATTTTTTATCTGGTTAAGGAAAGACTAGGCTTTTTGTGTCTTTTAGTTGATAAAACATCTTCGTCTTTGCTTCTCTAAGGCAAACAAAGGTCTGTTCATGGAGACTTGGGCTCAACAACCAATTTGAAGAGAACAAAGAAGAATTTTCAGGATGTGGTTGCTACAATCATGTAGTTTTAAAAAGCGTAACAATATAATAGTATTCAGATTACATTACTCACCTTTACACAATTTAATGGATTATGTTATAAACTACATTTTGGTGTATGTATGTAATCTGTAGGGGAATACATTTTAAAAGTAACCTTCCCAACACTGACCCCATAGAAGTAAAATATCCTGTCTTTAAAACGGATTGTACCTGATTTCCAACCATAAATCAGGAATATGTTTTAGTTTAAACTTCAGCCACTTAGTCGATTCTTTCGTTCGGATTTCGCACCATGACACGGAAACAACCGCCCGGGGTAGTGTCATGCAGCTGTTTCCTTATAGTTCGCAAATCTTTAACTACTATTTATTTTCTCGTCACTCTTGAAAACACAACGTGACAGAGAATCAAGTGTCCGGGGGAGTGTCAGGGAAGGTGGTTGTTTCACATGATTCTTAGTAATGATGTTCCTGACGGGATGAAAGGAGGTGAAGCTGTCAGGAGCTGCTGTGAGAGTTATTACCTGAGAAAATCCAATCTAAAATAAATAGATTAGAGTTTATAGTCAAATTTTTTCGCATTTAGCAGCTTTTTCCCAACAATGCAAGATGGAAAGAGCATTAATCTTGACAGAAATAAATAAAAATATGGTACAGACCTTTAATTTTTTCATTTTAGTTTATAGTATGTGTTTGTTTGTGGTTTGCAGAAAGTAAAACCCCAAAAGTAAACCCAAACTATAGGTGGAGGTAGTGTTGTGGTCAAGACCGCGCTAATTGAGACCAAGACCTGTCCAAGACCACAGGGTCCTGACACCTCTGAGGGTTAAGACCGAGACAAGACCAAGACTTTTAAAGGTCGAGACTGAGACAAGACCAAGACCACGGCTCATCGAGACCAAATCGAGAGCATCTTTGTAATTTTTGACATTTACTTGTATTTTACAGTTATTTTGGCACATATATATCAATGTTTTTATAAATCTGTCTCCATTTTATCACTCATCGAGTGTCAGACCTCGAGACCGAGACAAGACTGAGTCTAAGCAGCTTCAAGACCGAGACAAGACCAAGTCCAAGTGGGGCTGAGTTTGAAATGAGACCCAGTCCAAGCACTTTCAACACCGAGACAAGACCGAGTCCAAGCGGCTTCAAGGCCGAGACAAAACCGAGTCGAAGTGCGGTTGAGTTTGAGATGAGACCGAGTTCACGTGCCATCAAGACCGAGTCCAAGCCCCTTCAAGACCGAGACGAGACCGAGTCAAAGCGCCTTCAAGACCGAGACAAGACCGAGTCAAGATGTGCCTTCAAGACCGAGACAAGCCCGAGTCAAAGCGTGGTTGAGTCCGAAATGAGACCCAGTCCAAGCACTTTCAACACCGAGACAAGACCGAGTCCAAGCGGCTTCAAGGCGGAGACAAAACCGAGTCGAAGTGCGGTTTAGTTTGAGATGAGACCAAGTTCAAGTGCCATCAAGACCGAGTCCAAGCCCATTCAAGACCGAGACGAGACCGAGTCAAAGCGCCTTCAAGACCGAGACAAGACCAAGTCCAAAGGCCTTCAAGACCGAGACAAGCCCGAGTCAAAGCGTGGTCAAGACTGAGACAAGACCGAGTCCAAGTGTGGTTGAGTCCGAAATGAGACCGAGTCCAAACAGCTTCAAGACTGAGACAAGATCGAGTCCAAGCGGCTTCAATACCGAGACAAGAACGAATCCAAGACCAAGACCACCAAAAAATTGTCTCAAGTCAAAAAAATCGAGTACTACGACACTAGGTGAAGGTAGGTAGGACTTCTGTGTTAGAATTTGGTATTTAAAGACGCAATGTGTAACTTTTCTGACAGGTCTGCGATCGCTTTCTCTTGGAGATGTCAGAACTTTGCGTCAAATGTTCCACAGTTTGGCTTTAAATCCCCCACACTTGAGTTTCCCCCCCATGTATCTGAGCACAGTTCTTGAAGAAGTCTCGCCCCAGTTCAGATATCGAGTTTAAGCCCACATTTTATTGCTGATAATCAGGAAGTGTGCGTTAGTATGCTAGTTGTGGTTCGCTTTAACGTGAGGACAATATCACGCTGAATCGTTCGGATGCTCAGAACGCGCAAGGTTTGATTTTAAGACATGTTTTATTTTTGTTTTTTTCTGCAAGACGGAGAAGTTGAATGCCACACTGTAGAAAATTCCAGGCGAAGCATTAACATCTCCACGGAGACAAGCGTACGGCAGAAAAGTGACACGGCGGCCCTTTAAATAAAACGAGCGGGGCTGTTACAGTGTTGTGTGGGGTATCGGCGTGTGACTGGCCACTGAACCGTCACCGCGTACAATGAAGACGGCCTATTGAGATTTAGACTGGGGCAAAAGTGTAATGTATTTGGAGGATGGAGGGAGCGAGAGACGGACGGAGGGATGGAGAGAAGAGGGGAGGGGAGGGGGGGGGGGGGGGTGGTGGAGAGAGAGAGAGGGGAGTGGCGACGTGGCGGGGGACAGGGCTCAGACTGTAATGGAGCTGAGAGAAATATGAAGGGAAGGAGAAAAGGAGGGAGAGGTGGATGGAAAGAGAAGGATGACGAGATTGAGAGAAAGAGATAAGAAAGAGGGAGGAACAAAAGGGTGGAGAAAGAGGGGACGAAGAGAGATGGAGAGAGGAGGGAGGGGTGAAGAGAAAGAGAGACAGAGCAAGATGGAGAGAGGGAGGAGGGTGGAGTGAGATGGATGGAAAGAGAAGGATGACGAGACACAGAGAGAGAGAGATGGGAAAGAGGGAGAAAAAAGGATGGGGAAAGAGGAGTGGAGAGAGGGGACCAAGAGGGATGGAGACTGACTAGAGGGATGGAGAGAAGAGGGAGGAGGGGTGGAGAGAGGGGTGGATAGAAAGGAGGGATGGAGTGAAGAAAGAGAGGGCTGGAAAGGAGAGAAGGAGGGGTGGAGAGATGCAGAGAAGAGGGAGAAAGGGGTGAAGGGATGGAGAGAGAGGGAGGAGGCTGGAGAGAGAGAGAGGGATGGAGAGAGAAGGATGACGAGACAGAGAGAGAGAGAGATAGGAAAGAGGGAGAAAAAAAGGACGGAAGGAGGGAGAAAAAGGGATGGAGAAAGAGGGATGGAGAGAAGATGGAGGGTGGGGTGAAGAGATGGAGAGAGGGATAGAGCAAGATGGGGAGAGGGTGAAGGAAGAGGGGTGGATAGAAAGGAGAAAGAAGGATTGAGAGGGAAAGAGAGGGATGGAGTGAAGAAAGAGAGGGCTGGAAAGGAGCGAAGGAGGAGTGAAGAGATGGAGAGAGAGGAAGGAAGGTGGAGCGAGAGGGATGGAAAGAGAAGGATGACGAGAAGAAGAGAGAGAAAGAAATAGGAAAGAGGGAGGAAAAAAGGATGGAAGGAGGGAGAAAAAAATTAATGTAGAAAGAGGGATGGAGAAAAGAGGGAGGGAGGGGAGAAGAGAGAGGGATAGAGCATTGAGAGGGAGAGAGCAGGATGGAGCGAAAAGAGAAAAGGAGGGGTGGAGAGGTGGAGATAAGATGGAGGGAGGGAGGAAGGGAAGGAGGGGTGAAGAGATGGACAGAGAGATAGAGCAAGATGGAGAGAGGAAGGAGGGTGGAGAGAGAAGATTGGATAGAAAGGAGAAAGAAGGATTGAGAGGGAAAGAGAGGGATGGAGCGAAGAGAAAGAGGACTGTAAAAGAGAAGGAGGGGTGGAGAGAGGGATAGAGCTAGACAGAGAAAACGGGTGAGTGGGTGGAGAGAGAGGGTGGGGATGAAAAGAAAAGGGGAGAGAGAGGAGAGAAAGACGGATGGTGTCTGCAGTCATGAATCAGCACTGGTAGAAAAGAGACGGATTGTGACTAAGTGAAAGTAACCGACGGAGGATGGGAATAAAAACTGACCAAGACATTAAAAGAGAAAGAAAGAATAACGCTGCACTTGTCTTTCAGTCTTAAAGGAGTCGTATCATGCGTTTTTTTTTTTTCCCCTCATCATAAACAGACCTGGGGCCTCATTTATAAAAACTGCGCAGGAGTTGTCGTAAGTTAGTGTGTACGCCTGTAGCTACGACAGGCGTGCGCCACACAAACTCCATATTTAGAAAACCCACCGCACGCACCAAACCACACAATCTTTGCTTTATAAATCCCACCTGCAACTACAATTTGCGCACGTAAACCTACGTCACGTCACGCCCTCTCCACACCTCCACCTCACCATAAAAGGAGCATGTAAAGTGACTGGTGAATGAGATTTCCCTAAACATGAGCCGATAATCAGTGGGTTTGACCGAGACACGTGGGACAGAGGGAGGAGGACGCTCCACGCAGCACCACGTGATCACGTCAAATACTTTATTAAAGACTTTATTAAACCTTGTTTAATAAATAAATACAAAACTAAAAGTGACAACAATGACTCATCTGTTCATTTAATATTTTTTTGATAATATTTAGGCAGCACATCTTTGCAGTAAAGACCATGTGTTTTTTCGCTGTTTCAAGAGTTTTATCGCTATATTTTTAAGTCTGTCTATGAAGTGTGTGTGGACTGGTCCTGTATATTTATGCATATGCACATAGATACATGCACACGCTGATCTGAATGGTCAAATCATGAGCGCGTGCGAGAGATTCAGATGCCCTCCCCTGGAGAGGGAAAGGAGCGAGGGAGGGACACGAGGAAACAGATTTAGCATGAAACACATCAGATACAGATGTTATTCTGCCAATTAAAGTCCACACGATACATCCAAACTGCTCACCTGTGACTGTGACTGGGTCTGTGAGTGTGGGTCTGGGTCGGGACGGGCACGGGCATTATTCTGTTCTTCATATTGTCAGAGAGCAGCTCTCGTGTACAAGAGTTCCCCATTACACAAAAATGTAGGGAAGATTTTGGTTGGGGTCAGGTTCGGGCAGTGGGCTTCGTGTCGTGCGCAGACTCTTGTCACTCTGGCGCTCGGTGCGTAAAGACTAAAGTAAAAGTGTTAAAGTTGCGTTCATTAAATCAAAGCCTGGCTCCTGCTGTGTCCAAGGGAAGAGTTTTCTCTCAGGTTGGGTCATTATTTCGTCCTCTGTGTTGGTCACAGTCTGTGTTCTATAGAAGTCTGTGGTCGCGGTGTGGACTGTGGGACTCTGCGTACTTTTGCGTAAGAAAGCTTTATAAATGAGGCCCCTGGAGTTGGGATTTGTTTCGTTCACACATGTTAAACACACAAACAAGGAGTGCAGAATTGAAATTGACGATTCAAAGTTACAAAAAAAAAAAAGTTGAGGAAAATCAAATTGCTAAAATGATCCTGTAGTCTGTGGCAGTCTTTACTTGGACAGGTTTTGCCTCTGTGTAAAAACACCAGCGTACAGCCCTGAGCCTTCATTATCCATCTGTCCATAACACATGTCCCGAGACCAGGACAAGACCACGACTTTTAAAAGCCGAGACTGAGACAAGGCAGAGACCACGACCCATCGAGACCAAATGGAGACCATTATTGTAATTTTTGACATTTATTTGTATTTTACAGTTAGTTTGGCACATTTATATGAATGTTTTTATAAATGTGTCTCAAGAGAGCGAGTGTCAGACCTTGAGACCAAGACAAGACCGAGTCCAAAGCGCCTTCAAGATTGAGACAAGACCGAGTCCAAGTGCAGTTGAGTCTGAGATGAGACCGAGTCCAAGCGCTTTCAAGATCAAGACAAGACCAAGTCAAAGTGTGGTTGAGTCCGAGACAAGACTGAGTCAAAGCACCTTCAAAACTGAGACAAGACCGAGTCCAGGCGCCTTCAAGACTGACAGAGAATCAAGTGTCCGATTCAAAGTTCCTTCCGGACCAAAGACAGAGACATGAGTCAAGACAGAGTCAAAGTGCCTTCAAGACCGAGACAAGACCGAGTCATAGCGGCTTCAAGAATGAGACAAGATCAAGTCCACACTCCTTCAAGACCAAGACAAGACTTGAGTCAAAACGAGAGGCCGGTCTTGAGTCCAAGACCGGTCTCAAGTACTATGACACTAGGTGGAGGTAGGTAGAACTTCTATGTTAGAATTTGGTATTTAAAGATGCAATGTGTAACTTTTCTGGCGGGTCTGCGACCACTTTCTCTGGGAGATGTTATAGCTTTGTGTCAAATGTTCCACAGATTGGCTTTAAATCCCCCACACTTGATTTTTTTCTCCAAGTGCCTTCAAGACCGAGTCAAAATGCTTTCAAGACCAAGACTTTTAGAGGTTGAGATTGAAACAAGATCGAGTCCAGGTGCCTTCATGACTGAGACAAGACTGAGTCCAAGTACGGTTAAGTCCGAGACGAGACAGAGGCCAAGCACCTTCAAGACCGAGACAAGGCCGAGTCAAAGTGCCTTCAAGACCAAGACAAGACCGAGTCCACGCGGCTTCAAGACTGAGTCCACGTCTAACTGTTCTGGCAAGTCTGCGATCGCTTTCTCTTGGAGAAGTTACAGCTTTGCATCAAATGTTCCAGTTTGATTTTTTCCCCCACGTATCTGAGCACAATTCTTGACTTTCACCCCAGTTTAAATATAGTGTTTAAGTCCACATTTTGCTGTTGATAATCAGGAAGTGTGCATTAGTATGCTAGTTCTTGTTTGCTTTAACATGAGGACAATATCACTCTAAATAATTCAGCTACTCAGCACGTGTAAAGTTTGATTTCAAGGTATGTTTTTCCTGCAGGACAGAGTAGTTTCATGCCATACTGTAGAAAATACAATAAAAAAAAAGTCGTGGAAAAGCATATTGGGGCATAAATCGGGAAAATTATCCTGTAGTCTGTGGCAGGCTTTACTTGGATACAGTTTTTGCCTCTGTGTAGAAACATCAGCGTATAGCCCTGAGCCTTCATTATCCATCTGTCCGTAACACATGCTGGTGTTTGCACGCTGCCCCATGCCGCGCTCCGGAGTAATGGGGAAACGTAGTCCTCTTCCTGATTGTGGAGCCTCCATAAATCAACGTGGACCTGGAGTTACGACTGTGGCTTAAGGACAAACAAACATGGCCACCGCAGAAGAATCAAAGGAGTATTACTGGTTTAAAATGACAACGCTCTAAGCCACGCTCTGCACCACCCGGAAACCACAATAACCCGAGAGCTTATTGCACGGGATTATGAAGGAGAAATCTGCTGCACTGCAACAAACATTACCCACTTAAAATTATGTAAATTCACGTGGCATGTCACCTGCATGAATCCAGGGGAGTACAAAATTAAAGGGACAGTTCCGAATTTTTGACATAGGACCTCATTTCCTCGTGAGCCAGAGTGTTGGAAACATTTGGAGACACTTTTTAAAAAATATTCCATCCAGTCCTTGTATTTGCAGAGGTCGCTGGTGCTACTAAAAAGTCTCACCCACTCCACAAAACACCCGAAACAAATCTATTATTACACCAGACTGTCGATGTAAATGTCTGTGTTGATAGAATAATGTTTGAAATAAAACAATCCTTGCATCGCATGAATCGTCGCATGTTGAGGGACTATTTTCTCATATATCAGTCCACCGCTGCCAAACTTTCTATCAGGAAGTACAACTCATTGCTTCTGCTGCTCAGACATAAATTCTTCAAATGCAAGGTTGGTTTTACTCCTAAAATTATTCTATCGACACAGACATTTACATCGACAGTCTGATGTAATAATAGATTTGTTTCGGGTGTTTTGTGGAGTGGGTAAGACTGTTTTTAGTGGCAGGATAACTATGACCATTGACATGCACTAGTCTAGCACCAGCGACCTCTGCAAATACAAGGACTGGATGGAATATTTTAAAAAGTGTCTCCACACATCTCCAACACTCTGGATAACTAGGATTGTCCCTTTAAAACCATACTTTGGAACATTCTCCGTGGAGATAGACAGATTTTATGCAGAACTGTGAATATTATTAATGTAATTTCCGGACTCTTCACACTATGAATCCTGCATCTTATAAAACAATCCGGTGAATATAAGGACGGATTCTTTGTTTGGCACATTGTCCATTCATATGTACGTCTATGGTTTGGCAACACAGCGGATACGCGCAGCCTGAGTGCAGAAAACGCCGCTGTCTGTGCTGCACAAGCTCACGATATTGTCACGGCACTCAAATAGTTTTTTGTCGTGTGATAAAATAAGTTTTGATGCTAAATGAACATTAGTGAGGGGGATATGTCTTACCCGTATCTGGTAATGCAGGTGTATGCGTAAACGACGAGAAGAAATGTCTTAAACTTCAGTAGCCGAACATCCACTCATACCTGATCGATGGAACTAACCCCACTGCCAAGAGAGTCTGAAATGTGCTGAAATCCTATAAGACACTGACATGATACAGACAGGACAGAGGCTCTTTCTGCAGGAAACATGCGCAGTAGAGCACGGGGAGAAACGGGGGTGATGCGCCAAGGAAGACGCTCGTTTGTGTTTTGAACAGTTATTTTTTGCTTCATACACAAGGAAAACACAAGAAGAAATGCAGATGATGCAGCTTTTACATTAACGGCAAAGGCTGTCGAAGAAGGAAATAGAGCTTCTGCATGTGAGCTCGGAATCAGTGAGTCGGTGAGATTTTGGCGACAGTAGCGTGACGAACCGACACAATGCAAAAAGACGACAAAAGCTTTCAGAGTCAATAAAAGCAGACGGCCCGAACTTGATAACATTCTTGAAGACATGGACACCTGCGGCTTATATTCAGGTGCAGTCTATATATGTACAATTTTAGAATTTTGTTCAAATTTAGTTGATGTGGCGTATATTCAGGTGCGCTCAATAGTCTGGAAAATATGGTAACCTGGTTCGTGCCAGATTAAATATTATAATGTCTAACCTGAATTCTACACATTATCAGTCTGGGAGTCTCTGAACATGATCGAGTGCAACATCATGATGAGTATTTGATGCTGACTGGTGGAAGGAAGCGTCACAACAGCAGAAAAAGACAAATAAACAAAATTTAGTTGATCCAGGTTGAGAGAAAAGCACAGACTTCACAGGTTTGTCCAAGACCCTCAGAGCTTTTTTTTTGTAGCTTCAGTTGCCCAGAAGCGAGACCTCTACTTCACGCACACACCGCTTTCACACAATGACAGAACTTGGTCCGAACGGGAACCAGTCCTCTGACCTTCGGGTTGGGAGGGACCAGCACCCTAACCACTGAGCCACTGTTGTATCCCTCTGAAGTACGTCTGACGGCGTTGCCATGTTTTGTTTTGGTTTGTTTTGGTTCCTTTGGGCACTTCTACACAAACCTCAAACCTCAAACCTGGCTCACTCGCTGCTGGTGATTTTGAACCTTTTGAACCTGATTCTTTTGAGTTTGTGAACATGAGAATCCATCTCGCTGTAGAAGCAAGGTTAGAAAATCACGTATTACAAAGAAGAGGAAAGAGCCAGGTTTGTGGAGATGCAAGCCTGCTCACAATAATTTAAAAAAACATCCTATTTTTGTCTTTTTTTATGTACACTGTTGGTTTAAATAACTTCAAATAGATCTGGATTAGACTAGATTTTTACAAGCAAAGCAAAAATAAAAACGATTGAGTTGACTGAGTTCAAGATCGCACATTTAATTGCACTTAGACAGAATAAATATTGTGTTTAAACTTGAAATCGAGGAGAAACCTGACTGCACTTGAGATAAGCAAACAGTCAAACGTCGAGTAAGAAAACTGCACTTAACATATCTTTGTGATCCAAATATTCTTTATAATCCATTAAGCAATACAATGTAATAAATCAAATAAACTCATTCGTCCAACTCAAAATATCACTCTTACCGCGCATTGTTTTTGGTTTACATTTTTGCAGTGTAATCTTCTAATGGACGACAGAAGAAAACACTAAGAGCAAGGACACACTAAACAGAGCGCTAATAAGTACGCTCGCAGCCAGGTCCAGCTCCGATTGCAGCGGAATGCAGTTTAATCAAATCCTCGGTATCCCCCGGTAACTCCAGTCGCAGAGAGACTAGCCTCATTGAGCCTAATGATATTGCTAATTTGAAATAAATTGCGTAATAGTTTTTTTCAGGCGCCGCTTTGCCAACAATTATTTTTTTATTATTACAAAAGGCCTTTAGCGTTCTGTTATTTGGCTTAGGAAGGAAATGTGGAAACAAGTTTATGTTGTGGACAAGATAATACTGAGTTGATCTATTTCCTTTTTATTGTACGTATTAAAGCGTTTTTTTTGTTGTTGTTTTTTTTACATACAGGGTTTTCTACTCTTTTTCAAAACTTTTCCTTGACTTTTTCATGACCTAGAGTAGGGTGACCAAACGACATGTCCGTTTTTTGCGTCCTGTCCTGGATGTTTTTTTTTTTTTTTTTTTTTTTAAGTGACGCAAATGTCCAGGTTTTCATTTTCCTATCATTGGGCCATTCTCTCGTAGCTCTCTCTACACTCAGAAGGAGCGAGCGGACACAAACAGTCGTTCAGCTTGCAACATGCCAAAGTCCAAATGTGTATTTAACGATGACTTGTACAAGAAATTCCCCGTTTTCCGTCTCGGTCGGGACAAGTGGGAGGCCGTGTGCACAGTTTGCGAGGTGAGAGTAGCACAGTGTCGAGGCCGCACTCTCCACCCCCGGTAAGGTGTCCGGGTTTTCACAAACAGAAATACGGTCACCCTAACCTAGAGTGAATTTTCCATGACTTTACAGCACCTACATGTGCAGAATTGATCATATTTTTAGGGTTAAATATGAAATGTTAACCTTTTCCACTCACCTTATGGTTTGGTATTATAGTTTTTTAACATTCAAAATACTTTAAGCTAGTGATGGGCGAATGGAGCCTCGTGAAGCATCGACACCTCAGTCGCAATATTGTCTCAAATGGTTGGACGTGTCTGCGGCCTCAGAGAAACACTGACCTCTAGTGGACAAATTTAACCATTGGCACACAGGTGTCTCAGCATAGATGAAGTATTGTTAGTGTAAGACAATACTTGTGTGCAGAGCGACACCGTACCTAACGCACCAAGGCCAACGTCTGCTTTGTACTGTTTGTATCTGAATATTTTCCGATAATCAGGAAGTGCACAATTAGCATGCTAGTTGTTTTCAGCTTTACAGGTCTCTGAAAGTTGTGAACTCATCTCTGTGAATAATTAGGATGCTCTGAGTACATACAAGGTAAGTTAGGATGAACTTTGGACCACTGCAAACTGTTTAAAAGGAAATAATTCTGTTTTTCATATTTTAAGACGGTAAAAATCCGGCGACCTATTTTCAAAACCAACAACACATCTTGCACTTTAAATGTCTTCTTATCTATTTTTCAATATCTGCTTAGGACTTTTATTTAAGGTCCCATTTTTTGACAAATCCATGTAATGAACGTAGTGCTTTTGAACGCCCCGCAGAAACAACAACAATAATAATGATGATTTAAAATAATATGTAAAGAGCAACATAAGATCAAAGTGATCCCAAACCATGGATCACTTTTTTCCACTTGTAGATGCCATCGAGAATGAAACAAATGCCAAAAGTCGCCAAAGGTCACTAAAATCACCACTAACGTCACACAATACTCCTCAGTACCCAACATTTTTAAGAAATATTGGTGCATCTTTTATACTGTAGCAGTTTAGCGCTTGTCAAACCACGGAAGTGCGCTGAACACTCTGAAACACTCTGAACCAATCGCAGAGCGGAACATTCGCTGAGCCAATGAAACGCTTCGATACACTGAAGCGATTGACACGCAGAGCGAAGCAGTAGGGGGAGGGACCGACACTTCCACACTTCGGTCACGTGAGCGGCTGCTGTGAGACGAGCTCCGAGGCAGCGCTTCGGAGCAATTTGTTTCAGAAAGAACGAGACGTGCTCCGGAGCTCCGCCTCATTTGCCCATCACTAATTTTAGCCCATGGAACTTACAGAATAACTGTAACAATCAATTATATTTATATATTTAAGTGTATTTATAAACCAATAGGTATAAATATTAACATGTACATGGTCTGTGTGTGTGTGTCTGTGTGTGTATGAACATCAATGTATATTGGATTGTGTTCAGTATTGTGTATGTGTATACTAAAAGATTTAGGGACATTTTCTTTCCTGCACTCAAAAGATGAGATTTGTGTTGTTTTCTGTAAATAGTTCTGCCGTCTTGTATTATGTTTTATATGTTAATAAAGTTTGGCAAAATAAGTGTTAAACTTAAGCCTAAACCCCTTCGGTCTGTAGAATAACCTTAGTGATGTGCATTAACTGCGTTTTTTTTTGTGTGTGTTAAATCATTGTAATATGATGTATGATTATGTTAACTGAGTGAAGAAAATAAACTAAAACTATCTAACTAACTGTCAGTGCATTTATTGTCGTCTCTTTTAAACAAAAGTTGCATACGTTCGTAAATAATCATAATAGCCTCATGAGAACTTAACAGAACACTGTAGTTACGTGAAAGAGATACTAAAATTCCATGACTTTTCCAAAACTTTCATTGAATTTACAAAATTCCATGACTTTTCCAGGCCTGAAAAATGATATTTTCAATTTCCATGACTTTCCCAGGATTTCCAAAACCGTGGGAACCCTGCACATAATGTCTTTAGATCCCCATGTTACATTTTATTGTTTTGAAAGTGCTATATTCTCCAAAAAACACGACATACTAACGTGTTATATAAGTCCCCTCTCTTTGCTCTCTATGCTAATTCACTCCCCCTACATAGCATTATCATCCCGCTAATGAAACTACTGCACATCGCATCAGGTTTGTCAAGTTGTTGTGTACGGTTTTGTATCATGTTTTTGTATATTTACGGAGAACTTTCGTGTTACAGCATGGGTGACGTTTGTGGGCAGAGCTTTACACAGAATCTTACAGTTAAACCTTAAGGAGGGTTCGAATACAGCGCGGAAAAGATCACTAAATGTATTTGGTAAAGAAACTCACTAAACACCTTCAAAACACACTTTTTCCTCATGGCCTAAAGCCTCCACACACGACTGCTCCTCATTACTGTTTTTGTCTGTCGTAGAAGTCTTCAGTTTGTCCAAGAAACGGTGGAAGTAAAACACTGGAGACCAACTGGACGTCTTAAGCAGGAGAAATTTATTTACCATCAATAATTCGGGCTCGGAGGGACTTGAAAAGTGAGCATAGTATGATTTTAAAAGTGTGATCATGGTGTAAATAAAGCTTTTGTGAGTCAATGTTAAACTGAGATATATATGGAAGATAAATTACTTAAATTGTCTTACACTGTCCTTGTTTTATTGTTACTTTACTGTGACGTGTCCAGTGTTGGGAGTAACGCATTATAAAAGTAATGTATTACAGTAATGCGTTGATTTTTGCTGTAACGCAGTAATGTAAGGCATTACAGGGGAAAAAATTTGTATATTTTACTCGGTACAAATGTGAGTAACGCGCGTTACAATACTTTTTTAATCTGGATTGAAGTGGTGGGTTTTTCTTCATAGAAATTCGCTAAAATCACCATGAAATCAGCAGCGGTGAAACGCCGGAGACGCGGCCGGATAAACCTTCAGTTAACCGCGGGCGAAAGGACCAACCCAGAACCCGCTGTTTAGACCTGGTTTAGACATGAGTCACTTCTGGTTTAGACCTGGTTTACAGTTGTCCCTCGCTCTAACGCGGTTCACTTTTCGCGGTCTCGCTGTTTCGCTGTTTGTTTGTTTTTTGTTTGTTTGTTTGTTTTTTGTTTTGTTTTGTGCAATTTTGCATGCCTTTTGTTTTTAGTGTATGAACACGTATTGCGTTCCTCCCGCTGTGTCCTGATCGGCTGAGGGACTCCTGTCTCCTCTACAGTACAGAATGTGTTCAGCTGCCAAATTTAAATAAATGTTCAATCTCTAGCAGTGTGATTCTGAAGTGTTGTACGGTTGCAAGTTTTCTATCCGACAAAATCCACAACGTCGACGAAACGTTCTGCACCGACAAAGTCTCCTGCGCTCACACCCAAAAGACAGAGGACGATGCAAACCATCACACAAAAAGTTGGACTTCTGGACACGCTGAAGGAAGGTAGAAGTTATGCGATGTAGCAGAATCTTGCACCGGGTCTTGTACCCGCAAATAGTTGCTGAAATCAGGACCGCGAGCCTGAGCAGCAGGGTCCATAAAGAGCGATCGGGCGACAGCCGCTCTTACCTCCATGAGGTGCGGAGCAAAGCCGCTCCTTTCTCCTGCGGTCTCCTTCGAGCCCGTCCTGACAGTGAGTCCTGTTTTAGTCCTAGTTCAGTTCTGGTTTAGTCCTCCTCTTCAGTCCTGGAATCAGTCTGAGGTTAGTCCTGTTATAGTCCTGGTTTAGACCTTGTTTAGTCCTGGTTCAGTCCATATACGCTCAAAAGTTCAGCTTTTTCGCAGTTATTTTGGTGAGAGTAACTTAAAGTAATGCAATAGTAATGTAATGCCTTACATTTTAAATGCAGTAATATTGTAATGTAACGAATTACTTTGAAATGACAGTAATAAGTAATAAATAACACATTACAGTTTTAAAGTAACTTGCCCAACAGTGGACGTTGGACTAAATAAAACCGATTTATTATTACTATTACTATCAGTTACAAACTTAGACTTAACTTCTCTTGTTTCAACCACTTCCTCAAAAGTTTCACGTGATGTTGTAGTGACGTGTCTTGAATGCGGCTTTACGTTGTTTTTTATGGGAAGCTTACGCCCCCTACTGTCTGACGCCTCCTCCAAGTGTGTGTGATGAGATCCCTAGATTACTCAAACGTGCATGGATGACATCTATAACCTCTTCAGTAACGTTTTTGACGAAGGAATAAAGCTGAAACATGGTGGAAAGCTCACAAAAACAAAAAAGATTTAGCATAATACTCTCTGTTTTTGGTGGGGGTCCGTCACTTGCTCGTTTCTTGTTTCTATGGAGATGTCATTGCTCTGCCTGGAATGTTCCACAGTGTGACATTAAACAGCTCTACCTTACATTTAGTCAATTACAAGTGGTTTTATAGCTCAAAAATACCTAGAAAGCCTGTCGTTTTGACTGTTAGTGGTCACATCTCCACAGATCTGACCTGTAACTTGGTCTGGTTTGGTCTCCATGGAGAGAGAAGGCTTTAATGCCACACTGCGAAACATTCCAGACAAAGCAATAACATCCCCACGAAGAAAAGCATTCGACAAACCCTCCAACAGAAAAGTTACACAACGCACCGAGGCCAACGTCTGCTTTGTACTGTTTGTATCTGAATATTTTCCGATAATCAGGAAGTGCACAATTAGCATGCTAGTTGTTTTCAGCTTTACAGGTCTCTGAAAGTTGTGAACTCATCTCTGTGAATAATTAGGATGCTCTGAATACATACAAGGTAAGTTAGGATGAACTTTGGACCACTGCAAACTGTTTAAAAGGAAATAATTCTGTTTTTCATATTTTAAGACGGTAAAAATCCGGCGACCTATTTTCAAAACCAACAACACATCTTGCACTTTAAATGTCTTCTTATCTATTTTTCAATATCTGCTTAGGACTTTTATTTAAGGTCCCATTTTTTGACAAATCCATGTAATGAACGTAGTGCTTTTGAACGCCCCGCAGAAAGCCTGAAAAGGTCAGAAGAAACGATTTCACTAATGACGTGCGGCGCCTTCCACTCACATGGATTTTCAATAGTTTTGTTTTGATTTTGTGCTAAAAGATGAGACTAAAAAGGTCTACCGCGAGGGGTCAGTGAAGGAACCAAAAACAACTATAGAGGAAAATGGAAAAGTACATCTGAAATAAATTTTTGAGACTGAAATGAGTGAAGTAATTTTAAGAACTGGAAATTTTGAGATCTGAAGAGGGACATAAATTAAAAAACGAATGTGTGAATGAAACAAAACACCACTTGTTGTATTATTAGATGTTAAATTGTTGTCAAAAACATGCCTGGAGATGTATTGAGCATTCAATATTCATCCTTGTTCCATTAATTTTGTTGAATTTTCCCTGGATTGTTGCGTCATAGTTAAAAATACAGACTTCGGCTCAGTTTTTAAAGAAAATTTAGTGTTCATAACAAACTCACGGCTCTATTAGAAATGCATTTACATTTCCTGAGAGCTTCATTTTTGCATTTCTCATTGTTCATTCTTGTTGGAAACAGAGTTGCTCAGATTTAAAGCTACACTGCAGGGCTGCTTGATTATGGAAAAAATCATTATCACGATTATTTTGGTGAGTATTGAAATCGCAATTATTCGAACGATTATTTTTTAGTTACACAATGCGTTTATTCAGCATTTCTAACTCAAAAAGTCCACTTTATTATTGATAATTTATGCAAAACTTTCAAATTGAAAATAAATATAGGCTACAAATATGAATCTTAGAGCAATTTTGCAATGTATAAAACAAAAAAATGAATAAAATATACTTTGAACATGAAATAAGGCATAGAAAAACATAAATGTATCCAAAATAACCTAAAATTTCAACTTATATTAGTTTGGGGATCGTTTGACACACAAATCAAAATCATGATCAAAATTCTATTAATTGCACAGCCTTAGTACATTGTGTAACTTTTCAACTTCTCAAATGCTTTTCTCTAAGGAGATGTTATTGCGCGGTCTGGAATGTTTACTGCAAAAACCAAAATCTAGCCAAGTTAAGATGACTTGAGTTAAGAAATATTCATCATGATTTGAGTAAATGTCACTTGGCAAATTAAATTATCTGCCAGTAGAACAAGACTTTCTGTGCTTAAAATGTGAAGAAAAACAACAACTTTTTGCTCTTAAAATAAGGAACGAAATTGAATGTTGCTTGAATTAAGAAAAACACACTTATTCCATCGGTAGATCATATTACTTGTCAAGTTGAACCTATTCAAATAAAGTAAAATGTAAAATCTTAATTTTATTTATTTATTTATTTATGTTTATTAAGGATATCACAGTCACATTATATATTACAAAAAAAAAAAAAAAAACTACATGCATAAAAACAGATAAGGCAAGACACTTGAGTTCCATACAGATAAAATAAAATATATACATTTATAGTATACATATATATATGGAGTAAGAAAGCTGTCAAAAATATTTGTGCGCGTAAAATAGAAATCCGTGCGTATTTGGGAAATCCGTGCATATTTGGCTGTAGTTGCGCATAAAATAAATATTTGTAAACTCTCAAATGAGTCCAGTCGTACATAAAATATATTGTGTGTATTTTATCCATCAGAATACGAATTGAAAAATTACGACGTCATGAATTACAATCACGAATGAAAATTTACGATACGCTTTCATCAGTACGAATACGAATCACAGACGGAATTTTACTGTCAAAAATACGTCATCACTTCACAGACATTATCCATCGAGCAGAAGAAAATCGAGATCAAGATCAAGACTGCGCAGCTCAAGTTTGTAGCAGAGGGTAAACACAGAGTGGCTGTAGCCATGAATGTTTTAATCTAAACATACAGAGAACGCCGATATTTGTTAATTAGCCCTGGGATAACGTTACGTCGGATGTTCGCCAACTGGCTCCACTATGTTTTCTAACATATAGGTGCAATTTCCCGTTCAAAGGAGGTGTTTCTACACAATATTATACACAGCAGCGTTCGGTTCCCGAATTCAAGACATTTTTACAATAGATTTTAATTAACCCACTTGTTGGTCGCTGTTGTAGCTCCTTGTGCTATTACTCTGTTTTTACCCTCTGCTACAAACTTGAGCTGCACAGTCTTGATCTTGATCGATGTTTCTTCTGCTCGATGGATAATGTCTGTGAAGTGATGACGTATTTTTGACAGTAAAGTTCCGTCTGTGAATTCGTATTCGTACTGATGAAAGCGTAATCGTAAATTTTCATTTCGTGATTGTAATTCATGACGTCGTAATTTTTCAATTCGTATTCTGATGGATAAAATACACACAATATATTTTATGTACGACTGGACTCATTTGAGAGTTTACAAATATTTATTTTATGCGCAACTACAGCCAAATATGCACGGATTTCTATTTTACGCGCACGAATATTTTTGACAGCTTTCTTACTCCATATGTATAGTACATTTTCAATGGATGCATTTTTGATTGGAAACATACAATAATTTTAATTTATGTTTAAATTTGTTGTTATTGGTTTCCAGTTTAAAATCATCTGGTAAACAGGTTTAACTTGCCTAGATATTGTTTTTGTTTTTTTTGTTTTTTTTCTCCAGTGTGGTATTAAATCTATTTATGTTCGTGGAGACCAACTCAGATCAAGTTACAAGTCAGATCTGTGGAGAGGCGACCCCCGCTCACAATCAGAATGCTTGTTTTTCTTTCTTTCTGTATTTTTAAGGTATAAAACCACTTGTGTTTGAATAAATGTAAGGCAGAGCTGTTTAATGTCATACTGTGGAACATGACATCTCCATGGAAACAAGCAGGTGACGGACCTCGAATTTAAAAGTTACACAGTGCATCTTCAAGTAATGTTCAAACAGAAAGCTTTTTTTTTTTTTGCAGTGCTGCCACTCGAAAACATTGTCAGAGTGAATGTAGAATTACCAAATCATGAGAATTGTCTGTTGTAGTCAGTGCCCTCCTAACCCACCCGCAGGCCCGGCAGACTTCACATCGTACACGCAGTATATTTTGCAGTATTTTCTCGCGTCTCATTGGCCGCGGTACTAAAGCCACACTTATTCATACAGACAGCCGGGTAAATGGAGGGACTGTTCCACCAAAAGGCTCCGTGGTTTTCTCATATTTCTCAGCAGCCCCAAACAAATAAGACAGATACTACCGCGAGTACTGCTAAGAAAACACTTTAGATGTTTGGACATGGCTCGTAACCGTGATACAAGTACACTGTAAAAGTACGAGTGGGATTTGGTGGAAAATATGGTGATATATTGACTTTAATTCGTTTGGTCTTTTATGTTTGCCAGCTTGTGTTTCTCATAACAAAATGGTGGATCCAAGTGTAACAGCGGCTGGAGAATTAGAACAGCAGTTGCAGTAATAGTAGTAGCCTAAAGTGGTGATGGTAGTGCAAGTAGTAGTATCCTAGTAGTAGTAGTAGCCTAGCAGTAGTAGCAGCTTAGTAATATTAGTAGAAACAGCAACAAAATGAGCACATGAGCAATAGTATCAGTAGTAACAGTACTATAAATGCAGTTGTAAATAATTAGTCAGTAGTAGTAGCAGCAGCAGCTAGTAGTAGTAGTAGTACCAGTAGTAGTAGCTTACTAATAGTAGTAGTAGTAGTAGTAGTAATAGTAGTAGTAGTAGTACTAGTACTAGTAGTAGTAGTAGTAGTAGTCAGTAGTAGTAGTCAGTAGTAGTAGTAGTAGTAGTAGTAGTAGTAGTAGTAGTAGTAGTAGTAGTAGTAGTAGTAGTAGTAGTAGTAGTAGCAGTAGTAGTAGTAGTAGTAGTCTATAGTAGTAGTAGTAGTAGTAGTAGTAGTAGTAGTAGTAGTAGTAGTAGTAGTAGTAGTAGTAGTAGTAGTAGTAGTAGTAGTAGTAGTAGTAGTAGTAGTAGTAGTAGTAGTAGTAGTAGTAGTAGTAGTAGTAGTAGTAGTAGTAGTAGTAGTAGTAGTAGTAGTAGTAGTAGTAGTAGTAGTAGTAGTAGTAGTAGTAGTAGTAGTAGTAGTAGTAGTAGTAGTAGTAGTAGTAGTAGTAGTAGTAGTAGTAGTAGTAGTAGTAGTAGTAGTAGTAGTAGTAGTAGTAGTAGTAGTAGTAGTAGTAGTAGTAGTAGTAGTAGTAGTAGTAGTAGTAGTAGTAGTAGTAGTAGTAGTAGTAGTAGTAGCGGTAATAATAGTAGAAACAATTGTTACTGTAGTAGTAGTAAAAGCTTACTAATAGTAGTAGAAGCAGCAGTAATATGTAGTGATAATATGTAATAAGTAATATGTAAGTAGCAGTAGTAGTAGTGAGAGAATTCAGTTGCCACTATAGTCGATGTAATAGTATTAGTAGTAACAGTACTATAATTGCAGTTGTAAAATAACCCAGTAGCAGTAGCAGTAGTAGTAGTTGTAGTAGTAGTAGTAGTAGTAGTAGTAGTAGCAGTAGTAGTGAGAGCATCTAGTTGCCACTGTAGTAGAAGGAATAGTATCAGTATTACAGTACTATAGTTGCAGTTGTAAATAACCGAGTAGTAGTAGTAGTGGTAGTAGTAGTAGTAGTAGCTTATTAATAGTAGGAGAAGTAGCAGTTATATGAGCATGTGCACTGGAGTAATAGTAGTAGTTGTAAACATAATAGCAGTAATACAGCAGCAGTACTAGTAGTAGTAGTAGTAGTACTAGTAGTAGTAGAAGTAGTAACAGTAGTAGTGAGAGCATCCAGTAACAGTAATATAATTGCAGTTGTATATCACCCAGTAGTAGTAGTAGTAGTAGTACTTGTAGTAGAAACAGCAGCAGCAGTAGCAGCAGTAGTAGTAGAAGAAGAAGCAACAGTAGTAATATTGGTAGTAGTACTAGAAGCAGCAGTAGTAGAAATAGAAGTTATAGTAGTAGTAGTAGAAGCAGCAGTAATAGAATCCGGCTGACACAGTAATGACAGTATCAGACATTAATCTAATTCTGGTAGGTGTTAAGGCAAGTTTATTTGTATAGCACAATTCGTACACAAAGTAATTCAAAGTGCTTTACAGAATAAGAAATACATTAAAATCAGAATAAAAACAAATTCAAAACATAAATAATCATGAAGATTAAAATTAAAAAAAAGAGAGACATAAATTGGAGAGAAGAGTGCAGAATGAAAACCTTTCAGTTATATGCACAGTTAAACAGAAATGTTTTGAGTCTGGATTTAAACAGCGTCACAGAAGAGTCTGTCTCACATGTTCATGAAGACAGTTCCAGGTTTTAGCTGCATGAACCTGAAACTCTGACTCCCCTTGTTTAGTCCTGACTCTGGGCACCAGCAGGAGGCCGGTCCCTGAGCTCCTCAGAGTGTGAGATGGTTCATATGACACTAACATGTCACAGATGGACTTTGGTGCTCGGCCATGGAGAGACTTGTACACAAGCAGAGCTGCTTTAAAGTCTATTCTCTGAGGCACAGGAAGCCAGTGCAGAGACCTGAGCACAGGACTTATGTGCTCGTACTTCCTAGTTCGAGTAAGGACCCGAGCTGCAGCGTTCTGGATGTTCTGCAGCGTCTCACAGCTCGTTTGGAGAGACCAGTGAGCAGAACATTACAGTATCTAACCTACTGGAGACAAACGCATGGATAAGTTTCTCCAAGTCTGATTTAGACAGTAAACCTTTGATTTTCGCTATGTTTTTTAGATGGTAAAAGGCTGCAGATGTTATTGACTTGATGTGGCTGTTAAAGTTCAAGTCTGAGTCCATTATTACCCCTAGATTTCTTGCCTGATTTGAAGGTTTTAGAGAGAGAGACTGGAGGTGACTGCTGACACTGTCCCTTTGTTTCTGTGGACCAAACACTATGACTTCAGTCTTGTCAGAGTTTAGCTGGAGAAAGTTGTTTTGCATCCACACATACTGATCTGTTGGATGCAGTGACCAAGTGACTCCACTGGTCCATAGTCTCCTGCTGCCAGAGAGACGTAGATCTGAGTGTCGTCTGCATAATTGTGGTAGGACACGTTATTGCTGCTTATGTGCTTAGGTGCTTAGGTGTAAAAGTAATAGTAAAAGTAACATGGTGAGCACAGTAGTACTAGTTGTAGTAATTATCATCGCAAAGCAACGGTCAAAGCAGCCGTTGTAGTAGTAATACCCTGTAATAGCAGATGCAATCAAAATATAGCAGAAGTGGCAAAACTCACAGTATTAGTATCGTTTATATCTCCATCCTTCACCAAGAACACAGCCGAGTACAGTTGGAGTCTTTGTTATTCTAATTCGCCATATTTTTGTACTTTTTTCTGGTTTTCTTCAGCACAATGGTGTACCCAGGACTCAAGTGCTGCTTCAACAATAGCAATTAGGAGCCGCAAATATTCATGAGTCATGCAAAATGTGAATAAATAAGCGTGTAGAGTATGAGCCTGTGTCCCTGGTGACGGGCCGGGCGCTTTGTGCATGGGAAATAAGCAAGTAAGAAGTGTGAGGAAGGCAGTTTCGCTATAGGAGACGGTGAGATGTTTTCGCCAGGCAGGTAAAAAAATAAGTCCCATATGTTATTTTTTTGATGTTATAATGTTGCTTCCTCATCGCAAACACACCTGGAGTTGTGTTTTGGTTCATTCACACATGTTTAACACAAAAGCTCCAGGAAGTGTGTTTTTAAACTCCAGACACTTTCACTAGAATCGTTTGGATGATTTCAGCGCTGGAACAAAAGGTAAAAGGAGCTGTTCACTTGAAAATGATTGCTTCACGACATCACAAGGTGGCATTTTGAGCTTTGGAGATGGGCCCAGTCAAGCAGAAGTAAACAGCAAGGCCAAAAATTCAAGTTAATGCATCTGATATAAAAATGTATTCAACAGATACATATGTACTCTAGTTTATGAAACTGTTTACCTTTTTTCTGTACCATTTTTGGTTCTAAAGTTACATATGTTTTAAACAGACCATGTATGAAACATGGAACAAAAATTATTTCCCAAATTTCACCTGCAAATCATGTAAATAAATGGATGTATTTCATCATATCTTGTGTTATTTGATCTTTGAACGTTGATGAAGATACATGATTTTTTTTTTTTTTTATGTATTTAAAATGATAAAAATTAGCTTGGAAGGACTGACATATTTTAGAGAAATAGTTTCCTTTCATTTTGAAGTAATATTAAAGTATTCAGAAGAAAAAAGTGACAAATTATGAAAATCATGCACCTTCTACTTGCTTGCACAATTTTCCCTCCGTTACTTTTCCCTCCGTTACCATGACCTTTCTTAATAAAAAATCTCATTACTCAAAAAGTAAAAGGTTTTTCAACCTAATCTTGTACCATATGGTAGAAAACTATATGAAGCAAATATTCAAACCAGTTTGTTAAGGATATGTAAGTGAGAACCACTAGTTATCACTGTTTGTATTTATTGCCCAAAAAGTGCTGCATATTTCATTCCCTCCGTTACCGACATGAGTTTTTTTAAATTTTTTGTCAAGAACTTGAAAGAATATCACAGGTTTAACTTGACCCTGTTGGAGTGTAACTCTTTCCTACATTCTGATACTTTACTTATTTCAATAGTCCCTCTAGTTTCTGAATAAGAGACATTTGAATGTAAAAAATCTGCCCCTGTTTCCCTCCGTTACCACTTGACTGGACCCAGATGTAGACAGACTAATAATAAAACACGTGTGAATGAAACAAAACACAACTCCAGGTCTGTTTTTGAGGAGGTAACAGCATTATTAGCCTGAGCTCTTAAAGGGACAGTCCGGAATTTTGGACATAGGGCCTCATTTCCTAGTTAACCAGAGTGTTGGAGACGTGCAGAGACACTTTTTTAAATATTCCATTCAGTCCTTGTATTTGCAGAGGTCACTAGTGCATGTCAATGATTGTAGTTATCCTGCCACTAAAAACAGTCTTACCCACTGCACAAAACACCCGAAGAAAATCTATTATTGCACCAGACTCTCGATGTAAATGTCTGTGTTGATAGAATAATGTTTGAAATAAAACTAACTTTGCATCGCATGAATCGTCGCATGTTGAGGGACTATTTTCTCAGCAGCAGCGTAATTTTACTTTGCCGGTAAGATAAGTGCTAGATGACATCTGTCCACCACTGCCGAGCTTTCTATCAAGAAGTACAACTCGCAGCTGCTGCTCAGACATAAATCCTTCAAATGCAAGGTTGGTTTTACTTCTAAAATTATTCTATCGACACAGACATTTACACTGACAGTCTGAAGTAATAATAGATTTACTTTGGGTGTTTTGTGGAGTGGGTAAGACAGTTTTTAGTGGCAGGATAACTATGACCATTGACATGCACCAGTGACCTCTGCAAATACAAAGACTGGATGGAATATTTAAAAAAGTGTCTCCACACGTCTCCAACACTCTGGCTCACTAGGAAATGAGGTCCTATGTCCAAAATTCTGGACTGTCCCTATAACCTGCATATAGAGGACACACACATTTGCTTCATTCTCAGTATTTGGACAGGTCTCAAAGCTCAGAACCTCCAGAATTCCCTCACCGAGCTGCACAGGCTGCACTGGCTGTAGGTGGTGGGGTCTAGATCGTGACCATTCAGATCAGAGAGAAGCATTTTAGGTTTAAACACACTGAATTTGGACTGAAACTGGGAACCAAAATGAGAGACTCATTCAGTTTTCTGATTGGATAATCGTCTTAAGAACCAAAACACCAAATTATAACAACATGCCCAATGTTTTTGTAATTAAGAATAAATCATTATTACAACTCTTCCCATTAATGGATTATTATCCAATTTCCTCTAAGTATTTCAGTATAACCCAGTACTTGGGGTGTAACGGTACACAAAAATCATGGCTCAGTATGTACCTAGGTTTTGAGGTCACGGTTTGGTTAATTTTCAGTACAGTATAGGAACAAAATGCAAACCCAGTTGTTTATTTGTGTGTTTAATAAGCAGTGTTGGGAGTAACGCGTTATAAAAGTAACAAATTACAGTAATGCATTACTTTTTGCTGTAACGCAGTAATGTAAGGCATTACAGGGGAAAAAATAGTAATATTTTACTTGGTACAAATGTGAGTAACACGCGTTACAGTGTTTTTTTAACCTGGATTGAAGTGGTCGGTTTTTCTTCATACAAATTCGCTCAAATCACCTCGATATCAGCAGCGGTGAAACGCCGGAGATGCGCCCTCATAGACCTTCAGGTAACCGCGGGCGAAAGGACTGACAAAGAACTCCACGCTGTTTAGACCTGGTTTAGACCTGGTTTAGACCTGGGTCAGTTCTGGTTTAGACCTGGTTTACACTCGTCCCTCCCTCTATCGCAGTTCACTTTTCGCTGTCTCGCAGATTTTTTTATTTTTATTTTTTTTGTGCAATTTTGCATGCCCTGTTTTTTTTTCACATTGTATGAATGCGTATTGCGTTCCTCCCGCTGCGTCCTGACTGGCCAAGGGACTCCTGTCTCCTGTACAGTACAGTACAGAATGTGTTCAGCTGCCAAATTTAAATACATGTTTCAATCTCTAGCAGTGTGATTCTGAAGTGCTGTACGGTTGCAAGTTTTCTCCCCGACGAAACCCACAACGTCGACGAAACGTTCTGCACCGACAAAGGCTCCTGCGCTCGCACCCAAAAGGCAGAGGAAGATGCAAACCATCACACAAAAAGTTGGACTTCTGGACACGCTGAAGGAAGGTAGAAGTTACGCGCTGTAACAGACTCTTGCACCGGCTCGGGTACCTGCAAATAGTTGCTGAAATCAGGGCCGCGAGCCCGAGCAGCAGGGTCCATAAAGAGCGATCAGGGTGACAGCCGCTCTTACCTCCGTGAGGTGCGGAGCAGAGCCGCTCCTTTCTCCTGCGGTCACCTTCGAGCCCGTCCCTACAGTGAGTCCTGTTTTAGTCCTAGTTCAGTTCTAGTTTAGTCCTAGTTCACTTCTGGTTTAGTCCTGGTTCAGCTCTGATTTAGTCCTGGTTTAGACCTGGTTTAGTCCTGGTTCAGTCCATATACAGCGCAAAAGTTATTTTGGTGAGAGTAACTTAAAGTAATGCAATAGTAATGTAATGCCTTACATTTTAAATGCAGTAATATTGTAATGTAACGAATTACTTTGAAATGACAGTAATAGGTAATAAATAACGCATTACAGTTTCAAAGTAACTTGCCCAACAGTGTTAATAAGCCAACAATTTGTTTTAACATTATACAAGCGGAAGAATAAAATAAATGCAAAGTGCTGCTTGGTAATACTGATAAGTTAAATAAAATATTCTCTAATAAGCAACAAATGTATGAAATATTATAAAAAATAATTTCCTTGCAAACAGTAAACAAAACTTGCATGAAGTTTTACTCAATCTTCATATTTTTGGCCAGCATATCCACATGTATGTTCAGATCTGCTGCAGTTACAATCTCCCGAGGCCAGAATGAGGACCACGGTTTTCTGAGGATTCACGTGGTTCAGAGGGACGTAGTCAAGGCGGGGGGCAATTGTTATCAAGGTGGCTGCCCTAACTATAAAGCGCTGCGGGAAACACTGCCACCCCAATCGTGTTAGAGTTCCCTCGTGAATATTAAAGATTTGAGCCTTCCGTGTAACTGCACATGTAGTTACAGCTCTTGAGATCAAAATATGCCCACTGTGTATTGTCTGATTTAATGTCAGATAATCAGAAAGTGCACTGTTAGCATGCAAGTTTTTGTTAATAGCTTCCCTGTTATGGCAAAACTCCACACTGGTCTCTGAAAGTTGAGGAAGACTTAGACAAACTTAGAAAATCTTAGAAAAAATGTAGAAAAGCTCTTATAAACTAATCACGGTGAATAATTAGAAAGCTCTGAATGCATAAAGCAAGTGAGGAATAACTTTGGACCACTACAAACTGTTTAAAATCAAACTTTAAGACAATAAAAAGCAGGTACAGTGCCATTAAGAACAAATCAGCATTTCAATTGTTATCAGTAAAAAAAAAACATATTGGACTTGAAGATATCTACCTCATTTCCGGGAGCACGGTTAGGTCACGTTTCCGTTATCCGAAATTAAAACACGGCCCCTTTAATGTCCTTAATTTAAATCATAATCTTGTTACCATGACGCTGCCTTCCTCCCGATCCGCTGTGCTGCGTGTGCGCGTCAGAACAACAACTATGATTAACAGTGTTTTCATGTGAAGATCAGGCGGCGTTGTGGCTCAGCTGGCCTATTCAAAGTCTCTGAGTCCTGGTGTGAATCACGAGGCATTATTAGGAGTGTGTGGAGCATATTAAACACTAATCACAGACAATTACATCTTGTTTTTCCAGCTCATTTTCAGGCCATATTTCACACAATATTCAGATCACTGTGTGTTTCATTACAACAGGCTGACAATGGGTGTATTTTTGGTTTCCATTTGAAAAACAACATGATGGTGCAGGGGATGATCATGTATTCCAGCTGATACTCATATTGGGAGATGGTAAAGCCGGTCACGTGATCATTAAGAAATTGCGCATATGATACATACCTCGATACAGTGAGCTTTCATTTCGATAAGATTCGATATGATATATTTCCACTGTTGGGCAAGTTACTTCAAAACTCTAATGTGTTATTTATGACTTGTTACTGTCATTTCAAAGTAATTCATTACATTACAATATTACTGTGTTTAAAATGTAAAACATTACACGACTATTACAGCACTTTAAGTTATTCTCAACAAAATAAGTGTGAAGATGCTGAACTTTTGCGCTGTATATGGACTGAACCAAAACTAAACCAGAGCAGAACCAGGTCTAAACCAGGACTAATCTTGGATTAGAACTTCGAATCTAGGACCACGCCTGAGCGAACCCCGAGACCGTGGAACAGGGCGTCTGCAAATCGGGCGTCAGCTGGGTTTAGCCCTGTGGAGCGTGGAGCTCTGCGCCGGTCCTTTCGCCCGCGGTTACTTGACGGTCTGCACGTCTCCGGCATTTCACCACTGCTGATATCGCGGTGATTTTAGCAAATTTGTATGAAGAAAAATCCACCACTTCAATCCAGGTAAAAAAAGCATTGTAACGTGCGTTACTGACATTTGTACCGAGTAAAATATTACAATTTGTTTCCCTGTAATGCCACATTGCTGCGTTACAGCAGAAAGCAATACATTACAGTAATTTGTTACTTTTATAACGCGTTACTCCCAACACTGTATATTTCAAATCGATTTGATACGATTCAATAAAAAATAAAGGCAAAATCATGTCTGTGGTAAACCACTTCTTGTGCAAAGTTCATATAAAACACAAACATTTTAATCATAAAAACTGTGAAAATGCCAAATGTGTCGCATAATCAAGTCCTCTAAACCAGGGGTCCCCACTGGACCACTTAGGTACTGGGCCGCGAAAGCACAACCCCCCTTCCCCTAAATGAGGACTAAACCAGGTCTAAACCAGAACTAAACCAGAACTAAAACCAGGTCTAAACCACCAGGACTAAACCAGGACTAAAACACATCTAAACCAGGTCTAAAAACTGAAGAACTAAAAAGCAGGATTAAAACAGGATTTAGCCAGGACTTAATCATGCCTCCTCCCATACGAGATAATACTCCCTACAACTGTACAACAACTCACCCTGTCTACTATTATATTATATTATTATAGTAATATATTAGTATATATAAATTTTTGTTCTAAAAAGTTACACGGTGTGACTTTAAACACGAGAACTGAGGGATTCACAGTCATAAACACACGTCAACACGCTGCATAGATCCATAGCTTACGTATTAAACACAGTGCCTCAGGTTAGCATAAACTGATATTTTACATAGATCCACTTAACCACGCAAGATGTCTGACGTTTGATACGGGCACCCAGAGGCCCCCAGGCACCCGAGGGCCCGGTGGAGTTCGTAATCCTCGCCGGCCCAGACCGTGACTCAGCGCGGCTCGCTCTCAACGCGCTGCTAGCTAACGCACTGTGACACATGTGTGTACTGGGCCGATACGCACTGTTTATTTAATGACTGGAGCAAATGGAAGCACCTCGGCACGGCTGACCACTCACATCAGGACTCTACGCAAGAATGAGCACTGAGCAGAAGTACTGGTAATGTGGAGGAGAAGTACAAGTACAAGTAGAAGTACAAATAGGACTAGTGCTAGTAGTAATGCTGCAGATTTAGTCTGTCTGTCTGTCTTTCGAGACGCTGTAATTGAAGTAGTGGTGTATAGCACTGGGATAGGTAATGTACAGAAGTCGAGAGGGGTCACAGCAAACGCAAACGCCGCAACAAATACAAATGCGACAACACAACAAAAAGACACAACGGAAATGACCGCGGCACTCTATTTTAATGCAAACACCGCAACAAATACAAACGCCACAACACAAACGCAAATGCCGCAACACATTAAAAAGCCACAACACATTAAAAAGCCATAACGGAAGTGACCGCGGGACTCTATTTTCCGAGGGACTGATCAAGCGGCAAGTGAAGAAGAAGAACTACAACGAGAAACGAATAATGATAAAACAATGAATTACCTTTACTTACGTTTCCAACTTCTCCGTTCTTTTACTTTTCACGTTGTAGTCCTTCTACTTCACTTGCCGCTTGATCGGTCCGTCGGAAAATAGAGTCCCGCGGTCACTTCCATTGTGGCTTTTTGATGTGTTGCGGCATTTGCTTTTGTGTTGTGGCGTTTGTATTTGTTGCGGCGTTTGCATTGAAATAGAGTCCCGCGGTCATTTCCGTTGTGGCTTTTTGTTGTGTTGTCGCATTTGTATTTGTTGCGGCGTTTGCGTTTGCTGTGACCCCTCTCGACTTCCGTACATTACCTATCCCAGTGCTATACACCACTACTTCAACTACAGCGTCTCGAAAGACAGACAGAAAGACTAAATCTGCAGCATTACTACAACTAGTCCTATTTGTACTTCTACTTCTGCTTGTACTTCTGGTATGGTATAGTAGCAGTATTAGAAGTACTTTTAAAGTGTTAAATACATCTACATGAGTGCGTAGGGTTCTATGGCTGCACTCACACCTGCACAAACGAAATGAGCCATGTCATCGCACTCATCGCGCTGTTTGTTCACATGTGCTGACACTTTAAGCAGAGAAAATATCTATTAGCTTCAGAAATATCTATTAAATAGTGAAGCAGATGTGCATCGTCTTATTATACGCGCTCCTCCGTGAGTTTATGGATATAAAAATGAAAGATGAGATGAGAGGCAACTAAACCTTTTTTAAGTCCTTATTGAAAGTAAGGGTGGATAACCCAAAACATGCTCCAGGTCTCCAGAACAGTTGATAGTTAAAGGTCAGTTAAATACAATCAATTCAATCATTGTGTCCTTAGGCAAGACACCCACATTGCCTAGTATGAAAGTGGTGTGTGTGAGTGACGGTGGTGGTCGAAGGGACCGATGACGCCGATTGGCACGGTAGCCGCGCTTCTGTCAGTCTGCCCCAGGGCAGCTGTGGCTACAACAGTAGTTTACCATCACCAGGTATAGAGTGACTGAATAATGCTGAATAATGCTCTGTTAAGCGTCTTGGTGACAAAAATGTCTGTGAAAAGCGCGATATAAATAAAGACTTGACTTACTTACTGTGTGTTTTGGAGTGGATTTTATTCATTTCCTATGAGTGACATCAGAGCACCTGACAGGGATTGTACAGTAAAGTCGTGCGTGTGTGCGTACATGAGCAACCGTGCCGTGCTTTGACCCACATCCTCCAAACGGGCCAAAGTCCCAAACGGGTCAAAGTCTTAGTACCTGGCCACGGTTCGATTGCGCTCACACTCCACAAACGTACCGCGCTTTAGGACGATCTGTGTTTGGGCACATTTCTAAAGTCGTAGTGTGAGTGCATCCTTATAGTATTTAATAATAGTAGTCATAGTAATAATAATAAATGTAGGCTACAAGCTGAAGTAGTTGTGATAATAATAATAATGGATCAGTTTTATATAGCGTTATGTTGGACACTCAAAGACGCTTTACAGAGCAATATTCATTCACTGCAAACTCGGTGGTGGTGAGATACTACTGCGGCCACAACAGCCCTGGGGTGGAGTGATGGAAGTGAGGCTGTCAATCTGCATCATCAGCCCCTCCGACCACCATCACTCACGTACACTTCACTTTCATACTAGGCAGTGTGGGTGACGTGTCTTGCCTAAGGACACAATGACATTTTCTGACACTGGTGCCCAACTGTGGCTCCACATATTTCCAGTGGTCCCCCGTTCCCCACACTAACCAGATACAGCCTGATAAGACCGGCTTGGATAAGGAGTGTGGCCACTAGTACACTGGTAAAAGTACTAGTACTGGTGTTGGTAGTTTTTATTGTGGCAGTATTGTTATTAGTACTGGACTAGCAGAGCTCCTGTAGGATAAAAGTAGTAGAAACAGAGTTATGATGATAGTTTCAAATCCCAAAATGATATGTTCCACCTTGTGATGGAGAACAAAAACTATATAGAGATTTTTAAAGACAGCAGCTACTGTTCAACTGCCTCACATTTCAGTACAACCAGTGAGTTTTGTATTTTATATTTTATATTTCAGTAATGCTTAGGGAACCTGAGGCATTAGTGTCAGTATTAGAAAAAGTAATAAGCCTACTTATTATAGTAGTTTTGCAGTCGCAGTAGTGATATTGACAGTGGGATCATAGTAATCAGGGCTGGGTATCGTTGAGAAGTTGCCGATACAATAAATAACTCAATAAATAGACCACGATACGATACATAGCTCGATACAGTGCACTTTTGATTCAATACAGTAGTCAGTCGTCTCTCACTATAACGCGGTTCACCTCGCTGTTTTACGGATTTTTTTGCGCATGTTACATTTTTTATTTTTTTTTATTTTTACTGCGTATGATTGTGCATTGTGTTCCTCCTCTTGTGTCCTGATTGGCTAAGGGACCGTAGACCATTGTCAGTCTCCTCTGTGCCGTGTCTCCTGTACAGTACAGAATGCGTTTAGCTGCCAAATTTACATAAATGTTCGATCTCTAGCAGTGTGATTCTGAAGTGCTGTATATTTACAAGTTTTCTCCCCGACAAAACCTACAATGTCGACGAAACTTTCTGCTCCTGGGGTCACACCCGAAAGACAGAGGAAGATTTAAACCATTGCACAAAAAGTTGGACTTCTGGACACGCTGAAGAAATATAGAAGTTTCACGGCTGTATCGCGCAATCATGGAATAAATTAATCTTCGGTTCGTTACATAAAGAAGGAGGAAAAATAACATAAGGACGACAGCAGCAATAAGTTTTAAGAAGGATGCAAAAAAGGGTTGTAACTGTCCTGTCTGAGAAAAGTGTATAAAGTGTGTGGTGAGGGGTTTTACAGACTTAAAACTGATATAATAGTTGTAAAAAATAAAGCTCACTACTTTGCAGATTTTGCCTATTGTGGCTTATTTTTAGAACGTAACACCCGCGATAAAAGACGGACCACTGTATTCCAAATCGATCCGATATGGTTCAATAAAAAATAAAGTCTAAATCATGTCATTGTTAAACCACTTCTTGTGCAAAGTTCATATGAAATACAAACATTTTAATCCTCAAAACAGTGAAAATGTCGAATGTGTCGCATAAACGAGCTTCCTTCCTCTGAACAAGCAACAACACTGTAGCTCTGTAACAAAATAATTTAGTAAAACTCAGGGTGTCAAATTATCGCGTTAATTGCGATTAATTAATTACAGTCATATTTAGCGCGTTATGTTTTTTAATCGCGTTAATCTCATTTTTAATCTCTAACTTTACAGTTTCTGTATGCGAGTTGCTTTATTATAAAATCTGTTTTTATGTGTTGTTGGGACAACACACACACACACACAAAAAACACATTAATTATTTTTTTATTTCGGTAATTCCACTCATTGCCGGAAACCCACAACAAAACGCGCGCAGTAACAGCGATGCAAACGTCATGTTAACGTTTGCGGCGTCAGTCGCACAATGGACGAGGTCGAAGAGCCAGTAGAACAGAGGCAGCAGTGCACAGGTAAAAACATTCGTGTCTTGGAAATTATTCTCCCGACGTGAAATATAAAAGAAAATAACAAATATAATATCACCTACAACTTAAATGTCACTGGTGAAAACAACCTGCATAGACTCATGATGTCTGCACTACTGTCCTATACACACACACACACACAAACACACACACACACACACACAAACACACACAAAACACACACACACACAAACCACACACACAAACACACACAAACACACACACAACACACAAACACACACAAACACACACACAAACACACACAAACACACACACAAACACACAACACACACACACACACACACACAAACACACACAAACACACACAAACACACACAAACACACACGCACACACAAACACACACAAACACACACACACACACAAACACACACAAACACACACAAACACACACGCACACAAACACACACACAAACACACACAAACACAAACACACACAAACACACACCTTCATCATCGTCATTAACCTGAGAACGCGCGGACCACGTTTCCTTCCGTAGTTACTGCGCGGACACTGACGTGCTGCCGTGAGCCGCGTGTGGCATCGTGTTTTCTCGCGTACGCTGCGTAAACCGCGCTTCCTCCTGTGCGCCTCTAAACCAGAACTAACACCAAGACTAAAACCAGGACTAACCCAGTCCAGGACTAAACCAGGACTAAACCAGAACCAGAACTAAAACCAGAACTAAACCAGGTCTAAACCAGGACTAAACCAGAACTAAAACCAGAACTAAAACCAAAACTAAAACCAGGACTAAACCAGACTAAAACCAGAACTAAAACCACTAAACCAGAACTAAAACCAGAACTAAAACCAGGTCTAAACCAGCACTAAACCAGAAATAACACCAGGACTAAAACCAGGATTAATCCATTCCAGGACTAAACTAGGACTAAAGTAGGACTAAAGCAGGTCTAAACCAGGACTAAAACCAGTGATCTCATATATAAAGCATTTCTCTATCAATAATATTTTTAATATGGTTAAGGAAAGACTGGACTTTTTATTGTCTTTAAGTAAACAAAAGTTATTATGTTCAGATTTCCTCGTCTTTGCTACTTTACAGCAAACAGTTTCTTATTCATGGAGACTTGGGCTCAACAGACAATTTGGAGAGATTTGTTAAACAATAAATGACTTTATAAAGTCACTTTTTTTTGTTCTATATCAGTCTTTTGATCTGCCACAATAATGTAATAATGAATTTAAATGAAAATACCTCAAATTGAAGCTTTTCTCAGCATTTTTTAGGTGAGATTAAAAAGAGATTAATTAGATTAATTAATTACAGATCATAATTAATTAATCTCTCAATTTTTTTAATCGCATGACAGCACTAAGTAAAACATACCAAAAATTACTCTTGGCGATATATCGATACAGCAGCCGACAATATTGATACTGTATTAATAATAGTATTTACAATGGTAGCACTACTTTTAATTAACACAAACATTCAGTCACTTTTACTAGCCAAGATGACATAATATTATCCATCACTTGTTCCTCTTCCAAAACCGTCTCCCTCTTCAGCTTTTTGCGTCTTTATCATCATCATAACTCTTCTGTTTATTGCCTATATTTTTTTTTATCGTCATTTGAGTCAAAACACAAAAAATCACGAGCAGTTTTGGGTCTGGAGTATTCTCATAATGTATTCACGGAACACTTAGCCGGGCCCTGTGGAGTGAGCCTATTCACATCCCTCTCTCCTCCTCTCCTCCTCTTCTCGCTGTTGATTCCACAGATAAATTCATTTGAGTTTTCTCCTCACAGCCACAGCAAACAAATGCAATCAAACACATTAGTCATCACAAACTCAGCCAAAATGAGCCCGTCGCTACGTTTTCGCTACGAGAGATTCGGAGACAAGCTTACAAATGTTAAATCAGCAAACTGTGAGCAAACGTTTTCCGATGTTTGGGGGAAATTTTGACACGGGAATTCCAAAAACACGCCAAAATAATCAAAATATGGAGATACAAATGCTAAATCTGCAAATTGTAAGCAAATGTTTTCGAATGTTTGGGAAATTTTGACTTGGAAATGTGAAAATAAAGGACCAAAACAATCCAAGTACAGTAACTACAAATAGAAATGCTAAATCAGCAAATTGTAAGCAGATAGTTTCGAATGTTTTAGAAATTTCTGGCTTGGAAATTCAACTGCAGCATAAAAATAGACCAAACAAATATGTCGGCTAAATACAAATACAAACACAAAATCTGAAATTTTTGGGCTGGGAATTTGATTGCACCACAAAAAACATATCTTATTACCATTGCACCATAAACATATTGTATTTTTCGGATTATAAGTTGCACTTTTTTTCATGGTTTGGGTGTTTCCTGCGACTTATACTCCGGTGTGACTCGTATATTTTATATTTTTACACTGAAGCCGTGAGAGGCTCTAGTCTTGTGTGTCAGTATCTGCTGCTCCTGTTCCTCCTGTACCACTGTCACTTCACTCTGCTGCGCATGTCTCCTGCAGAAAGAGCCTCTGTTCTGCTGCAAGTAGTGAAATATTCAGCCTAAAACAGTAATCGAGCAGCAGAAAGAAAGTTTGGAGTGAGCGAGAAACTTGTGAGGGACTGGCGGAAATCGGGGATGGAGAACACAGCTTCACGTTAACGGGGAGAGTGCATCATGTGACTTTCCTGGAAGTCACTGGATGAATCGACAAAGTCTGGACTTCAGTGACGACCCAGAACCATCCTGTCGGGATTTAGAAAGGTCGGAAAAATTCTAAACTGGAACTGATGCTGAATCTGATGACAGCTGCACAGAAGAGGAAGCGGTGCTCTGTTTACCTCTGGAGGTTGTGGATTTGCTCAGTAGTGAAGCAAGGATGATTGGTGATTTGGAGTGAGATGGAGAATTTGGTGAACTTCAGAATCAGAATTTATTTGTCATTTCAGTATAAAAAAAATGCACAGAAATGAAATACTGCACTCAGGTCCAGGTCAACAGCAGCATAGATAACAATAAGAATAAATAGTTAAAATATTGTATGTCAAATACAGTCTTTTAAAAACCCGCCCCGGTTTTCTAAAGTGCGTTCCAAGTTAGTGCTGTTTTGTGAGGTGCATTAGTGTCTGGGCTTTCTGACAGAATTGATCTGTCTCACGGATTTGGACATTTTCTGTTCTGTTCATGGCGTGTTCTGTTCTGTTGTTTATGTTATAATTATCTGAAGAACTCTTCATATGTGACATTAACAGCCTGTTGTTCTCTGTTCTATTGTTATTACTAGAACTTGACTTTCAAAATAAAATGTCAGTTCCTGGTCTCTGATTTTATAAAACAAATTTCCCCCCAAAACTGCGAGTTATATCTGTTTTTTTCTTGTTCTTCATTATGCATTTTTTGGGCTGGTGCGACTTTACTCCAGAGCAACTTATAGTCCAGAAAATATGGTACAATTTTCAAATATTTACAATATAAACTCTAAATCATCACATTATACACATATTTTGGAATACTTTGTAGAAATGTAGGAGCTTTTGAAACTTGGCTGAATCATAATAATACTTGAAAAAAAAAAAAAATCTAAAAATATTCCAAATACAAATGTTAAAACTGCTATTTTTGGGTCAGAAATTCCACCACAGAACCACAAAAATAGACCAAAAACATACAAATACAGCTTCTTTATCAGCAAATTGAAGCTATTTTAGAATGTTTTAAAGTAATTGTGATTTTGGATCCAAAACTTGACGACACTACAAAACTAAAGTCTATATACGCTAAATACTAAAATAAACAAATTGTACACAGCTATTTTTGAACGTCTTGTTTGGCTCGGAAACTAAACACCCACAAAAATAGCCTAAAATATTCCAAATACACTAATTAGAGATGTTAAATCGGAAAATTGTACACAGCTATTTTGGAATCTTGGCCCCGAAATTCAACCGCAACATAAAAATAGACAAACAAAAATATTCCAAATCCTCAGCTCGAATGTACTGGCTCTGGATAAGGGTTAGAAATTCCCTCTGGCCATTGAACGCCACGAGCTACAGCAGCATTATCCCAGAAAACGAACTATATATTTCACCGCGATTTTGTAAACAGAAAAAGCAGAGGTGCCATTTCTGTCCCTTAAAAATATAACATTGCAAATTGTAGTTTTTGTTGCTATGGTTTCACACATTAATTAAAATGTTATTATGATTATTCAGTACATATATATAGGATTTTGAGAAACTTTTTGGGCACCTAAGCCTTGGTAAAAAGTAAAGTATGTCAATGTGGGGCAAGTACTTTAAACACAGGAGCTGGTCGAGTCTTGATTTAGTCCTGGTTTAGTTCTGGTTTGTTCCTGGTTTAGTCCTGGTTTAGTCCTGTTTTAATCTTGGTTTAGTCCAGGTTTAGCTCTGATTTAGTCCTAGATTAATTCTGGTTTAGTCTTGGTTTAGTCCTGGTTTGGTCCTAGTTTCATTCTGGTTTCGTTCTGGTTTGGTCCTGGTTTAGTCTGGGTTTAGTCCTCTTTTAGTCTTGGTTTAGACCTGGTTTAATCCTGGTTTGGTCCTGGTTTAGTCCTGGTATGGTCCTGGTTTAAATATGGTTTAGTCCTGGTTTACCCCTAGTTCTGGTTTGGTCCTAGTTTGGTCCTGGTTTCATTCTGGTTTAGTTCTGGATTAGACCTGGTTTGGTCCTGGTTTACTCCTGGTTTAGTCTTGGTTTAGACTTGGTTTAGTCCTGGTTTAGTTCTGGTTTGGTCCTGGTTTGGTCCTGGTTTACTCCTGGTTTAGTCTTGGTTTAGACTTGGTTTAGTCCTGGTTTAGTTCTGGTTTGGTCCTGGTTTAGTCGTGGATTGGTCCTAGTTTAGTTCAGGTTTAGACCTGGTTTGGTCCTGGTTTACTCCTGGTTTAGTCTTGGTTTAGACTTGGTTTTAGTCCTGGTTTAGTTCTGGATTAGACCTGGTTTGGTCCTGGTTTACTCCTGGTTTAGTCTTGGTTTAGACTTGGTTTAGTCCTGGTTTAGTTCTGGTTTGGTCCTGGTTTAGTCGTGGATTGGTCCTAGTTTAGTTCAGGTTTAGTCCTGTTTTAGTCTTGGTTTAGACCTGGTTTACTCCTGGTTTACTCCTACTTTAGTTCTGGTTGGTCCTAGTTTGGTTCTAGTTTCATTCTGGTTCTGTCTTGATTTAGTCCTGGTTTGGTCCTGGTTTATTTCTGGTTTAGTCCTGGTTTAGTCCTGGTATGATCCTGATTTATTGCTGGTTTAGTCCTTGTTTAGTCCTTGTTTAGTCCTAGCTTCGTTCTGGTTTAAATCTGGTTTGATCCTGGCTTGATCCTGGTTTGATCCTGGTTTAGTCCTGGCTTGTCACTTGGTCCAGATTTGGTCCTGTTTTAATCTTGGTTTAGATCTGGTTTAGTCTTGGTTTAATCTTGGTTTAGTCTTGGTTTAGTCTTGGTGTAGTCCTGGTTTAGTTCTGGGTCCAGTCCAGGTTCATTTTTCCCCAATTTTGTGCAAGTGAAGACAATTGTACACAAGTCAAGATTTATTTAGTTAATAAAAAAGACAATTATAAAAACTTTATCGCACATTTCAAACATTCACCATACTGTGTTTCGGCCAAGGCATTAGCCCCGTCTCGCAATCCAACGAAACCACACCCCGAGGAGCTGTACTTGTGACTTTAATGTTTTATTTTCAGTTTTATTTCTTCGTTTTCACAACAGCCTTGGGCACAGTGACTGCTCGTCCACCCATTCAGAATTAGTTCAGGAAACACACGACTGGCAAAAAACATTCTTTCTTCTTTTCTAAGGATTTTATTTTCAAAAGTATTAACACCAATGTCCTTGACGGATACTTGGATGTGTTACTAGACCTTTACGTAAAAAAAAGATCAAAATAAATCGATAGTTTGGCGCTTTCTGCCATGTTATAATGTCGTTCCTCTCGTCAAAAACACGCCTGAAGAGGTTTTAGACGTCCTTCATGCATGTTTGAGTAATCTAGTGATCTCTCCCAGGTCCTATTCAAAACCTCCGTAGTGTTAACTCTAAGATTCTGTACGAAGCTCCGTCCTAGTTTCTCTCTGGTTTAGTCCTGGTTTAGTTCTGGTTTAGTCTTGGTTTAGTCCTGGTTTAGTTCTGCTTTGGTCCTGGTTTAGTCCTGGTTTAGTCTTGGTTTAGTCCTGGTTTAGTCCTGGTTTAGTCTTGGTTTAGTCCTGGTTTAGTCCTAGTTTCTCTCTGGTTTAGTTCTGGTTTAGTTTTGGTTTAGTCTTGGTTTAGTTTTGCTTTGGTCCTGGTTTAGTCCTGGTTTAGTCTTGGTTTAGTCTTGGTTTAGTCCTGGTTTAGTCTTGGTTTAGTCCTGGTTTAGTCCTGGTTTAGTCCTGGTTTAGTCCTGGTTTAGTCTTGGTTTAGTCCTCGTTTAGTCCTAGTTTCTCTTTGGTTTAATTCTGGTTTAGTACTGGTTTAGTCCAAGTTTCTCTTTGGTTTAGTTCTGGTTTAGTCCTGGTTTACCCCGAGTTTAGTACTGGTTTTGTACTAGTTTGGTCCTAGTTTTATTCTGGTTTAGTTTTGGTATGGTCCTGGCTTAGTCCTGCTTTAGTACTCTTTCAGTACTGGTGTAGTCCTGGTTTAGTACTGATTTAGTCCTGGTATGGTCCTGGTTTAGTCCTGGTATGGTCCTGGCTTAGTCCTGGTATGGTTCTGGTTTGGACTGAAACAGAACAAAACCAGGACTAAACCAGGACTGAACCAGGACTAAACCAGGACTAATCCCAGGACTGAACCAGGAGAACTAAACCAGGACTAAAACAGAACTATAACAGGATTAAACCAGGTCTAAACCAGGACTTAAACAGTACTAAAACAGAACTAAACCAGGATTCAACCAGGACTAAAACAGAACTAAACCAGGACTGGAGCAGGACTAAACCAGGACTGGAGCAGGACTAAACCAGGACTAAAACAGGACTAAACCAGGTCTGAACCAAGACTAAACCAGGATTAATCACAGGACTGAACCAGGACTAAAATAGGACTAAACCAGGACTAAACCAGGACTAAACCAGGACTAAACCAGGACTTAAACAGTACTAAAACAGAACTAAACCAGGATTCAACCAGGACTAAAACAGAACTAAACCAGGACTGGAGCAGGACTAAACCAGGCCTGGAGCAGGACTAAACCAGGACTGGAGCAGGACTAAACCAGGACTGAACCAGGACTAAAACAGAAATAAAACAGAACTATAAAGGGATTAAGCCAGGTCTGAACCAAGACTAAACCAGGATTAATCACAGGACTGAACCAGGACTAAAATAGGACTAAACCAGGACTAAAACAGGACTAAACCAGGACTTAAACAGTACTAAAACAGAACTAAACCAGGATTCAACCAGGACTAAAACAGAACTAAACCAGGACTGGAGCAGGACTAAACCAGGATTAATCACAGGACTGAACCAGGACTAAACCAGGACTAATTTTGGACTTGAGAAAGAGAAGGAGAACCCCGAGTCTGTGGAGCAGGATGTCCGCAAAGCGTAATCGAGCGCCAAAATCTTAAAAACGCACGCTCTTTTTTCATATTTATAACTCAACGTTTACAATCCGCAGACCTCCTTTTTCCGAAAACCCAAACCCTATTCCCCCGTATTCCCTTTCACCTCCGATTTAAATCTTTCGTTTTCTCGACCGTTGCGCTTCTTCCCATCATAACCCGATCTCCATCTGCGGCGGGGAGCAGGTGCACCTCCTTCAAAGGCTCCAACGCTCCGCAGAGATTTTCCCTGGCAGCGCCGCGTCCCGTAATAACACTGTCCGCGGTGTGGGTGTGCGGATCCCGGCGTTCACATACAGTGTAGGCACGTTCGGCGAGCGAGCCACGAGGCGAGGGTTCAATCGAGGCGCGTTGCTCGTGTGCGTTTAACCGCGTGTGTGTGTAGTTCGGATCGCCGTTTTTTTTTTCGTTTTCGTCGTCGTCGTCGTTGTTGTTGTTGTTGTTGTTTCGGGTTTGGGGTAAAAGATGCGGCGTCGGTAAACTAGGCCAGTGGCTTGCTCCGGGCGAGAGAGGGCAGGGAAAAAAAAAGAGAAGAGGAGTAAATGAGAGAGGGATAGAGAGATAGAGAGAGGAAAGGGGGATGAGAGAGAAGAGAGAGGGAAACAAAGAGAGATAGAGAGAAATTAAGATAAATAAAGCAAAATAATCCGTGTATCATTCGTTCATTCGTTTTTCAATATAAAACCAAAAATAAGAAAACGAAAAAACAACAGTTTTCTTCGTTATTTGTCTCCAAAACCAAAACTGACTGAGACCGGGACCAGAGCGGGACTGAGACCGGGACCAGAGCGGGACTGAGACCGGGACCAGACCGGGACCAGGGCGCACTCCGAGCTTTGACTCCGAGCCTCCACGGGGTCCGAGCCTCAGCTTCGAGCTCCGGCCCCTCTGAGCCTCCGGTCTGGTTCTGGTCTTGTCTCGGTCTCGGTCTCAGGCCCGCTCTGGTCCCGGTCTGGTCCCAGTCTCACCGCATACGGACTGAATCAGGACGGATCCAGGTCCAAGACCAGACCGAGACCAGAGCAGGACTGAGATCGGGACAGAGCGGCTCTGGTCCTCCGCGCTCAAGAACCGCGGCTGGTTCCGAGGTGGTGCAAAGCATCCGACTGACGCATTCACACCAATGAAAATGAATCGAACTAAGAGCTTTTGGTTCAGATGGACCAGGTCCGGGACCAGACCGGGACCAGAGCGCTACTGAGACTCAGTCCCGCTCTGGTCCCGGTCTGGTCCCGGTCTCAGTCCCGCTCTGGTCTCGGTCTGGTCTCGGACCTGGATCAGTCCCGGTTCAGTCCGTACGTGGTGCAAAAGTCCGGCATCACAGTCACGGAAGTCACGTAAACGGGAAACGGCCGTTATCCGTTTTTTCCATTCTTCATTTAAACACAAAATCGAAAACTGAAAAAACGAATCGTTATCCGTTTTTTCATTTTGGTTTTGGAGACAAATAACGAAGAAAACTGTTGTTTTTTCGTTTTCTTATTTTTGGTTTTATATTGAAAAACGAATGAACGAATGATACACGGATTCAAAATGATAGAGGAGTGAGGAAGCGATAGAGAGTAAGGGAAGGGTAGAGAGAGAGTGAGAGAAAGCAAAGAGAGGAAGAGAGAGAAAATAGAGGGAAGGAAGTGTGAGATAGAGAAAGAGCGGGGTAGAAAGAGAAAGAGAGAGAGAGATCATGAGATAAATTGAGAGAGAGTGGGAAGAGAAAGAGAGAGATCATGAGATAGTTAGAGAGAGATCAAGTAGAAAGAGAAAGAAAGAGAGAGAGAGAGAGAGAGTGGAGGGAGAGATCACAAGAAAGAGAGAGTGGGGTAGAAAGAGAAAGAAAGAGAGATCATGAGATAGAAAAAGAATGGGGTAGAAAGAGAACGAGAGAGAGGAAAAAAGAGAGAGAGAGATCATGAGATAAATTGAGAGAGACTGAGTCGAAAGAGAAAAAGAGAGAGAGAGAATGGAGGGAGAGATCACAAGATAGAGAGAGTGGGGGTAGAAAGAGAAAGAAAGAGAGAGATCATGACATAGTGAGAGAGAGTGGAGTAGAAAAAGAGAGATAAAGAATGGAGGGAGCGAGCTTGAGATAGAGAGAGAGAGACTGGACATAGAAAGAGAGAGAGAATGGAGGGAGAGAGCGAGAGAGCAGGGGAGAAAGAAAGAGAGAGAAAGAATGGAAGGAGAGATCATGAAATAGAGAGAAAGTGGGGTAGAAAAGGAAAGAGAGAGCAAGATCAGAAAGATCAGAAGATAGAGAGAGAGCGGGGTAGAAAGAGAAAGAGAGGAAGAATGGAGGGAGCGATCTTAAGATAGTTAGAGAGAGAGTGGGCATAGAAAGAGAGAGAGAATGGGGGGAGAGATCGGGAGATAGAGAGAGAGCGGGGAGAAAGAGAAAGAAAGAGAGAGAAAGAATGGAAGGAGAGATCATGAGAAAGTTAAAGAGAGAGTGGGGGTAGAAAGAGAAAGAGAGAGAGAATGGAGGGAGAGATCATAATATATAGAGAGAGAGGGATAGAAACTGAAAGAGAGAGAGAGACAGAGAGAGAGAGAGAATGGGGAGTGAGATCAGGAGATAGAGAGAGAATGAGGTAGAAAAAGAAAGAGAATGGAGCGAGAGATCATGAGATAGAGAGAGAGTGGGATAGAAACTGAGAGAGAGATCATGAGACAGTTAGAGAGAGAGTGGGTTAGAAAGAGAAAGAGAGAAAGAAAGAGAGAGGGAATGGAGAGAGAGATCAGAAGATAGAGAGAGCGAGTGGGGAGAAAGAGAAAGAGAGAAAGAAACAGAGAGAGAGAATAGAGAGTGAGGTCAGGAGACATAGAGAGTGGGGTAGAAAAAGAAAGAGAGAGATAGAGAGAGCGGACGAAGCAATCAGGAGATAGAGAGAGAGAGTGAGTGAGAAAAAGAAAGAGAGATAGAGAGAATGGAGAGAGAGATCATGAGATAGTTAGAGAAAGAGTGGAGGTAGAAAGGAGAGAGCGAGAGAGTGGGGATAGAAATTGAAAGAGAGAGAGAGATCATGACATAGTGAGAGAGAGTGGAGTAGAAAAAGAGAGATAAAGAATGGAGGGAGCGATCTTGAGATAGTTAGAGAGAGACTGGACATAGAAAGAGAGAGAGAATGGAGGGAGAGATCAGAAGATAGAGAGCGAGAGAGCAGGGGAGAAAGAGAGAGAGAGAAAGAATGGAAGGAGAGATGATGAGAAAGTTAAAGAGAGAGTGGGAGTAGAAAGAGAAAGAGAGAGAGAATGGAGGGAGAGAATATAATATACAGAGAGAGTGGGATAGAAATTGAAAGAGAGAGAGAGACAGAGATAGAGAGAGAATGAGGTAGAAAAAGAAAGAGAGAGAGAATGGAGCGAGAGATCATGAGATAGAGAGAGAGTGGGTTAGAAAGAGAAAGAGAGAAAGAAAGAGAGAGGGAATGGAGGGAGAGATCAGAAGATAGAGAGAGCGAGCGGGGAGAAAGAGAAAGAGAGAAAGAATGGAAGGAGAGATCATGAAAAAGTTAAAGAGAGAGAGAAACAGAGAGAGAGAATAGAGAGTGAGGTCAGGAGACAGAGAGTGGGGTAGAAAAAGAAAGAGAGAGATAGAGAGAGCGGACGAAGCAATCAGGAGATAGAGAGAGAGAGAGAGTGAGTGAGAAAAAGAAAGAGAGATAGAGAGAATGGAGAGAGAGATCATGAGATAGTTAGAGAAAGAGTGGAGGTAGAAAGGAGAGAGCGAGAGAGTGGGGATAGAAACTGAAAGAGAGAGAGAGAGAGAGAGAATGGAGGGAGAGATCATGAGACAGAAAGAGGGTGGGGTAAAAAAAGAGAGAGAGAGAGAGAATGGAGAGCGAGATCAGGAGATAGAGAGAGCGTTGAGGTAGGAACAGAGAGAATAAGAGAGAAGGGAGAAAGAGAGAGACAGGGGGGAAAAAAGCAGGGATGACAGAGATAAAGAAAGAGAGGCGACAGATAGAGTGATGACAAAAGGGAGATGGAGATGAAAAAAGAGAGGAAATGAGAACGACAGAAATATAGAAAGAGAGAGACAAGGAAATGACCCAAAAAAGGAATGATGGAAGACTGATATAGATACAGAAAGAAAGAGAAGGGAGGGTGAAATATGGAGAGCAGCGAGCGAAAGAGAAAGAGAGAGAGAGAGGAGACAGATTAAAAGAAAGAGAGAGAAAGAAAGAAAGGAGGGACACAGAGATGCAAGGAGAGTAAGAGAAAAGAAGAGAGAGATAGCGAGAGGGCAGAAGAAGAGAGAGACAGAGCGATAGAGTAGGTAGGCAGAGGAGGGAGGGAGCGAGGGAGCGAGGGAGAGGTGGAGGAGGTAATGAGAAAATTACGTAACAGCGAAAAATCCCACAAAGCAAATGGTCCCGTGTCACAGTGACCCGCAGGTCATGTGACCAGCAGACGCTCAAAGACCAGAACCAGACACAGATCTGGATTAAAAAAATACAACAACAAGGCGACAACTCAATTCAAACTGGATGAAGAATAGACTCGATACTTAAAACCGATTTCCGATACCACGATGAGAATAAACAAAATAAACAGCAGAATGTCATTTTCAGCATTAAATCGTAGTACTTTCTTGGTTTTATAGCTGTGTAATCTCTCAGTGGTCCATGGGTGTGTACTAGTACTACAAGAATACTAGTTTCGATACTAGTTTTAGTTTCGAAATTATACTTTTAGTTTTTTAGCAGCTATTCTTAAATGAAACTTTTAAATGATACCCTGTTTCGTACTGACAACCATGATGGAAGTTTAATTTGTCTGAATGTAGGATCTTTAGGTTCTTCATTTTTCATTCAAGCATGCGAAACGAAATTTGATTAAGAGAGATAAGAACAAAAATTTAAGTATTAAAAAGAGCATTTAGGAGTTCCAATAAGCAAGTAAAGTGTGAAAAGTAAAACGTGTAGGAAGTTTACACTGTCTTCCATATGACCTCTTATATGTTGCTGAGATTTTTTATTACTTTTTTGTATTTTATTGTACATATACATTTATATCAAGAAATCCTACCAATGGCTTGAGAGGGCTGGTCTGAAGGACACACAGAGGCACTGATCCTGGCTGCTCAGGAGCAGGCCCTGGGCACTCGAGCAATAGAGGCCCAGATCTACCACACCAGACAAGACCCACGGTGTAGACTGTGCAAAGAGGCTCCTGAGACAGTCCAGCACATAACTGCGGGGTGTAAGATGCTGGCAGGGAAAGCATACATGGAGCGACATAACCAAGTGGCGGGCATAGTGTACAGAAACATCTGTGCAGAGTACGGGCTGGAAACCCCAGGATCAAGGTGGGAAACACCTCCAAAGGTTGTGGAGAATGACTGAGCCAAGATCCTGTGGGACTTCCAGATACAGACTGACAGAATGGTGATGGCGAACCAACCAGACATAGTGGTGGTGGATAAGAAACAGAGCAGAGCCGTGGTGGTTGACATCGCAATACCAAGCGATGGTAATATCAGGAAAAAGGAACAAGAGAAACTAGAGAAATACCAGGGGCTCAAGGAAGAGCTGGAGAGAGCCTGGAAAGTAAAGGCATCAGTGGTGCCTGTGGTGATCGGACACTCGGGGCTGTAACCCCCAAACTGGAAGAGTGGCTTCAACAGATACCGGGAAAAACAACGGAACATCTCAGTCCAGAAAAGTGCAGTACTGGGAACAGCAAAGATACTGCGCAGAACTCTCAAGCTCCCAGGCCTCTGGTAGAGGACCCGAGCTGAATGAGGGTGAGAGACCAACCACCGTGGAAGGTGAGAAACACATTTTATATATATATAGTCTCTAATTCAATCATGTGACCCAGTGATTAAAAGAGGTAAAAACAATAATAAATAAGCAATATTAAAAGGTACATGAAGAGCATTTAGCAGTAAAATGTGTAGCACGTTCGCACTGTCTTCCTTTTGACCTCTTGTATATAGCTGAGATTTTTTAATTACTTATTTTTCTATTGTATTTTGACTTGTACATATACAATACATTTATATAATTATGCTTTATTTGACACATCTTATTTAGAATTTATTATTACCGTCTATAATTTGTACTCTTTATTATATTATATTGTGATGAGTGAGCTACTGTGTGCAAGTCATTTCCCCTGTGGATCAATAAAGTTTGTTTAAGTCTAAGATCGAGTGTCAGCCTAATCAGGAAGTCAGCGTGCACTGTTCAAAAGTCTGACAGCCTCAGGAAAAGAAACGTAAGACCACGACACAAAGCAGCTAAAGATGCATTATGTAGCTTTTCGGGTCTGTGGACTATGAAGCTTTCTTCCTTAGCAACACCTGGTTTCTGGAGTCACTAAATACTGCATGAAATCGGAGCGTACAGAGGAATACAGAAGTGCAACTGGAAGTATAAGTCATAAAAGTACTACTACAGTGACGAAGAAGTAGTAAGGAGCAATGTTTTTCAGTAGTGTCGTAGTACTCGAGACCGGTCTTGGTCTCGAGAACATTTTTTTTTTGCAGCCCTGGTCTTGTCTCAGACTTGACCGCATTTAGACTCGCGTTTGGACTCGATCTTGTCTCTATCTTGAAAGTGTTTGGACTCGGTCTTGTCTCGGTCTTGAAAGCGTTTGGACTTGGTCTTGTCTCAGTCTTGAAGGCACTTGGACTCGATCTTGTCTCAGTCTTGAAGGCGCTTGGACTCGGACTCGTCTCAGTCTTGAAAGCATTTGGACTCGGTCTTGCCTCTATCTTGAAAGTGGTTAGACTCGGTCTTGTCTCGGTCTTGAAGGCGCTTGGAGTCGGTCTTGTCTCGGTCTTGAGAGCATTTGGACTCGGTCTTGCTTCTATCTTGAAAGCGGTTAGACTCGGTCTTGTCTCGATCTTGAAGCCCTTGGAGTCGGTCTTGTCTCGGTCTTGAAAGCATTTGGACTCGGTCTTGCCTCTATCTTGAAAGCGGTTGGACTCAGTCTTGTCTCGGTCTTGAAGGCGCTTGGAGTCGGTCTTGTCTCGGTCTTGAAGATGCTTGGAGTCGGTCTTGTCTCGGTCTTGAAAGCATTTGGACTCGGTCTTGCCTCTGTCTTGAAAGCGGTTGGACTCAGTCTTGTCTCGGTCTTGAAGGCGCTTGGAGTCGGTCTTGTCTCGGTCTTGAAGGCGCTTGGAGTCGGTCTTGTCTCGGTCTTGAAAGCGTTTGGACTCGGTCTTGTCTCGGTCTTGAAGATGCTTGGAGTCGGTCTTGTCTCGGTCTTGAAGATGCTTGGAGTCGGTCTTGTCTCGGTCTTGAAGGCGCTTGGAGTCGGTCTTGTCTCGGTCTTGAAGGCGCTTGGAGTCGGTCTTGTCTCGGTCTTGAAGATGCTTGGAGTCGGTCTTGTCTCGGTCTTGAAGGCGCTTGGAGTCGGTCTTGTCTCGGTCTTGAAGATGCTTGGAGTCGGTCTTGTCTCGGTCTTGAAGGCGCTTGGAGTCGGTCTTGTCTCGGTCTTGAAGATGCTTGGAGTCGGTCTTGTCTCAGTCTTGAAGGCGCTTGGACTCGGACTCGTCTCAGTCTTGAAAGCATTTGGACTCGGTCTTGCCTCTATCTTGAAAGCGGTTAGACTCGGTCTTGTCTCGGTCTTGAAGGCGCTTGGAGTCGGTCTTGTCTCGGTCTTGAAGATGCTTGGAGTCGGTCTTGTCTCGGTCTTGAAGGCGCTTGGAGTCGGTCTTGTCTCGGTCTTGAAGGCGCTTGGAGTCGGTCTTGTCTCGGTCTTGAAGGCGCTTGGAGTCGGTCTTGTCTCGGTCTTGAAGGCGCTTGGAGTCGGTCTTGTCTCGGTCTTGAAGATGCTTGGAGTCGGTCTTGTCTCGGTCTTGAAGGCGCTTGGAGTCGGTCTTGTCTCGGTCTTGAAGATACTTGGAGTCGGTCTTGTCTCGGTCTTGAAAGCGTTTGGACTCGGTCTTGTCTCGGTCTTGAAGTCTGACACTTGACGAGTGATAAAATGGAGATAGATTTATAGATAGATATGCCTTTAAAAGTCTCGGTCTTGTCCCGGTCTCGACCTTTAAAAGTCTCGGTCTTATCTCGGCCTTTAAAAGTCTTGGTCTTGTCTCGGTCTCAACCCTCAGAGGTCTTGGTCTTGTCCTTGTCTCGGGACCCTGTGATCTTGGACAGGTCTTGGTCTTGATGACAACACTACTTTTCAGTCTTGAGAGATGTTTTTTTTTTTTTTTCTTTTCTTTTTTTCTTGTACACGCTCTATTTGTTTTGATACATACAGAGAATCCATGTCCCTGATTGGCTAATCCACTTGTCAATCATGCCCATTTGAACTCTAGGAGACCAGACTCAGATCTTGGTAAAATACTGAAGACGTGTGTTCAAAGAAAGTACCACAATATTAGTAGTAATTGTTGCAGCTACATCACACTAACCACTGCAGTTGTATCTTCATTACACCATCAGTCTTTCAGATTCACTTGCGCGTGATTGGTCGGCTTCGTCACGTGACTCGAGTGCACCAATCACGAGCGAGTACGGCTACATCACTGGGCACGGAGAAAACATGGAGCTGATGCAACACTCGCAACGTCCATAGGGGCTTCTGGTACTTCCCTGAGACAGTTTGATCCAACTTCAATGGTCCGCTCGCCCTACTTCTCTCCACCAGCAACAAAACAAGTATGTTTTCATCAAACACTAGTTGTAGTTTGAAAAAATACTGCAAAAGAATGGAGTACGGATTATTTAAGAGGGGTGTCATATGCTAAATTGACTTATTTTGAGGTTTTAAAAAGGTTATAATGTTGTTTACCCATTAAAAACATTCTTGGAGTTGTGTTTTGTTTCATTTGTGCATGTTTGAACTGCTAAACTTCCGGAAACTTGGAATCACTTTTCATTTTGAACACTCGGATTAAGGGTCACAATAAGAACGGATTGGGGGAAAGGTGTACAGACTTTGAAAACACAGTAGAGCGCTTCCTGGGGTGCCACCTGATGATGTCACGAAGGGGAACAGTTTTCAGTTCCCAGTGTGGTCTTACCGGATCACTGCAGAAACGTAAGATCTTAAGTTATGTTTACTTATACTAGTCATATACTTTAGTTTATTTATTTATTATTTATTATAACAAAAATAGTAGCTAGTTAAAGTTTTGAAAGCACAGTTTAAAAAATAAACAAAAAAATAAAAATACTACTACTGATCGAGAAAATTCATAATGCAATGTCCCAGCCCACCCCAGTTATCTTGGCCTATTTCATTAGAGGTATAATACTCCCTACAACAGAAGCAAAGAAAGACTAGACTAGACTGGAATGGACAATGTGATCACAATGGGCCTCATTTATGAATCTTCTTTAAAATTTTTCGTAACTTCCACTTTAAGAATACGCCGAGAGAACTCTGTGCCAGATTCACAAAGCATTTTTAAGATCGCAAATTCCTTCTTAAGTGACGGTTGTAATTCATCAAACACCTCCACACTCATTTACATTTAATTTACGTAAAAATTAATCTGTATTTGGTTAGAAACGCCCTCTGAACCAAATATGGCCACTATGACAGATGAAGAAAAGAGGTAGAGCGCTTCACTGGCTCATTAAAGAGTTAAAAAATAGCGGTACAGGTGCTCTACGAGGGTTAAACTGGTATTTACCTTTACTGGAAAATGTAAACGTGGGCAAGGTACAAACCCAATGTGTTTGGTCCATCAAGATGGTCTTCGTCAAGGCAAAACAGGTTTGGTATTATGAAGTGTGAAAGGACACGCGAGGGAGAGTGTGATGAGGACTAGGAATAGAAAATAATTTGAGAAAATATATAACTTACAATAAAGGAGGAATTTAAATTTTTAGTTGCGTTATCAGACTAATAATATTCTAAAACAGTGGAATATTCGTTCTTACAAGTGCTCCTGACTGTCCGTAGAAGAACATTTTCCATTAAGAAAAAGTTTTGTGAATGCCAAAAATGTTTCTAAGAAGGCCTTAAGTACAAATCTGTTCATAAGACGTTTCAGGAATGAGGTTCATTGTCCAATGAGTCTACTTCAGTTTGCGAGGAAAATCCCTCAGTCGTCCAGGTAGAATCACTGGTAAAAGGAGAAACTCAATTTGTCAACTGGACAAAAATGTATTTGGCCGAATATGTTTAACAACTCATCCAAGATAAACCGTAGAAACAGCTTGGATGAGGCGCTAAACATATTTGACCAAATCCAAATTTCTCCTTTTACCTCTACTTCATTTATTGTACTCTAGTTTAGGGTTGTCAAAAGTATAAAAACTGAGACACTAACTGATTGTAAAACTAGTATCAAAACTGGATGCACGTTTGATACTAAAAAAAGTCAGATTCACAGCGCAGAAATGAACGTTTCCTGAAGAACTTGAGCTTTTTTAAATTACTACACGCCCATGGACGAATATAAAATCAACCTGGACCAATGAGGAATTACACAGATATAAAACCACACAAGAATATAAAAAAGTGCTCTGATTTAATATTGAAAATCACATTATGTTGTCTAAGTAAATATATATATATATATATATATATATATATATATATATATATATATATATATATATATATATATATATATATATATATATATGTTTTAAGATTATTGTTATTTCCATGGTATTGGAATCGGTTTTCAGTATCAAGTCTGTCCCTTAGAATCAAAATCAAATTATACTACACTAAATAATGATTACAAATTCAAACTAAAAATAATCTGTATTTGAAGAACAAATCTGAGTAAAACCTTTAAAAAGTCTGTTTGGAATAAAATTAATCCGTGTGTCATTCGTTCATCCGTTTATCAAAATAAAACCAAAAATAAGAAAAAACAAGGGTTTTCTTCATTATTTGTCTCTAAAACCAAAATGAAAAAATTGATAATAATTTGTTTTATTTCAGTTTTTGATTTTGTGTTTAAATGAATAATGGAAAAAAACGGAAAACGTTTCCTGTTTACGTGACTTAAACTGCGATGCCGGATTTTTGCGCTGCATACGGAATGAACCAGGACTAAACCGGGTCCGGGACCAGACCAGAACCAGACCAGGACTTAGACCAGAACTGAGACCAGAACTGAGACCGGGACCAGGACTGAGACTGGGACCAGACCAGGACTAAACCAGGTCTGGGACCAGAACGGAACCAGATCGGGACTGAGACCGGGACTGAGACTGGGACTGAGACCAGGACTGAGACCAGGACCAGACCAGAACTGAGACGAGGACTGAGACTGGGAACAGGACCAGGACTGAGACCGAGACCAGACAGGACCAGACCAGAACTGACACCAGGACTGAGACCGGGAACAGGACCAGAACTGAGACCAGGACTGAGCCCGGGAACAGACAGGGACTGAGACCGGGACCAGACCAGAACTGAGACCAGGAACAGGACCAAGACTGGGACCAGACTGGGACTGAGACTGGGACCAGACCAGGACTGAAAACGGTTTAATCTTGGTTTAGTCCTGGTTCAGTCCTGGTTCGGCATTGCAGTTTAAGCCACGAAAACGGGAAACGGCCTTTAACCGTTTTCTCCATCTTTCATTTAAACACAAAATCAAAAACTGAAAAAACAAATCATTATCCTTTTTTCCATTTTGGTTTTGGAGACAAATAATGAAGAAAATAGCTGTTTTATTCTTGGTTTTACATTGAAAAACAAATGACACACGGATTAAAATGTCCCCGTTAATTTGATGATTTCAGCGCCGTAGAAAATCCGTCAAACAATCTTCCACGCTCCCTTCGCTTTTATTTCACGTTAGTAGGTCAGATCCAACCGGAACCTCCTTCGCTCTGAACCTGATCAAACGGTCCCGATCGCGCTCAACTAGCGTACAAACCGCGCGCGCGAGAAAGCCGCGGACGCTGGGCTCTCCGTAATAGTAAAGCGCACAGAAGTCATGACTCACCACGCTCGCCGCCTTCATCAGTGTATGCTAATTCCTCTCAGAAGCTGCCGGGATGGAGAGACGCCTGCGAAACAGAGAAAGAGAGAGAGAGAGATGAGTGACGGATGATAAAAAAGAACAAAGGATTTGACAGGAGATATAAGGCGAGTAGGAGAAATCGAGATCTGAAACACTCCCCTGACTCCAAATCCTCGAGGCACGGGCTAGTAACGCCGGCCGCGCAAGAAGAACTACAGATAATACGCCAAGCTTTTTTTTTTTTTTTCTCCCCCAAACAGAGTAGTGGTGTGTGCGAGGCGTATCCGAGCAAGTTTGAGAAAGAACTCGGACGATTTGAGGTTAGAGGGCTGGTAATAAAGAAGACATATTGTGGTCTTTATGTAGATCATTATGTGGTTTGGTGTAAACAGTGATATTGATCAAAATAATAAAAACGGGTTTATTGACTTTATGTTCAGGAATGTAGAACTGATTCTCTGCCGCTGGCCCCGAGTCTTCATACCGGCACAGCGGTGGAAAGTAACAAACCGCAAAAAAAAACTATATGTACTGTAAGATTTGGATTTGAAATTTTATAAACGTCTATGTTCCCAGATACGAGGTCAGCGTGTTCACATCAAATACGGCTTTTACTGATCACAACTGTACTGTACTCTACTTTTTACTTTTTAGAAAACTCTCGGACATGATGGTCAAGTTATAGTCCAATGAGGTTCACTTGGTCTTCCGATATTTCATGTTATTAGGTTCTTTTTAAAGACCAAGAGTTTGTTTTTCATACCTGAAAATGAAAAAACAAACTCTTGGTCTGTAAAAAGAACCTAATAACATATGATGGTCAAGTTGTTTATACAGTATATTTATAGTTTGGTGTTGTGATTGGCAAGACATTTATCCAATCATAAAGCTTGATTGTTTTTTGTTGCCAGTTCCAATGTTGAAGTTCACTTTTAAAACTAAACGGATCATTACAATTTAAACCAGGGGTCTTCAGTCTTTTTCCTGCAGCGAGCTCCTTCACAAATTGAAAATACAAGAGAACTACTCAATTTAGCTGTTGCAATAAACTGAAAAAGTGTAAGAGCCACGGTGAGCCTTAGACAGGGTACACTTAGATGCGTATAAATAAATATATATTTTTTAGATATATAGATTTATATATAATATAAATCATAAACCATTATCCACTGCATCAAAATTATAGCCTGATTCATCAGCCGGTTTCACTTTGTAGAAACCGTCTGACCTCACAGTGTTAGAATTCGCTCGATCGACCGTAAGTACTTTTTATCATTTAAACAATCGCTGCTATTGAAATATGTAATGCGCCACTAACGGGGCTAACATTCTCTTTATTTCGGCTTTAAAACCTCGATCTCGGGAACACTGAATATATGACTCTTCGCTGATTGGCTGGTGCCCAACACTTCCAGGCCTGGAACGTCCCCCTAGGCTTTCCGACGGGTCGCCTTCGCCTCGGCCAAGGGGAGACACACGCTGATCCGCTCAGTGTGGTAGTGTATTCTGATTCCTGACCTAATCGCTGGAGAGAAATGAAATTGAGCGGAGGCACTAGGTGGTGTGAGCCTGGCTATCAACATGATACATTATAATGGTAAATAATCAGATTTTAGTTATTAAGCAAAATAGGTATAATTCAGAAATCCCTTTGTGAGCTACTTGGTAGACGGTGAGGATCTAGTAGCTCCCGAGCTACAGATTGGAGATTCCTGATCTAAACCTTAACCTGGCAAATGCTCAATTGATATATGTTATTAGGTTCTTTTTTCAGACCAAGAGTTTGTTTTCATACCTGACAGTTTCGACTGCTCACTAGCGATCTTTCTCAGAGTGGTCACATGATGTTGCTGTAACATGTGTCTCACACACTTGGGATACTGTCCAGAGGAAGTCAAACTGCAGATGGCGCTGTCGTCCTGCCTCCACTGGTAGGAAGACAGCGCCAAAACCTGTTTAAATCAGATGACTGGACACATCACAGCAACATCACGTGACCAGTATGAGGAAGACCACGAGTGAGCAGTCAAAACTCTAGAAAACAAACTCTTGGTCTGAAAAAAGAACCTAACATAAAATATCGGACGACTAAATGAACCTCATTGAACTAAGGCTACATCGATATGTGTGTAACTCTGAATTGAGTTCTACAGATTATCAGTCTGGGACAACTCTCACTGAAAGCGTTTCGGAAAAAAGCCGAGCACCATGACCATGATTTGAATCTGGACAAGAACAAGCTGAAAATCAAACTTTTGTTACGTCCAGTTAAGAGAAAAGCACAGACCCTGTCCACAAATGCACAAAGCTCTTAACTTCTGCATGTTTTTTCATGAACTAAATAGTCTGTATTAACACTAAAACAGGCTGAAGTACATCTGCCAGCATCAACATGTTTGTTTTGGTTCTTTTGGGGGCTTCACCTTCGGCTTCTCCACAAACCAGATGGATCGTTATGAGTTTCTGAACTCACAAATATCGATAGAATCCATGTGGGCCAAAGTCAGCCTCTGCAGCCAGTCATGAGTCAGTGCTAGTGCGGCCTCTGCAGCTCAGCGAGGGAATTCTGGAGGTTCTGAGCTTTCACATGAGGCTTGTTTTGTCTATATACTGAGAATGAGGCAAACTCGTATGTCGTCTGTCTGCAGGTTAAGGCTCTGGGACGTTCAGTTGTGATATTAATACAAGCTACACAGTTCCTTTAATCATACTGTTTTGTTATCTGTACTTTCTATGCCACTATATTTTAGAACTGGACAGAAAAATAGAATTATTTCTGTCAGCTGATGAATTGGCTGAGGCTGAATTATTTTTGAGCACATTCACGATGACATCTATAGCACGCCTAACCTTGAGTATTTATTAACCTGTTTTTAATATTTCATTAAATTGCTCAGTATTGTCAGTTCCTCAGATTAACATAAAACAAATGATTCCTCTAAAGCTACACTCATTACGCTTTAAGTTGCTTTCTGAACAAACCAACAAAGGAAGCGCCTCAGGACCGCCATAAATCAGAGCACAGAGGGCCTGACAGGAGATATGAGACACGCTGTATAAAGCAGGCTCCGGAGCACGGCCGGTCTTTGAAATCGCGAACATACACCCCCACGAGTGATGGCTCTGAGCGGGGAGGGGGGCAGGGGAAGGAGCGGGGCCATAGAGGCTGGAGAGGGGCCATCTATAAAGACTACAAGAGGCAAGAGTCGAAGTATGGGGGCAGATACGCGAGCACATGGGGAGTATGGTTGGAATGAAAATGACAAAGACTCACAACAAAACTTTTTTTTTTTTTCAAGGTGTTATGGTCATATTACAGTGGAGTGTGAATGTGACTCATTATTTTACTGTGACAAGCTGCTGTATTAAAGGTGCACTATGTATCACAATTTACAAATTTCTACAAAAGGGATTACAATAGTCGCTTACAAGGATTTAAGTGTGTCAAGGTTAAGGTAAGAAGAGAGAAAAGACTCCCGTTGTAAGGATAATTGGACCAGTCGTGTCGCAGCGATGAGTTTTGTGCAGGAGCCAAAAGTGAAGCGCCCAAACGAACCAAAACAAACACGGTGAAGCCTATTTTAGCGTCAATACCGTAGATCAGGGGTGTCAAACTCATTTTGGTCCGGGGGCCATATCCAACCTACTTTGATCCCAAAGGGGCCGGATCAGAAAACTCATGGCATATAAACCCCCAAAATAGCCATAAGTTCAAATATTGGTGCAGAGAAATGCAAATCTATTACAGAAATCTTTTTTTAATTGATGAACTCTATATTATTATATTATGAACAACTTGAAACTTTAAGAAAAATGCTATTTCAACACAAAGTTTTAACATTAACTTGTATGCATTTAATAGAATTTAGTCATGCTTTCATTTTGCTCCTGAAACTTGGCATCTTTTAGCCTGCACAAGTGCATCAATATCAGGCACCATGTCCTGAGTAGCTGCTGTCTTCAGAAAGTCATTCAAGTGCTTGTGTGTTGTGTTCAGCTTTGAGCGCAGTTTTGTTTTATTAATGTTCATTACTGAGAAAACCTGCTCCCGAAGGTAGTAACTGTAAATCTGTTATTTCTAGTTGCATGTCTGCGGGCACATCAGAGGTTTTGACTGTGAATGGTGTGCGAAAAATTGCAAATTCAGGTTTTAAAATATAATAAAAATATTTTAGTAGAAAATCAGCCGAGGGACAGATTAAAGGTCTTGGAGGGCCGGATCTGGCCCCCGGGCCGTATGTTTGACACCCGTGCCGTAGATTGTATAAAGACTAAGCGAGTGTGACGTCGCCCTTAGTGTTCGACTCCAGTCAAATGAAGTTCGTGACATTTACGGGGGCGAATTTGAAGCCAGGCTCTATATTAAGAATAGGCTTTTTTAACAGATAAAATAGCGAAAACGAACCATGAAGGCCACAATACGATACATATCTCGATACAGAAATTTATTTGATACAGTTCATTAAAAAATAAATGCTAAATGATGGCTGTGGTACTAAAAATCTTTGTTAAACCACTTGTGCAAAGTTCATATGAAACACAAATATTTTAATCATCATATTCTCAGTGAAAATAAAATGTGTCAAATAGGGGTGTGCGAAAATATCAAAATAGGGATATATCGTATCGTTTAATGTGATGATACAGTATCGATATGGTGGACTGCTGTATCGCTACATCGCCAAGAGCAGTTTTTGGTATATTTTACTAAATGATTTTGTTACAGCGCTGCAGTTACAGTATTTCAGATTAACTTTGTGGTTTAACAAAGACTTTTAGTATCAGAACCATCATTTAGGCCTTATTTTTATTGCCCCTTTTCGAATTGATTTGAAATATATCGTATCGAACCGAAAGTTTACTGTATCGAGATATGTATCGTATCGTAGCCTATGTATTGAGGTATGTATTGTATCGGCAACTTCTTAATGATACCCAGCCCTAGTGTCAAATGTGTTGCATAAAGGAGTTTCCTTCCTATAAAAAACAAAACTGTAGCACTGTAACAAAATAATTTAGTAAAATATACCAAAAAAATACTCTTGGTGATGTATCGATATAGCAGCCCACGATATCAATACTGTATCATCACATTAAATTATACGATATAAAACGATATTTTGATATTTTTGCACACCCCTAACCAGGATCATGTAGAACCCCATGGAGGAAGTGGGGGGAAAGTCGTTTTTTGATCCGTCCCTGGAGAAGGGCCACAGTATTTCGGGAGCCAGGGTCAGTAGGAGCCGGAGGAGCACGAATGCGAACTTCCTGTTTGGAACTTTTTATATATACTGTCTATGGTGGGGTGGCAAATTCTAACTCACGGAGGGCCAAAAGAAAAAAACTGGGACTAAGTTGTGGGCTAAACTAAATATTTATTGAACAATTTCAACAATATCTGCATGTTTTCTCTTTCTGTTTTGAGATATGTAATGTTAAACCTTTTCTTATTAAAATAAATGCTTTGTGCACAGTGTTGGGGAGTAACAGATTATATGTACCGGAGTTACGTAATCAGAGTACTAATTATGAGTAACTGTATTCGGTTACAGTTACTGTTTCAGTGAGTGGTAATTGGATTACAGTTACTTTGTTGAAATAAATGGATTACACAGAAGTATTTTCCTGTTTTCACATTTTGGGCTATATCCCCTTTTTTGTTTTTCGGTAATTCCACTCATTCCCGGACACTAAACCAGGTCTCAACCAGGACTAAACCAGGTCTCAACCAGGACTAAACCAGGTCTAAAACCAGGTCTAAACCAGGTCTAAACCAGGACAAACCAGGACTAAAACAGGATTTAACAGGACTAAACCATGCTGCGTGGGCTGTGTCTGCTCCTCTTCTATCAATACTATTTTTAATTTGGTTAAGTAAAGTCTGGGCTTTTTATTTTCTTTTATCAAATAAAACATCTTATGTGAAGATTTCCTCGTCTTTGTTTCTCTACAGTAAATCAAGTAATCCAAAGTATTCAGATTACGTTACTCACTTTAAGTAATTTAATGGATTATGTTACAAACTACATTTTGGGGTATGTAATCTGTAATCTGTAGGGGAATACATTTTAAAAGTCACCTTCCCAACACTATTTGTGCATTTGTGGACGAAGATGATATCTGTGCTTTTCTCTCAACTGGATTGAACAAAAGTGTGAATTTTTGTGCTTTCACTCTTGTTATACTTCGACCAATCAGATTCAAGTAATCATCATGACATTTCGCGTATTCCGAGTGATACAGCGAAGACAGAATGTCAATACTTTTAGGTTTTGAACTAACCCAATACGTCTTTTGCAGTGTAATCTAAAATAGAAACCACAAACAAGATCACAATTCAAAATTCTGTAGTTAGAAATCTACAAACATGTTCTGAAATGCTTGGGATTCTCGTGTTCACTTTGCACTCCTTATTTCAGTCTTCTCTCTGTTGTTGTTTCTTTTGGACCAAATAACGCTTTACAAAATCCAACTAAAACAAATTGCGATGTTTTTCCTCATAACAGTCCAAAGTCCAGTATGAGGCTATAGCTCCTCATGCTGAACCTCCAAACGGCCCATACACAGACAGGTTGAGGGAGTGTAACAGCCCGGCACTCTGGCTGTGTTCAGAGCATGATAATGAGGAAATATTTTGGTAGTTTTTCATTTAATATTGGAGCAACACTAGTGACAGGCCTTGTCAGGGGCTTTCATGCTCCGCTCACCAGCCAAAACAAAGTCCACACTAAACACGCTTTATTGAGACCCAAAGAACTGCCTGCTCCCATGTGGAATTATATTAAAGCAGAAAAGAGTTTGATATGTTTAAAGGGCTCATGTTACACTATTTTATGGAGTTGTGTTTTGTTTCATTCGCACATGTTTAACACACAAACCCTGCATATTTAGGTTTAGAGTTAATCCCCGAAACAGAAAACACTGTTCCACCTTGTGATGTCAAGTGGAAATACAGGAACTGGTCCACTGTTTTTGCGTTTTTAAACTCGATACACCTTCACTGCAAAAAAGCTTGGCCAAAATTTAAGATATAAACACTTAAATCTATCAGAAAATGACTTAAAAGTAGTGAAATTATCTGTCCATGCAGCAAGATAATTTTACTTAACAACTTATCTTAAAATAAACGATCTTTAAACTAGAATTAAAGGGACAGTTCAGAATTTTGGACATAGGACCTCATTTCCTCATGAGCCAGAGTGTTGGAGACGTGTGGAGACACTTTTTAAAATATTCCATCCAGTCCTTGTATACATGCATCCCAAATTTTGGACTTCCAGTCATCGCGCATTGCGCCATCAAAGCAAAATCCCAATCCCTCGCTCAACCTCGGTTATGAATTTAAAAAGCCAACGCCAAAGCGAAAGACACCAGCTGTTCGCCAAGAGACACCGTCCATTGCAAACCGACCAAGACATGATGTTGCTGTAAAGCCACAAGAACAAGTGCCACCTCAGCCTGTTTGTCTTCTGCACCTCTCACTTAACAAATGGGATTTTGGAAGACCCTGTGCCCCCTGGTTTTAAGTCTCGTCTTAGGCACCACAGGCTGGAGCTGGCCCAGACTTCCCCGGGAGTAAATCTAAATGCAGGGTTTGTGTGTGTGAATGAAACAAAACACAAGTCCTGGTCTGTTTGTGATGAGGAAACAACATTATAACATAGATCAGAACATAGAGTAGCATATCTTTCGGACTGTAAGCAATTTTTTTCATGGTTTGGGTGTTTCCTGTGACTTATACTCCGGTGCGACTTATATATGACAATTTTCACACTGACAGCCATGAGAGGCTCTAGTCTTGTGTGTCAGTATCTGCTGCTCCTGTTACTCCTGTACCACTGTCACTTGGCTCTACTGCACATGTCTCCTGCAGAAAGAGCCTCTGTCCTGTCTGTATCATGTCAGTCGATCGCATCATCACTTCTGTACCGCAAAAAATTTAAACTTTAAACAAACTTATAAAGACAACTGAGAAGACTGAACACAAATGCCACCAAAAAGAAAGTTATATTTTGCAGATTACAAGCTGCAAGTAGCGAAATATTCAACCGAAAACAGTAATCGAGCAGCAGAAAGAAAGTTTGGAGTGAATGAGTGCATCATGCAACTTTCCTGGAAGTCACTGGATGGATCGACAAAGTCTGGACTTCAGTGACACCTGAAACCATCCTGTCGGGATTCAGAAAGGCCAGAATAATTCTAACTGGAACTGATGCTGAGTCTGACGACAGCTACACAGAAAAGGAAGCGGCGCTCTGTTTACCTCTGGAGGTCGTGGAGTTGCTCAGAAGTGACACCGAGGAAGAATTAAATGGATTTAGTGATTTGGAGTGAGATGGAGAGTTTGTTAAACTTTTTCTGTTATTTATGTTATAGTTATCTGAAGAACTGTTCATATCTGTTGTTTGTTCTATTGTTTTTACTATAACTTGCCTTTTAAGATGAAATGTTGGTTCCTGGTCTCTGATTTTATAAAATAAATTTCCCCCCAAAGGTGAGACTTAGATATCTTTTTTTCTTCTTCATTGCACATTTTTGGATGGTGCAACTTATACTCTGGAGCAATTTACAGCCCAAAAAATAGAGTAATATACATAATTGAAATAAAACGGCGAAAATAGAGAAAATGTCGTCTTTTATTATTATTATTCTCTCGAGTGTGAGTGAGAGCAGCTCTATGGCAGTCCTCTGTGCACAGCGTGATGGTAAACAAACTGACTTGACTAAACAGTGCTTCTGATGCGTGTGTAATACGACTGAGCCCCGCGGTAATACCACGTCATTCTTCACTCCTCCCCAGGGGGCAGTGTACAGGCCAGCGGAGACGTGTCAGACAGGCTCCGAGGTAGAGAGGAAGAGAGCTTAGACAAAATAAGACGGATCTGGAGGGTTTTAGTGTGGAGTATGATGAATAGACGGGAATAATCATGTTAAAATTGTTGTGTCAGTATGTTGCAGTAATGGAAATATGGTAAGGTGTTGACGATTTGACACGCTCATTGCCTTGGATACGGAATACGGACTTATTTAATACTTTATGATGATCTTCCTGAGATTAGATCAGTGTGATTGACGAGTGGATTAGCCAGTCTGGGACATATATGGCTGAGGAGAGAAGAACATATCACTAAGGACTGAAAAAAAAAAAAAACCCCAAAAAACATGGCAGATTTCTGTGGAATAAAGGAATGAAGCACTAAACTGTTCTGATGCACTGTAGAGAAGTATCATTCAGGACCAGGCAACCGTTCTCCTAAAATTGAATGGAAATTTTAATGGTCACATTGTGCTAATTACAATGACTGCGATAAGTTCAATGTGAATTTTGTAACTTTTTCGTAGAGGATTTAAACAATTGAACAATGTATTTAAAACAGAACAGCTCCTCTTCTCCTTTGTGAGTGTAAACTATTGTTTCTGAAAGACTAGGTCAAGATCCCTTAGAGATTTTTTTTTTTTTTTGGGTTGCTTTGGCATGATCTGCATGTCGGTCTGCAATATACAGTTCTGACACTGATCTGATGCTGCTCTCCTCCTGCACCCGGACTGGAACGTGCTACAAAAAGCGCAGACAGACCAACCTATCTCATTAGAAATGCTGAAATGTTAAGACACGTTTTGTATAATGTCCAATCTTTTTGGAATTATTTTATTGACTATTTTGTTCCAATATTGCTGGTTGGATTGAATGTTGAAAAGAAATTGAAATGGGCTACATTCAGTGTCCAATGAAGAAACAGGTTGGATGAGCTGCAAAAAGTGTTTGACCAAATAAGCTTTGTCCAGTTGACAAATTGAATTTCTCCTTTGCCATGGCACCACCTAGTGCCTCCGCTCAATTTCATTTCTCTCCAGCGACTAGGTCAGGAATCAAAATACACTAGACGGTTTGCAAAAAACCCAGAATTGCAGATTCAGGCACCAGCCAATCAGCGAAGAGTCATATATTCTGTGTCAATGATTCCTGAGATCGAGGATTTAAAGCTGGAACAAAGAGAATGTTTGGTGAATTTTATCAAGGGGAAAGACGTTATTGCCCTTCTTCCTACGGGATTTGGGAAAAGCTTCATATACCAGTTAGTCCTGTTAGCTGCGCATTACATACGTCACGACCAAGCAGCAGCGATTGGTTTAATGATAAAAAGTACCCGCCTCCCGTTGAGCGAACGAATTCCAACACTGCGACGTCAGAAGTGAAACCGGCTGATGAATCAGGCTAGATTCTACTTGGACAACTGAGGGTTTGTCAATGTCCAAATAGGCGACTTATGGATCAATTTATTGCTGGTTCAATTACTGTTTTTCAGTGTTTAAAACTTGAGTAATACTAATTGTTCAGAGAGACACAATCACTCGGTGAACAATAAAATATCCTCATTAATGTTCAATAATGGTCAAATCCACCTTTATTTTGCGATCTATGAATAATGTCTATTGAGTTGGGTCCTGAAGGTTTGTGACTTTTAAAATCTGAGTCCCCAGACAAAAAGTTTGGGAAACACTTGTGTAGACAGAGAGAGCTATGTGAGCATGAGTATGAGTGTGTGTGTGTGTGTGTGTGTGTGATGTGCTCGTGTGACATAGTGAAACATGAACAATGCGCTCTGCAGTTCAGATTTAGACACAGTTTGTTGTTCCTCTGACTGATCTCCTGTTCTCATTAAGTGATTTGTTGTGCGTCAGGTGCAACACAGAGGTGAGATCGGCCTCTCATTAAACACACTCGTCTGTGAATGATCCACTGTGACTTCATCAGTGAAAAGCAGCGCCGCTCCTGCTCCTTTGGACACACATTCAAATCAGATCTCATCATAATAAATGTGTGTGTTTCAGGGTTCAGGACTAAATCGGTTTAGTGGGGTAAAGACCTTTCACTGTTGCTTGTGGTGACAGATACAAACTGCTGACCGGGGTCTTCCAGCCTTGTAGTAGTAGATATAATATATAATATCTGTCATATATTACTCACACATGACCTTTACTTTCCAGAGCGCACAGCGTTAGACTCCACATGTTTGTAGCAGTGGCGGAGTTAGCAGTTTGAGGGCCCTAGGTGAACTTGAGTTTGGGGTCCTCACTATAACGCACCATTTTTTTGTTTTGTTTTGTATTGTTTTCATATATTTATTGTCTGATTTTCCACATTGTTCTTGAGACATGCACATCAAGGTTTGGAAACTTGTCTTATTATTATTTTTTACTAGTACAATTACATTTTTATTTACATCTATTACATATCATCATCATCATCATCATCATCTTTATTCCAGACTCATGGTCCATTTAAAAAACAGACAAAGACAGTGACAATACAAAACAATAAACATTCATGTTTTCAAAAGAGCCACACCAGTGTCTCCACATGTTGGACTGACATCTTATTGCACTGAATCTCAAATTTGTGAGTGACATTATTATTTCATTGTCTGATTTGTTCAGTCTGCAGATAAAACTGTACATTAAAATTCTTAGTGCAGCTTGCAAAGTGTTCACTCGAGCAGTAACAAACATCTCAGTCGCACTCGTCCAACGTGGCCTCCTCAAAAGCTCCGTAAAGCGTCACTGTAAGCCACCTGTCTTTGCAAACTGGCTTTTTTATGTGATTATTATATGATATATATGATCATTATGATTATGATTATTATTATTATTATTAATTATTATTGTGTATTTATTTTTCTTATGATTATTGTTTAAAAGTAAACTTCTCTCATTTAATGTCAAATTGAGAGAAAATCTAATTGCTTTGAGGCTTCGGCCATTAGTGGCACTTAGGGCAATTGGTTGGGGGCCCCTCCAGGTTTGGGGGCCCTAAGCACCCGTCTACTTTTGCCTAATGGTAGCGCCGCCCCTGGTTTGTAGTTCTGTAGGGCATAGACCCACACCCCTTAAACATCAGCTGGTACCTGGAACCAAGCTCCTCCTGTCAGGGAAACTCACAGCCAAACTTACACAAATGATTTTCATGTTTATTTGAACGTCAAGGGTCAAATAGATTTTATTATTCACATGAGTTTAAGTTTTAACGTTGACAGCCCTGATATTAACCGTATAAAAAGGAGATATTATGCAAAATCTAGTTCTAAAACATTGTTCCCTCATCAAAAACATACCTGATATATATATTTATATGCCATCCATGCCTGTTTAAGTAATTTAGTGATCTCTCGAGGCCTATTCAAACTCTTCTTATAATTAGCTGTACTGTCCTGTAAACAAGATACAGAATAATATACTACAACTTCACAAACCTGATATTATGTGCAGTATTAGAGACGTCAAAACTAAAACTTATCAAACATGTAAATACGTTGTTGAATTTTCAAAACAATAAAAGCAAACACAGTGATTTAAATATATTACATATGAGCAATTAACACCGCATAGACGTGTAATACTCCCTCTTTAAAGCACAAATTAAAGCAGCACTACTATACACGTGTCTAGTTTGCTGACGGGGTAAAAAATATTGACCAGGGGCAAATTGTGCGAGTCCACACTTGGTAGTAGTTTGTAGTAGCGAGAGGAGAACCGTGAACCAATTCAGTCTGTACACGCGTTGTTACAGATATATACAGCTGTAGCCATTACTGCAGTAAAAATAACAAGAGAATTGTGGAAGAAGCAGGACAGCTGACCACACAAGCGGAGCAAATAGGCATCACTGTCCACGAGTCGTACTTTTCAGTTTGTAATTCTACCTCCACAGACTTCTGCCATATAAAGTTTGAGCGGATTTTTCTCCATAGTAACACAAAACAACACAAAGATACACTTTTATTATTCTTTCATTTTGGTCTAATTTGTTGGATTATAACTATTGTAAATATAAATTACAGTTTTACGCAAATCAAGAAGAAATTTGCGAAGAAAAGTTGAAAAAAATATGTTGAAGATTACAGGAAGTAGCGAGTTTTATAACAACTACACTGCAAAAACTGGAGGGTTAAATTTCCAGTGTGAAATATTTCAGAGTTGTTTTATTTGAAAGTTAAATGGGGGTTCGAGTTGGGGTTATTTGCCAGAGTTGATGTGGATGAAGTTAATTCAACTTCCCCTAGTGTTAATTTAACTTCCTCTAGTGTAAATTCAACTTCCCTTAGAGTTAATTCAACGTCTCTTAGTGTTACTTCAACTTCTCCTAATGTTAATTCAACTTTCCGTAGTGTTAATTCAACATCCCTTCGTGTTAATTCAACTTAACCCTTAGTGTTAATTCAACTTCTCTTTGTGTTAATTTAACTTCTCCTAGTGTTAATTCAATTTCCTTTAGTTAAAGGTTGTATGGAGGATTTTTTTTTGTTTCAAATTGTCAATGATAGATTATAGAGGTGCAGTAGCCTTGTAATTATGATGACCAAAAAAAAGAGAATAAAAATTCATCAACTCTGGACGTGGTGGGGCTAAACATTTGCCAATAGATAACGACACTGCCTCGTTATCTGTGAGCTGACAGGCTGTCAATCAATCTCCCTACGTTTCTAGCGTAACTGACTTGCCTGCGCGCTGCCATTACGTGGTTTACGTACGACTGTCACGCAGTCCACAGACGCAAGACGCACAGACGCTGTTTACTCCACCAACGCAACAGTTCTTAGCAGCTTTTTTGACCTATATCTTCCTCGCAGTTAGCACAAAGTTTGTTGCAATGGCCACAAGAATCCAGGAGCAGTTAGCCGCAAAAGAAAGTCTGTTTTTGAGGTCGCTGAAAGAAGAAGACAAGGGGAAAAGCAGCGAAGCCAAACTAAGGTGATTCTTGTAGATTCATTCCAGCGATGGCGCGACTGAAGCAGACGCAGGGTGTAAAGACTGACGCACTGGTCACCAAATTACTCCTGGACAGGTCACTTCTGCTTATTATGAAAATGTACTTTATTTCCAAGAGTTAGACAAACGTTTTTCAGGACACGAAAGTGATATCCTATGTCTGAAAACGTAATTTTCAAGGCAAAGAAAGAGTCCGCTTGCTGCTGCGTGTTGTAGCTAGTTCATTCACACTGAATCACCGCGCACCCTTCTCTGCACCCCTTTCCTGCTCCTGTCCCCGCTGCCGGTTCCGCTCTTCCCCCTGCTCCTCACTTCTCCGTCTTGCCTAACCAACACTGTAGTTAGTTGTTTACAAGTCATGTGCAGCACCGGCTGTAAACAAACCTGTTTCTGGCGTAAGGAGGAGGAGGGAGGAGGCGTTTCTACGTAGGAGCTGTGGGGGAGGGGAGGTGGTTTCACGCATGCGCAACATTTGAAAAAGGACAAACAGTCGCTGGATTTCTCGTTCCTTGGAAAATCCTCTATACAACCTTTAATTCAACTTTCAGTAGTGTTAATTTGGCACCACCCACCACGTCAGACTCCCGTGAGCGAAGACCAGTTTGAACCCGTTTTAATTTCATCTTAATTAAATAAAATAAAGTGTAAAAATAAAACACCTCTGTGTGTTGTTTAGCTAAATCATAACTCCACAAAGTGTTACCTGTTTACTCTCAAAACGTTAATATAACTCTTGATTTCAGGTTAAACAGGAACTTTGGTCCAGTGTTACTTAATTAACATTTCCAAAAATGTTAAGTCAACTCTAGAACAGATTGGACTCTTATAAACCCTGAGAAAATGTTAAAACGGATTCTGTGAGAGTCAATTTTAACACTCCACTTTTTCACTTTTTTATATGTATGACATTACACTGGGGAGAATTGTATCCATCCAAAAGGCACATTTTATACCTAAGAATTCTTTTTTTTCCTAATATTTTCAACATTAATTCTACAAAATAAAGGTGTTTGCTTATATTTGTATTTGTCAGATAATAATCTCTGAGTAGTTTAGTGGAGTATTTCTAGGTAAAAGTTATGGAATTCCCTAATTTCCAACCAAAAAGTAAAATTTTAACACCCCCCACATTTTTTTTTTCCACAAAAATCTTAAATAACATGTTCTTGCGGTTTAGTAAAATGAGTATCTAACTTGACATAGGCACTTTGAAGGTCCTATATTACACAAAATTGACCCTTGTGAGCTTTAATGTCCTGTTATAATGTTTTTACCTCTTCAAAAAACAGACCTGGAGTTGTGTTTTGTTTCATTTACACATGTTTGAGTAATCTTGGTATAAAGAAGCGGACTAAGCCACCCGCAGCGTCTGGCTCCCGTCAAACGAAGCGATTATATAAGTGAATTTGGAGCCAGGTCTATACTAAAAACAGGAATTTATTTACGGACAAAATAGCGAAATAAAAACACCAGATCATGTAGAGAAATGACGAGGCTCACTGCCGCAGTTACAGAGGGAATTATGACAGTTTTTCAGTGTAAAGTGAATTGGAGCCAGAGTCGATGGAGAGTGACGGCAAGCGGGTTAGTTATGTCCATTTATATATACAGTCTTTGGTCTGTGTATATCCCCAAAGCTCAAAATGCTCCGTTCCACCTTGTGATGTCACGTAGAGGTAGTTTAAGGACTTATTTATCTCCATGTAGTGTGAATCCTAGTGTCTCTGATCAGTAACATGAAACTGAAAATGGCTTCTGGATGAGAGTTGAAACGAGTTGAGTTAAAAACAGCTTCTATAAAAAGAAGACGACGCAAGATGAAAATGAGCAGTCTGGTGCAAAAAATTCAGATCTTTGTGCGTCAGGGCTTTAAAAATTGAAACAGAAGGCAGATGTGCTCAGAGAAGTGAACGAGTTTGAGGAAGTTTCTGGAAGTTTGTGTTTTGTTCATAAATACATCAAGAAGTTTGTGAGAATTCCAAGTTTTGTAAATGAAATCTGTGATGACTACCTCCGATGAAACCCGTTCTACCTTGGACCATTTTTCGAGCAATCCCCGTCTTCATCCCTGACACTTTCTTGGGCCTCCACCTGCTTGTTTCCATGGAAATTTGGTTTCTTTGGCTATAATATTCCACAGTACGGTGTAAAATGGGTTTATCTCCATGGAGAAATCAACTGATGTGGTTTTTTCATGGTCGATACTGAAGCCGATTATTTAGAATCCAAAGATCAGAAGGTTTCTCAGGTGATCACTTGGTCGGTTCCATGATATTAGTTCAGCCGATGTTCTGGTTGGACCTTTACGTGAATGTAATAAAACTATTTACCGGCTGATTTTGGCCCAGAATGCGCCGTGATGTTTTGAACTTTTTGGTTGGGTCCGTCACTTGCTTGTTTCTGTCGATATGTCGTTGCTCTCCCTTGGATGTTCCACAGTAGGACGCCGAACACTACCTTACATGTCTCAAAATACAGGTGGTTTTATCGCTCAAAAATACTGTGAGCGGGGTCTTCTCTCCATAGATCTGACCTGTAATTTGGTCTGATTTGAAGATTAAAAGGTTCAACGTCTCCATAAAGAAAAGCATTTGACGGACCTTCCACCGGAAAAGTTACACAACGCACCATCAATTCGAATTCATACAAAACTGTTCAGTGGTGATTTGAAGGATAAATAACACATAACACAGCTGGATCTCTGGTGTTCTCTGTGTTTTAACTCTTTCCCCCATGAAGGCGACATTTGACGACCCCCCTGAACCCTTAATGACGACTTTTGACACCTCCGCCGTATCACTAAAGACGAGATTTGACGACCTTTAGAAATGGCTCGTTTTTTCACATTTAAACAGAGTCTGTGATAGGTCGGGGCCACTACAACCGACAGTAGACTGACCAATAGGATTCAAGGATATGTTTTTGCCGATTTTTTCTGAAGTTAATCGAAATAGTGACGATGGTAGCTTCCGGAAAAAACACAACACGAAACACGTGCAATGGAAAGATCGCGGCGCTGCGGCGCACAGTTTTAGAAATAATGAGGAGCGGACGTATTTTATGGATAAGTTTAGAGAAAGTGACTTTTATAGATTTCAAAGTGATGATGTTGAAGTTGATTATAAAGTGGGAAAACAGCGATAGCGACGGACTTTCGGGGAGAAGATGAGAATGCCGCTGATGCGTCTGTGTGGAGTCCTGCGATGTCCGAACAAACTATCTGAGCTTTATACTCGATTATGAACCAAAATTGCCCTGAAATCTGGATGTTTGCCCAGGCCAGTCCTTTAAAATATTTCAGTCTTTTTTTCCAAGATGCGATGTATAACAGAATCGCTACAGAAAAAACGCTTATGCGGAGCTCTGCACACGAGAAAGTAACCAAGATGACAAATACTGGACACACACTGACGGGGAAGAGTTTTATTATTATATTATCATATTATAATAAGCTAAATTAGTTGAATAAGCTAAATGAGTTGAATAAGTTAAATGGAAAAAAAAATATTGGGTGCACACAGGTGTTTAAAATACTTTGACAAAGTATATTTTTAATTTTTTTATGAATATAGTACTCAGAACATGCAGATATCAGATGCTGAATGTAGTTTTTTGTTTTCGAGCTTGCACCTGACCAGGCAAACTCTCATTTTCAGTGAGCTGTTATACACCTATAAATGAGTTGAATCACATTTAAACATCTATAAATGAATAGTTCAGAGTCTAAGGTTTCCAGAGATACCAAATATGTCTGTGTTACAATTAAGTTCATGAGCGTAAAAATCATTTATAATCACTCGTGGAAGTTTGTTTTCTTTTATGCAATTATGCTCTATGGGTGTAGCCCTAGTAACATATGTATGGGTTGTTCCTAGTAGGCGTCCAGGGGGGAAAGAGTTAAGGAAATATGCGCCATTTTCCATCCCTATACGGGTATCAGTTCATATCGGCTACTGGTAAATTCTTAACATTATATTCTCGATGTCGGTATTGGATCTGAAAAAGCTGGACGGGTGCATCTCTATGTGTATGTCTCTGCCTAAAGGTTGTTATCCACCATCCAGTGTAATAACTCCACTGATCTAAACATAACCTAGAGTTCTTTAATAAAGGTTCATTCTGTCTTCAGTTTCGAACTTAGAATTAGCAAATAGCAATACTTTGGTGGTCTGCCACACGACAACGTTTTTTAGTCGAAACAGTGAAGCTTTTATTCATTTTGGTCTTTCGTCGACATGGAGCCGGCGTTTCGGGCAGGCGAAAACGGTTCTGTTTGAAAACGGTTTCCAGAGTGGAGAAATTTGAGAATGCCGGTGTTGCGTCTTCGTGTGGACAAGCAAATCACGGCTTTTAGAAAACAATGATGTCGCGACCCCGTCATTGCCACGTGACCAGAAGAAAACCCTGCGCAACAACCGGTAACACCATAACAACAACCATATGGCGGATGATGGAGTTGAGTTTGTGCTGCGACGCTTCTAAGTTTATTTACACTATTGCATCAAAACCTCTTAATCTAGTTTATTGCGGAAGAGGAAGGACTTAATGCACATGCCCTCTCTGTAATATTGCGTGTCCAGTGGCTCTGGCTGTATCCTGTTTACAGCACCACATACAGGTGTGGCATATGTATTACAACGTTTTCACTCAGTGCTCCGTTGTCGTGTGGACGTGAATATTTATTGATCCGACGTGTGTGGATGCAAATTTTTTTCAATCTCCAAAAAAAAAATAAAAAAATTCAGGAGCATTGTGTGGACGTACAATTAGTTTACCTGCTGTGGTGGAAATTTTAGTATTAGGTGTTGTTTTTTCCATTGTCCAAGATACACTGTAAGAAGTGTTAAAAGCGACGTTATTTTTTTAATCTATTCCTTTCTCTCACAGGAAGGCTATAGATACCTTTGGGTTTCCATTTATGTGTCTGCTGTTTATTTCACATATTTCACATTCATTGTTTGATCATCCTGACCAGTACTCAGATGCTCATGTAAAGGTGTTACCTCTCTGAGCTAAGGCAGCCAAATGGCCAGACGGACTGACCTAAATGCAAATTGTTCTTGGGGAAGAGCTTGGACCTCAGACAGTATTTTAGGCTGCGTCCACCTGACAACGCTCCTGAATTTTTGGTTTTTGCAGGTTGAAAAAAAATTCGCGTCCACACACGTCAGATTAATAAATATTCACGGTTGATGTCGATGGTGATTGTTTAAAATCCAAAGATCACATGGTTTCTCAGGTGACCACTTAGTCGGTTTCATGATATTAGTTCAGCCGATGTCATGGTTGGACCTTTACAAGAATGTAATAAAACTATGTACCGGCTGATTTTTGCCCAGAATACATCGTACTGTTTGAACTTTTTGGTTAGGGTTTGTCACATGCTTGTTTCTATGGATATGTCATTGCTGTGCCTGGAATGTTCCTCAGTATGACATTGAACAGCTCTACCTGGACAATGCTCCTGAATATTTATTTATTTTTTTGAGGGTTGAAAAAAATTTGCATCCACACACGTCGGATCAATAAATATTCACGTCCACACGACAACGGAGCACTGAGTGAAAACAATGTAATACATATGCCACACCTGTATGTGGTGCTGTAAACATTAAGATGTTTTAAGTCCTTCCTGCTCTGGGTTTTTCTTATTATTATTATGTCAAGCCACTAAATTAATCACGCTGTGGTGATGAACCCCATATATCTAAGCTTCCCAGCTTCCTTGGGAGTCAAGTTTGAGAGTCATGTTTTTGTCACAGTTGACACATATGGCCAAGCATAATGTATATGTCAATTGTATGTACATGTTTGCGTGTTCATGTGGATGTGTGCCCTTGTGGGATTATGATTTGACACTGTGGAAAAATAAAATTGAATTGAATTGAATTCTCTTCTGGTCATGTGGTTGGGACGTCATCGTTTTCCAAAAGCTGTGGTTTGCTTGTCCACGCAACAACACAATGCCGGTGTACTCAGATTTCTCTACTCTGAAAAAGCTTCACAGTTTTGACAAAAAACTTTGTTATGTGGGCACCAACTAAGAAAGCCAAATGGCCGGATGGACTGACCTAAATGCAAATTGTTCTCGGGGCAGGGCTTGGACCTCAGACAGTATTTAAGTCTTGTTACCCCACTGCTCTGGGCTCACTGCAGCATAAACTCTGTCCGTCAGTCGTGGGATCGTTTTTTACCGGTGCAAACGTAATAAACCAACATAAACAGTCTTCGTGTACGTTTTGGTTATTTTACAATTTCCACGAAACCTTCTTTATATGTTAACCAGCTCTTCTGTCAGAATAAAGAATCGCTAATTCTAAGCATGAGCTATTGTTTTCTTTTAACCCAGCATCTTCACACACATTAATACTGTATTCGTGCGCAGAGACAAACCCAGGTCTCTCCCCTCTCATCAAAGCCTCAGCCCGTAGCATGAATTATACAGTTAGCAGGGCCTAAAAAGCTCGCCCTACTTTCTTGTCATGTCCGTCTACTCAGTTATTCCCTTTAAGTAACCCAGTTTACACATGCTGCCGAAAGTTCAAGCTCGCTCGCATCCATATTTGATGACGGTACCTGGGGTTTTCGGAGCCTGGGGCAGTGTTCTTGTTGCTAATTAAAAAGTGTTGATCAATTGAATGGAAAAAAAAACGCGAGATAAAAGTTTGACAAATTTGTAATGCCGGCCCACTGAGTCAAATGGAGTTTAATACAGAAGGTAGCGCAATGTTGAGTTACCATGTTTTATTTGGCTGTTTTCTCATCTCTGTTCCACGTTGTGATGTCCTGATAATACAGCAAGTGTTTTTAAACTTCACACATCTTCTCTAGAATAAACCTTTTTCACAATGGCCAGAAATGCTGCGATGTAGGGTAAACGTAACTCCCGGTTAAAGCTTTTCTACGGTAAAATATCTGTGGAAATGTCTCGCGTGTTTTCCACCAGCTTCATAAATCTGCCCCATCACCAACTCTTCATCCAACAAGATCGACAAAGGATAAACATTCTGTCCATGAAGAATTTATCCACAACTATCAAGGTAAGAAAGACGAAAGCTTAAAGGCGAAAAACGACGCATTAGTGAACTACTCCAGAGCAAAACCAACTTTATGGTCATGAATAAAACATAAGTAATAAGTAATTCATCAATAACTTGTGAACTCTGATTCTGACTCTGATTCTAGACTGTGACCAGGACGGGTAGAGCGGCTGGATTGCAATGATAAACCGAGAACAGATGATGGAGGCAGGTTTAGCGTGGTCCACAAAATTTTTAATTTCTTTTTCCAAAATTCCCAAAGTGCCAGTGCAAAAACAAAGTGCGGTGCAAAAAGTGCAGGGAGGATATGGAGCAGCAGGTCTCTCCAGCAGCAGAACATCGAATGGTCTGATTAGGCGCCTTATATACCACTGGATAAAACCATTAAAACTCCAAGGGGTGTAAAATAACATTAGCTGTATAAAACTAAGTTAAAATCCTCCAATAAAATACCCATAGCCAAATAAACTATATAAAACCCAAATACAAAAATAATAAAACCCTAAAACTAATTCCGAATAAAACCCAACGTGAATATCCCAATTAAAAACGAGTGCTATTCCCCCCCCGATGTCCGCCGTGATGAGTTGGCCCGGAACTCTTAAAAAGTGTCTGGTTCCCCGGGGAATCTTTTTGCCAGACACCTGGACAGAAGACACACGTAAGTAAAAGCACTAACAAATACCAAACATGCACGCACATACCACTCTCACACTCTAAAATACCCACATGGCACACACGCAAACACACACAAGACACAACTAATTTAAAACACGGCACATATATTGCACACTATCCAATTGTAACTTTCGGTGTATCTCCGCAGACCGGCGGCCGCCAAACCCGGAAGTGCCCGTCCGACCGGCCCACGTGACACCCGACAATATTTTCAATAAATATATATATTTTTTTAAAACAATACAAATGTGTGCAATTCTTAATATGTTAATATGTGCAAATTAGCGTATCTTATAAGTGCTTCGTGCTATACTGTGCAATGTAAATATATATAAAGTGCAAAGTGAATGAAAGTGCATGTGTAATTATTACATAACGAACAGCCCGTTCGTTACAAGACTTAAAATTAAAAATCGATTTCATGATGTAGATATTTAGTCAGGCTGGCGCCACCTAGTGCCTCCGCTCAATTCCATTTCTCTCCAGCGACTAGGTCAGGAATCGGAATACACTAGACGGTTTGCAAGGACACCAGAAGTGCGAGTTCAGGCAACAGCCGATCAGCAAAGAGTCATATATTTAGTGTTGTCAATGACTCCCGAGATCGAGGATTTAAAGCCAGAACAAAGAGAATGTTTGGTGAATTTCATCAAGGGGAAAGACGTTATTGTCCTTCTTCCTACGGGATTTGGGAAAAGCTTAATATACCAGTTTGACCCGTTAGCAGCGCATTACATATGTGACTACCAAATAGCAGGGACTGGTTAAATGTTAAATACTATGTTTGTAACAGATAATACTCCCTACAACTGTACAACATCTCAGCCTTTAAACCAGATAACCCTATGTCCTGTCAATCATCATATCATTTTTTCACTGTCTTCCTATGACCTCCTGTATAAAACTGTGATTTTATATTTTATTAATTATTTTTCTATTTTATTTTGACTTGTACATTTTTGATTTTTATAATTATGCCTTATTTCACACCTGTCTCTTGCTGTCTTTTGTGCTACTTATTTAGAATTTATTATTGCAACTTATATATTTTTCTCTTTGTTATTATATTTACTGTGATGTTTGAGGTACTGTGTCCAAATAATTTCCCTTGTGGATCAATAAAATTTGTCTAAGGCTAATGAAGGGTTATTTAAACACGTGTGAATGAAACAAACACAACTCCAGGTCTGTTTTTGAGGAGGTAACAACATTATAATATGGCAAAATTTTGTGTAATATAGGACCTTTAATAAGATGTTGTTTTGGTGTTTTGTGAAAAATGGACAGACTTTAAAAAAGACTAATATATTGTCAGTAAGGAAATTAGTGTTAGGAAGAAGAAAAAAAAAATCAAACTATCAATATTCAAGCTCATTTCGATGACATTAAATTAAGCATGTACAAGTGATTAGCCGTTTCATTTTAGCATAGCGATTAGCACGCAATTAGCATGGACCATTTGGAAGTTGCCAATATGGTTTTAAAAATGACTTAAAAAGCGACTGGCACTAACACGTTTTCAGCAGTTGATTTAGCCCGAAAAAAAAAAAAAAAAAAACTTCACAAACTTAAAATATTCAAGGCCATTTTGATGATGACTTCGAAAACATTAAGAAGTGTAACAGTCATTAGCGGTTTTATTTTAGCATAGCGATGAGCACTTACAATTAGCATAGACCATTGGAAGTCGCCAATAAGATCTTGAAATATAATCGTTAGTGATAATATTCATCTGTTTCTTTCTCTTTCGCTTTTTTTTTAAAACTTTTCGGAGGGATATACTTAAAAAAGAAACTCGCGCTAATGCGTTTTCAGTAGCGGGATTAGCGTTAGCCGAAATAAGATCATTACAAACTATGAATATTCAGCCGCATTATCCGATGGTTAGAAAACATTAAGGAGTTTACCAGTAATTAGCCGTTTTAATTTAGCCTTGGCAATTAGTAGACGGGCTAATGCAAAGTAATTTACAAGCTTAAAGTTGCGAAAACTGCTATAGAAACACGTAAATCCACGACAGTTGATGATAATTTAGTTTTATTCTCATCGTTATAACCAAAGATTCTAGTTTAGACTTTTAAAAATTGAGATGTTTGAAATGGATTGTTATTGCTTTGCCTGGAATGTTCCGCAGTATGGCATTAAACCCAATCATAAGTACAGATACTGGAGTAAAAAATAAATAAATAAATGTAAAAGTAAAAGTAAAAGGGTCACGTGAAAACATCTATGTAAATCTAAGTAGTAAGTAAGTAAAAGTATTAAAGTAAAGTAAATGCACTTAAAGAATAAAAAGCAGAAGTATTTTGCAAAGATTTTGAGATGTAATACAGCTTCCTGGTTCAGTCCTGGTTTAGTCCTTCTCATTTCTGGTTTAGTCCTAGTTCAGTCCTGGTTCAGTTCCAGTTTAGTCCTGGTTTAGTTCTGGTTTAGTCCTTTTTCAGTCCTGGTTTAGTTTTGGCTTAGTCCTGGTTTAGTCCTGTTTCAGTTCTGGTTTACTCCTGGTTCAGTTCTAATTCAGTTCTGGTTTAGACCTGGTTTAATCCTGTTTTAGTCTGGGTTCAATCCTGGTTCATCTCTGGTTTAGACCTGGTTTAGTCATTTTCAGTTCTGGTTTAGTCCTGGTTTAGTCCTGTTTCAGTCCTGGTTTAGACCTGGTTTAGTCCTGGTTCAGTCCGGGAGTCGCAGTTTAAGTCACGGAAACGGGAAACGGCTTTTTCCACAGTTTTTTCCATTATTCATTTCATTATCCGTTTTTTCATTTTGGTTTTGGAGACAAATAATGAAAAAAATAAAAATTTTCATGTTCTTATTTTTGGTTTTATTTTGAAAAACGAATGAATACACGGATACTTTATTATTAGTCTGTCTACTTCTCCAAATCTCAAAATGCTCTATTCCACCTTGTGATGTCATGTTGTGGTAGTTTACAAATTAACAGCAACATTTAAACAGCATCGTGGGGCAAATCCAGACCTGAAATTGTACAAATGATTCTAGTAAAGGTCTGTGGAGTTTAGAAACACAGTGGAGCGCTTCCTGTATCACCACGTGACATCACAAAGTGGAGTTTTTTTCTTTTTGAGAGAAGAACTCGGCCTAAATTAGCAGTTTTTGTGTGTTTAAACTTGTGTGAATGAAACAAAACACAACTCCAGGTCTGTTTGTGATGAAGAAACAACATTATAACAAAGATCAGAAAACAGCGTAAAAGTAACTCTAAAGAAAATTCACAGTTTTAAAAAAATCTCCAAAACAAATGTTGAACTTTATCATTATTTGTTCGAAACTGTCTCCACAAAGTCGCCGTATCAATCTCGCGACTTTAAATCCTTTCAAACTGACAGCCGTCACGCCTTTATAGTTGAATAACGGCACCACTTTCTGAAGCTATTATGAAAAATTAATTCCGCTTTTATTTATTTACGCTGAAACAGAAGACGATGAACTTGCGCGTCGGCCCGGTAATTGCGGAGACATAAACCATAAACCGGATCAACAAATCTGCGAGCTGACATCTGAAGAGGGCGTATTATGCAAAGTCGACTTTATGGAGCTTTCTTGTTATAACGTTGCTCCCTCGTCAAAAACATTCTCGGAGAAGTTTTACATGTCATTCAGGCATGTTTGAGTAATTTAGCGATCTCACGGTTCGATATGTATTACGATTTTTTTGTGGAAGCTGACAAAACTGTGAATATATGACTTTCCTCTTGTCATAATCCAAATAATTAAGATTTAAAAGTGCTTCGTAAGAGTTATTTCAGCGTGTAGACTGGACTGAAACAGAGCAAAGGATCATGGTCTATGTAGTTCTCTCTGTTTTTTAGCTCTTGCTGCCTCATAACAATGAATCTATGCAAAGAGTCATTGCTTAAGTTTGTCAATATATTGTGAGACTTTTGATGATACGATTTCACAATATTTCGATTATTGTTACATCCAGATCTTCAGTAGAATCATTTGGCAATTCAAGGGCTGAAATGATCCAATCTCTACTGAACTAAAGGTAAAAAGTAGACGACATCACAAGGTGGAGCAGAGCATTTTGAGGTTTAGAGATGTAGACAGACTAATAATAAAGAATTACTCAAACGTGTGAATGAAACAAAATACAACAAAAGCTCACAAAAACTAAATTTTGCATAATATAGGACTTTTAAAACAAAAACTCGTCTAAACCCGGAATAAAAAGTGAAGACGCGACGCCACTTTTGCGTCTTGGGATTCGATTGGGTGCATGCCAGACGACTCAGTGGTGACACTCGGTGGTGATGTATGTGACGTAAACACGTACGCGACGTGAGCAGATCTGACCAGAGTTTTGCCTCTTGGGCAGTGTAGACAGAACTGATTACAGTTGCTGCCGGCGCCAAAAACCAAAGTATTGTTTGCGTATACTCCAAATTAGACGTTCATTCAGGTTACGCTATTTCACGTTGTTATTTTTTTTTTCCCCTCCCTCCATTTAATATCGCACTGCAGCTCGCTTGAGTTTACAAAAAAATAGGCTAATGAAATTTGAGACCTTTGTGAAAAAATAACACTTGGACAACATAATTTAAAACTTTTTAAGGCCTTAATTTAAGAACATGAAATTTAAGACCTTCATTTGGGGGTTAAAGTTGGAGTTTTCATTGCAAAACTAGAAAAGCACTCAGAGAGCGCAGACCTCCGCCAAGGACTACCCCCATTTTTTATATAAATTGCGATAAAATCAGTCTTCTGGATCAGATCCGGATCAGCCTTTGGAATATGAAACGAGGATCCCATTGTCCATCCCTGAGTCAAATTTCATGGGGTTTGGTCAATAATTAACCGAGATATTGAGAAACAAAATTTTTGGCCCCATTTACCACAATGTTAACAAAAATTTCAAAGTGATCCAGAATCCAGGATTTCTTCCGGATCACCCCCAAAATGAAATCAGTTCTTCCTTTTCACATTTCCAACAAATCCTGAAAATTTCATCAAAATCGGTCCATAACTTTTTGAGTTATGTTGCTAACAAACAAACAAACAGACAAACAAACAAACAGACAAACGCCGGCAAAAACATAACCTCCTTGGTGGACGTAATAAAGAAAAAAAATCCAGGCGAGGACAAATGTACTAAAATTATCCTTAGGTCTAGAAGGGTTAACAGCTGTCAGACATTAAATTATCATGAACTCTTATATTGATCACAAACGCTCCAGCTTGACGTCACTGCACAGTATCAACAAGCGAATGTAAACTACTGATTACATTTCATTTTATAATCACTAACTCTTCACATTGCTGCTTCAAACTTTCGATTTTGACCACAGTGCACCATTCATCCTCCTTCTCCATTTTCTATTCAAGTGTTAACGCCTTTCCAAAAACATCGTGCGGCTCCCCAAAGTCGGACATTTTGTGGAGCAGCGAGGACGGAGCCAGCCGCCTGTGTTTCCTGATACAAACCCAAGTGCGAATAACAGTAAAAGTCTGGAAAACTGTGACTGCTTCTTGGCTCCCAGCGCTATCTTCTCCCAATGTTCCTGTGGCTCCAAACTCGTAATCTTATCTCCACACACACAGAAACCGGAGCGAGGCGGGTGGGTTTTTAACACCTAAGCCCAATACAAGGTTTACTCCGTGTCTCCTCATCCGTCTTGTGAATAAGTGAGACAAACATGCCGGCGTGTCGTAGTAAATAGTAAAAGAGTATTGTAAAAATGAATGGTGCAACTTATCCGGGGGTTAGACTTTAATCTGAGCTTCGTTTTAACGCGATCTGACCGGAAAGAGACGGTTTATTTAGAGCTGCAGCAGGTGAACCGATTTGCGCGTTTTAAACAAATCTCTCGCGCTCGTCTCTCACTCTCACCTTTTTGTTGAAAATCAAACACAAAAACGGGAACATGAACGCTCGTACTGATCAAAGGCTTCGGAAAATCTGTCGTTTTAAATCCATTTTGTTTGTTTTTTTCTTGAGTTTTCAGAGGGTCTTGATCTTTTTGACAGTGTTCGGTTTTGAGGTCAGGGTTCGGTTCATTTTCGGTACAGTATGGGAGCAAAATGTAAAACCAGTTGTTTGTTTGTTTGTTTATTAAACCAACAATTTGTTTTAACATTATACAAATGACAAAATAAAATAATTGCAAAGTGCTGCTTTGTAATACTAATAAATTCAATAAAATATTCAATAATCCTTTCAAAAAGTCAAAAGCTGTTTTAGTCCTGATTTTAGTCTTGTTTTAGTTCCATTTTAGACCTGGTTTAGACCTGATTTAGTCCTGTTTTAGTCCTGGTTTAGTTCTGGTTTAGTCCTGGTTTAGTTCTGGTTTAGTCCTGGTTTTAGTCGTGTTGTAGTCCTGGTTTTAGTCCTGGTTTAGTCCTGGTTTAGACCTGGATTAAACCTGGTTTAGACCTGGTTTTAGTCCTGATTTTAGCCCTGGTTTAGACCTGGTTTAGACCTGATTTTAGACCTGGTTACACCTGGTTTTAGTCTTGGTTTAGACCAGGTTTAAACCTGGTTTAGACCTGGTTTTAGTCCTAGATTTAGTCCTGTTTTAGTCCTGGTTTAGTCCTTGTTCTAGTTCTGGTTTAAGTCCTATTTTAATCCTGGTTTAGACCTGGTTTAGTCCTGGTTTAGTCCTGGTTTAGACCTGGTTTTAGTCCTGGTTTTAGTCCTGTTTTAGTCCTGTTTTTAGTTCTCATTTAGTCCTGTTTTAGTCCTGGTTTAGTCCTGTTTTAGTTTAGACCTGGTTTAGTCCTGGTATAGTCCTGTTTTAATCCTGATTTTAGTCCTGGTTCAATAGTGATTTCACTTCTGCTTTCGTCCTGTTAGTTCTAGTTTAGTCCTGGTTTAGTTCTGGTTTAGTCCTGATGTTAGTCCTGGTTTAGATCTGGTTTTAGTCCTGACTTTAGTCCACGCGGCGTATACGAAGCAAAAAAGGTGACGCTCCAAACCATGAGTAGTTTGTCAGAATGGCGACATCATTTTACAGCTAAAACACACATCTGCATCTGTGGGACCTGGAATCGCACCGGCAACCTTTGGGTCAAGTGGATCAGAGGAAACCCACGCAGACACGGACAGAACACGCAAACTCCACACAGAAAAACCCGGACGGCATATGCTCATTCAAACACTGGAACAAAAACGAGCAAAAGTACTAGTAGTTTTGGTGCTTTCTGAAATACTCCCACATATGCTACAACCTGTAAAAAGTCTTAACTATAACTACAGTAAGTGAGAGAATTACAGTAGAAGTCTGTGAAACATGAGAGTTTTTGCCGGGAGCGCTGTCTTCCCAAAATGTTCCTGATGGTTCACAAACTCATCCAAAAGCTCGTTTTATCTCGACGAGCGCAGAGCAAGCACCGGGCGTCTTCTGCACTCCTATTCCCCGTCTCCACGTCTCCTCAACGAACGTCGACGTGGAAGAGATCACCCTGACCTGAGAAGTATCCATTACAGTCTTTTTCTCATCCATCTTGAAAGAAAAACGACTCTTAAAGGTCTCGTGTCAGGCTATTTTCTGATCCATGTTAGTAAAAAACAGACCTGGAGTTGCATTTTGTTCCATTCATACATGTTTAATGCACAAACCCTGCAGATTTAGGCTGAGTTCTTCTCTGAAATGGAAAACACTCTGTTCCAAATTGTGATGTCATGTGGTAATACAGGAGGTGCTCCATTGTTTTTAAACTCTATGCACCTTCATTAGAATCATTTGGATCATTTCAGCCCAGGACTTGCCAGTCTCTACTTAAGATAAAGATGGTAAAAAGTAGCTGTTAACTTAACCCTTACATACTGTTCATTTCTGAAGCCTTCACAGTATGGTTCGGGTCAAATTTGACCCGGACCAAGAATTCCCTGATTGTAAGTGTCTAAACCAAGACTGTCCCACATTAATAAATATGTGTAATATATAAATATAATGTTTCAGAGAGCAGGAAGAGCATATTTTTGTAAGTTTTACAACACTCGCTTTTGGAGAAAAACATCTACTATCACAAGTATCATAGTCCTGTTTTTCAAAACACCTAAAAATATAAAAGCCATTATGATTTTTATATATTATTGCATTTGAAAATGACATGAACATTCTGGAACTGAATTTATAATATATCCATTTTTAGCCACTGCAGCCATTATGCTTATTTCAAACTAGTCAGTGCATTCAAAGCAGTGGTAGGAAACTTTGTGTGTGTGGGACTTGCATCTGTGTTTCTCACATTTGCAGCAGGTTGTACCTGTTTTGCAGTCCTTCTTTGCAGGGCTAAAGTTGTATCTTCTTCTCTTCTGTGCCCTTGTGTTGGTTTCTGGTGTGACTTCTTGATCAGGACCAGGTTCAGATCACTGCACTGCCCTCATCAATGCTGTTGAAGCTGCTGTGTGGGGAAGCTGGTGTCACCTTTGCATACAGGGAGTCACAAGGGCCTTTCCAAGCTTCTCCAGAAAAGAACCTCCTCCAGTTCCTCCTACTTCCCCTCCCAGTCGGATTCAGCTCACTCCATAGACAAAGCGGGCCAGCAAACGAGGCCAGCAGGAGGTTCTGCTCTTGCAGCTGTGCCTGTTACTTTGTCAAGGTTTTCCACTCCTCCTTTGTTGGCATTGTAGTCAAGGATGATGATGATGATGATGATGATGGAGCTCCCAGGAGCTCACCTCTGCAGCCATATGTAATGTGCTCATAAGGATGACATTCTTGTTCTTCTTTTACATGTACAAGACAACTGTGGTGTCCTGGGTGAAAAGATCTCTCTCCTACTTGATTGACTTGTGTTTCTTATGTGCTCCATAAACAGGATGATCACTCCTTTCACTGTTTTGAGATTCTCCTTTGCCCCTTCAAAAAACAACAGGCAAAACAGCCTCAGTGTCGCAAAATTTGTAGCACCTGTACAAAAGTATAAAATTTTAAAATATTTTCATTTTTGTGTATTTTAGCAAAATTTAGGAAAAGTCATCAAATTTCAGGATAAAAGAATGATGCTTAGTGTATTTTTTCTACTGCTGAATGTCAAAACGGGTCAAATTTGACCCAGACAGTATGTAAGGGTTAACTAAAACTACCACATCATGACATCGCAAGGTGGAACACAGTGTCTTGAGTGACAATAACGGGTTAGTCAAACATGTGTGAATGTAACAAAACACAACTCCAGCTCTGTTTTTGAAGAGGTAACAAAGACACTTGACACAAGTAAACAACATTCATTAGTCTAACAGCTGTTTTCTTAAAGAGGAGGTGTGGGGGACTTCTATGGGGAATTAACTGTGAACACACAGCTTTGACGCTCCATGCCTTCAACTCCTATCCAGGCTGGCGAAACCTAGTGCCTCCACTCAATTTCATTTCTTGCCAGCAACTAGGTCAAGAATCAAAATACACTAAGTGGTTCATAAAATCCCTGATGTAAAATCCATGAATGATATCTTAAACCACTTCAGGCATGTTTTTTGTTGAGTTAACAACGTCATAACATGGTAGAAAGTAGGGCCCGACCGATATATCGGTTGGCCGATGTGGGCTCTTGGAAACATTCTGTGTCTGTGGTCCAGAGTCACGTCACTCACGTGGGCTTGTTTACACCCGCAGCTATAGATCCATGTGCAACACTGAGATTATATTCCTTTTACGGACAATCAGTTTGATTCTGGATTAAAAGGACATTTATTAGTGCAGACTTGTGATCTGAGAGGAGCCTGTGTGAGCGGTGAGTGTTGGAAATGTGTCTGTTTTGAAGCTGGTTTTGTTTTTTTCTCATTGGTTAGTGCTTATCTGCTATAGCTCCCACACGTAAACAGGTTGTCTTCTCTTCTAATGGCCTAGTGTAAAGTGACTATATTGGCCACATATGTGTTACTGGACCAGCATTGATATGTAAATGATCTGTGAGTAGAGGTGTGAATGATCGACATTTACAAATAGTTTACTTTCTTTACTAGTAGCTAGAATGTGATGCAAAAATGCCATTAGGCTGACCTACTGTCTGTAAATATGACGTAAAGAGACAGAATAACAATAAATGTTGCCTAAATAAACCCAATTTAAAATTCACTAGAGCCAAATCTAAGTTTTTTAAACAAATCAAAATTTACAGTGAATTTTTACATCACTAAATATATCGGAAAATATATCGGCTATCGGCAGCTCCAACTCCCAATTTATTTGTCTCATATTGGCCACAACAAAATCCATATCGGTCGGGCCCTATTAGAAAGCTCTAAAAAGACTTTGCATAATACTCCCACTTTAACACTAGAAATTAATTAAAGGGCCCATCTCATGCAAAATAACTCTGTTCACATTGTTTCTTCTGCACATAAACAAGCCCAATTTGGGTTTCAGAACATTCATTACACAATAGTTATGAAATCTTACTGATTTCTTGGAGACAGTCACAGACCTGGAACTATGAAATGCCGACTATTGCTCATCCCCCCGCCCATCCTGAGAAAGCACAGGCTCCGCCCTCCAAATGTGACGTAGGACTCTGAGTGAGTCGCCCTTCCTCCGCCATTCTCAGGGAGGGAGGGGGAGACAGAAGTGTACCCTGATAGCGGTAGGAATAAACTTTTATTCATCATGGTGATACAGCCACATGTGTTGGACCCGGAATCGGACGAGGACTTTGAGGAGCACGAAGCTCAAGCACCGCGTCGACATCAGATGAACATTACTGATTGGTAAAGTTTTAATAAACACTAGTAGATTACCTTATTATATTGTAACAATTAGCCAGTGTTGGGGAGTAACAGATTACATGTACCAGAGTTACGTAATCAGAGTACAAATTATTAGTAACTGTATTCGGTTACAGTTACTGTTTCAATGAGTGGTAATTGGATTACAGTTACTTTGTTAAAATAAATGGATTACACGGTGGTATTTTCTTGTTTTCACATTTTGGGCTATTCCCTTTTTGTATCCTTTTTTTTTTTTTTTTCTGTAATTCCACGCCGGACACTAAACCAGATCCAAACCAGGTCTAAACCCAGGTCCAAACCAATTCTAAACCTGGTCTAAAACCAGGTCTAAACTAGGTCTAAACCAGGACTGAACCAGGACTAAACCAGGACTAAAACCAGGTCTAAACCAGGTCTAAACCAAGTCTAAACCAGGTCTAAAACCAGGTCTAAACCAGGTATAAACAGGATTTAACAGGACTAAACCATGTCTCCTCCTCTTCTATCAATAATATTTTTTAATACAGTTAAGTAAAGTCTGGGCTTTTTTATTTTCTTTCAGCAGACAGAACATCTTATGTGAAGATTTCCTCATCTGTTCTTCTCTACAGCAAATCAAGTAATCCAAAGTATTCAGATTACGTTACTCACTTTAAGTAATTTAATGGATTACGTTACAAACTACATTCTGGTGTATGTAATCTGTAATCTGTAGGGGAATACATTTTAAAAGTCACCTTCCCAACACTGGTAAGGCCCTAGTAGAAAGCTCTAAAAAGATTCTGCATAACACTTCCGCTTTAACACTAGAAATTAATTAACTCAAAACTAGTCCAAACTACTTAAAACAAACCTTTTATAACTTATCTTTTTTTGCAGTGTGCTCTGTCTTCTCAACTTTAACTGTGAGATCGGAAACTATTACCAAAACCGGCCGGCCCCAGCACCTCCCTTCGCGTCTCCAGAACAATCTCGACTGTTTCACCAGCAGCCCTGCCGTCTCGCTGTCGTCTCCGATCGGCCCCTCGCGCTTCACGCCGCCCCCTGTTGTCAAGTGCAGTGTGCAGCGCGCGGGGAGCTCCAGCTAACTGCCACTTGAGCCAATTAGCGTGCTCAGAATGACTGCGTTTGTCAGATCGGATTGCGGCGCCGGGGTATGTTTAGGGCACATCTGCGGAGAGGCACGCACGGGCGCACTCTGGGCACCTGTCCCCCCCCCCCCCCCCGAGGAAGAACACAGGGGAGAAAGAGAAGAAGAAGAAGAAGAAGAGAGATACAGAGAGAAAAAGCACACTACTGTAATCTGACTGTATTTTTGTTTTGATGCCCTGCTGTGAACTTGGGATTTTGTCTGACAGGTCTGTGTTAAAGCCGCATTGTGTAACTTTCTTGATGCTCGTTTCCATGGCGATGTTATTGCTTCTACAGTTTGGACCTGACTTTTCCCGTTGAGCAAATTGTGTCTTGTCCGAGTACAGATATTTTGTATTATAAGCAGCTCTTGAGGTCTGGACTGAACCAGGACTAAAACAGGACTGAACCAGGACTAAAACAGGACTGAACAAGGACTGAACCAGGACTGAACCAGGTCTAAACCAGGACTAAACTGGGTCTAAAACAAGATTGAACCAGGCCTGAAACAAGACTGATCCTGGACTGAACCAGGACTAAAACAGGACTAAACCAGGACTAAAACAGGACTAAACCAGGACTAAAACAGGACTGAACAAGGACTGAACCAGGACTGAACCAGGTCTAAACCAGGACTAAACTGGGTCTAAAACAAGATTGAACCAGGTCTGAAACAAGACTGATCCTGGACTAAACCAGGACTAAACCAGGTCTAAACCAGGACTGAACCAGGACTAAAGCAGAACTGAACCAGGACTAAACCAGGACTGAACCAGAACTAAAACAGGTCTAAACCAGGACTAAACTGAACCAGAACTGAACCAGGACTGAACTGGGTCTAAAACAAGATTGAACCAGGCCTAAAACAAGACTGAACCAGGAGGACTACACCAGGACTGAACCAGGACTGAACCAGGTCTAAAACAAGAGTGAACCTGGACTAAACCAGGACTAAACCGGGTCTAAACCAGGACCGAACCAGGACTAATGCAGACCTGAACCAGGACTAAACCCGGAGGGCTAAACCAGGACTGAACCAGGACTAAAACAAGACTAAACCAGGATTAAAACCAGGACTAAACCAGGACTGAACCAGGACTAAAACAAGACTAAACCAGGATTAAAAACAGGACTAAACCAGGACTGAACCAGGACTAAACTAGCTCTAAACCAGGACTAAAACAGGACTAAACCAGGTCTAAAGCAGGACTAATCTTAGACTTGAGACAGACAGAACCCTGAACTCGCGGAGAGAGAGAATAAAATATCAAAACTGAAACAGGCACGATGACAGTTTTTTGACTGGTGTTATTTGAAAGAAACTTTAAATTAAATATTGGAAATAGAGGTCGAAATCTGTGTTTTTTAGTTTGACACTAAAACGGAATAATGAAATAACAAACTGTTTTCCCATTTTATTGTTTTTGGTTCTTAATTGTAATTCAAAAGAACAAATGGTACACAGACCCTTGCTCTGCTCTCAAGCCCGGATGAAAATAAAGGATTAACTACGGAAGGGAATCTGACTTTAAAACCAACGTCTGAGAAAAAACAAATCCTAGAAAGACGCTCGACACCAGTAAACAATGTTCATTAGTCTAACAGCTGTTTTCTTAAAGAGGAGGTGTTTTACTTCTATGGGGTATTAACTGCTAATGCACAACTTTGACGCTCTGTGCCCTCAGCCCCTAACCAGGACTAAACCAGGACTAAACCAGGACTGATCTTGGACTTGAGAGCGAGAGAGAGAGAACCCCGAGCCCGTGAAGCAGGGTGTCCTCACAGAGCGATCGAGTCACCTGACAAGCCCGTCCCGACACTTAGTCCTGCTTCAGTTCTATTGTAGAGCTGGTTTAGACCTGGTTTAGTCCTGTTGTAGTCCTGGTTCAGTCCTGGTTTAGTCTTGGTTTAGTCCTGGTTTAGGCCTGGTTTAGTCCTGGTTCAGTCTTGGTTTACACCTGGTTTAGTTCTGTTGCAGTCCTGGTTTAGACCTGGTTTAGTCCTGGTTTCAGTCGTAGTTTAGTCCTGGTTCAGTCTTGGTTTAGTCCTGGTTTAGACCTGGTTTAGTCCTGTTTCAGTCGTAGTTTAGTCCTGGTTCAGTCCTGGTTCAGTCTTGGTTTAGTCCTGGTTTAGACCTGGTTTAGTCCTGGTTTCAGTCGTAGTTTAGTCCTGGTTCAGTCCTGGTTCAGTCTTGGTTTAGTCCTGGTTTAGGCCTGGTTTAGTCCTGGTTTCAGTCGTAGTTTAGTCCTGGTTCAGTCCTGGTTCAGTCTTGGTTTAGTCCTGGTTTAGGCCTGGTTTAGTCCTGGTTCAGTCTTGGTTTACTCCTGGTTTAGTTCTGTTGCAGTCCTGGTTTAGACCTGGTTTAGTCCTGGTTCAGTCCTAGTTTAGTCCTGTTGCAGTCGTGTTGTAGTCCTGGTTCAGTCCTGTTGTAGTCCTGGTTTAGTCCTGGTTCAGTCTGGGTTTAGTCCTGTTGTAGTCCTGGTTCAGTCCTGGTTCAGTCCTAGTTTAATCTTGTTGTAGCCCTCGTTCAGTCCTGGTTCAGTCCTGTTTCAGTCCTGTTGTAGTCCTGGTTCAGTCCTGTTGTAGTCCTGGTTTAGTCCTGGTTCAGTCTGGGTTTAGTCCTGTTGTAGTCCTGGTTCAGTCCTGGTTCAGTCCTAGTTTAATCTTGTTGTAGCCCTCGTTCAGTCCTGGTTCAGTCCTGTTTCAGTCCTGCTGTAGTCCTGATTCAGTCCTGGTTTAGACCTGGTTTATACTTGTTGTAGTCCTGGTTTAGTCCTCGTCCAGTCCTGGTTTCAGTCTTAATTTAGTCCTGATTCAGTCCTGGTTCAGTCCTGGTTCAGTCTTGGTTTACTCCTGGTTTAGTTCTGTTGCAGTCCTGGTTTAGACCTGGTTTAGTCCCGGTTCAGTCCTAGTTTATTCCTGTTGCAGTCCTGTTGTAGTCTTGCTTCAGTCCTGGTTCAATCCTGGTTCAGTCATGGTTTAGTCCTGTTGTAGTCCTGGTTTCAGTCCTGGTTATGTCTTGGTTCAGTCCTGGTTCAGTCCTGGTTCCGTGTTTATATCGTTTGGTTAATATATCGGCCTTAAATCTCAGCACAGTCTGATATTTTCTTTTGGTCGATCTGCTGCCTAAAAACACACACACAAACTTTATTTTAACACTTTAATAAGAACAGAAAAGTGCACAAAATGTCACTACAAAGTGCCGTGGGTGAGTTTGTACTAAATTTTAACTGCATAATAATCATAAATAATCAAAACCAACCCTACATATCAACTCAAAAATATCTGTGATCGGTTGCTAAACAATCGGTATCAGAATCGGCCATTAAACCCACATCTTGGTCAATCTTTACTTTGGACCGCTGCAGTTTTATTCTTAGTTTAACTTGAATAGTCTCACTGAGCTTCGTAATGTCATATTCAGGGGAGCCGGGTTAAGATGCACTTTAACGTCCCCGTAGAGAAAATCGTCCTCTGCGTCTTGGTCACGACGACCTCAGCTGGAGGATCCGACCTGACCTGGTTTAATGGAGGAAACCAAAGTGCCCAAAGAAAACCCAGAAGACGCAGAGAGAACACGAACTGAAATCATTTAATTCTTACCGTTTTGCCACTCCACAAATCTGATCTGTAATCCGTAATCTCTCTCTTTTTAATTTTATGAATGATTATTTATGTTTTGATTCCTTTTTATTGTGATTCTAATGTATTTCTTATTCTGTAAAGCACTTTGAATTACAGTGGTCCCACGTTTACAACCCTTTTTTTTTTGCGTCCTTCTTAAAACTTCATCCTTTTGTTATTTTCCTCCTTCTTTATGTAACGAACCGAAGATTAATTTATTCCGTAATGGAGCCCTAGAGCGCGGAGTCCTGCACGGGTCCGTTTTTGGAGACTCGCACCTGCGCAGTACAGGACCACACCCGCCCGCACCTGCCCATGAACCCGAGATTATATAACATTTTTGTGCTTTTACGCCACAGACTGAACTAAGACTAAACCAGGACTAACCTAGGACTGATTCCAGGACTAAACCAGAACTAAACTAGGACTAAAACAGCACTAAAACAGGACTAACCTAGGACTGATTCCAGGATTGAAGAGGAGGAATAAACCAGGACTGAACTAGGACTAAACCAGGACTAAAACAGGACTAAACCAGGACTAATCTAGAACTGATTCCAGGACTGAAGAGGAGAACTAAACCAGGACTAAACTATGACCAAAACAGGAGTAAACCAGGACTAACCTAGGACTGATTCCAGGGACTGAAGAGGAGGACTAAACCAGGACTAAAACAGGACTAATGTAGGACTGATTCCAGGACTAAACAGGACTAAACTAGGACTAAAACGGCACTAACCCAGGACTAACCTAGGACTGATTCCAGGACTAAACCAGGACTAAACTAGGACTAAAACAGCACTAACCCAGGACTAACCTAGGACTGATTCCAGGACTGAAAGGAGGAATAAACCAGGACTGAACTAGGACTAAACCAGGACTAAAACAGGACTAAACCAGGACTAATCTAGGACTGATTCCAGGACTGAAGAGGAGGAATAAACCAGGACTGAACTAGGACTAAACCAGGACTAAAACAGGACTAAAACAGGACTAACGTAGGACTGATTCCAGGACTAAACTAGGACTAAACCAGGACTAATCTAGGACTGATTCCAGGACTGAAGAGAGAACTACACCAGGACTAAACTATGACCAAAACAGGAGTAAACCAGGACTAACCTAGGACTGATTCCAGGACTAAACCAGAACTAAACTAGGACTAAACTAGGACTGAACTAGGACTAAAAACAGGACTAAAACAGGACTAACGTAGGACTGATTCCAGGACTAAACCAGGACTAAACCAGGACTAAAACGGCACTAACCCAGGACTAACCTAGGACTGATTCCAGGACTGAAGAGGAGGAATAAACCAGGACTGAACTAGGACTAAACCAGGACTAAAACAGGACTAAACCAGGACTAATCTAGGACTGATTCCAGGACTGAAGAGGAGAACTAAACCAGGACTAAACTATGACCAAAACAGGAGTAAACCAGGACTAACCTAAGACTGATTTCAGGACTGAAGAGGAGGACTAAACCAGGACTAAAACAGGACTAATGTAGGACTGATTCCAGGACTAAAACCAGACTAAACTAGGACTAAAACGGCACTAACCAGGACTAACCTAGGACTGATTCCAGGACTGAAGAGGAGGAATAAACCAGGACTGAACTAGGACTAAACCAGGACTAAAACAGGACTAAACCAGGACTAATCTAGGACTGATTCCAGGACTGAAGAGGAGGAATAAACCAGGACTGAACTAGGACTAAACCAGGACTAAAACAGGACTAAAACAGGACTAACGTAGGACTGATTCCAGGACTAAACTAGGACTAAACCAGGACTAATCTAGGACTGATTCCAGGACTGAAGAGGAGAACTAAACCAGGACTAAACTATGACCAAAACAGGAGTAAACCAGGACTAACCTAGGACTGATTCCAGGACTAAACCAGAACTAAACTAGGACTAAACTAGGACTGAACTAGGACTAAACCAGGACTAAAACAGGACTAACGTAGGACTGATTCCAGGACTAAACCAGGACTAAACTAGGACTAAAACGGCACTAACCCAGGACTAACCTAGGACTGATTCCAGGACTGAAGAGGAGGAATAAACCAGGACTGAACTAGGACTAAACCAGGACTAAAACAGGACTAAACCAGGACTAATCTAGGACTGATTCCAGGACTGAAGAGGAGAACTAAACCAGGACTAACCTAGGACTGATTCCAGGACTGAAGAGGAGGACTAAACCAGGACTAAAACAGGACTAACGTAGGACTGATTCCAGGACTAAACCAGGACTAAACTAGGACTAAAACAGCACTAACCCAGGACTAACCTAGGACTGATTCCAGGACTGAAGAGGAGGAATAAACCAGGACTGAACTAGGACTAAACCAGGACTAAAACAGGACTAAACCAGGACTAATCTAGGACTGATTCCAGGACTGAAGAGGAGAACTAAACCAGGACTAAACTATGACCAAAACAGGAGTAAACCAGGACTAACCTAGGACTGATTCCAGGACTAAACCAGAACTAAACCAGAACTAAACTAGGACTAAACTAGGACTGAACTAGGACTAAAACAGCACTAACCCAGGACTAACCTAGGACTGATTCTAGGACTGAAGAGGAGGAATAAACCAGGACTGAACTAGGACTAAACCAGGACTAAAACAGGACTAACGTAGGACTGATTCCAGGACTAAACCAGGACTAAACTAGGACTAAAACAGCACTAACCCAGGACTAACCTAGGACTGATTCCAGGACTGAAGAGGAGAACTAAACCAGGACTAATCTAGGACTGATTCCAGGACTGAAGAGGAGAACTAAACCAGGACTAAACTATGACCAAAACAGGAGTAAACCAGGACTAACCTAGGACTGATTCCAGGACTAAACCAGAACTAAACCAGGACTAAACTAGGACTAAAACAGCACTAACCCAGGACTAACCTAGGACTGATTCCAGGACTGAAGAGGAGAACTAAACCAGGACTAAAACAGGACTAAACCAGGACTAATCTAGGACTGATTCCAGGACTGAAGAGGAGAACTAAACCAGGACTAAACTATGACCAAAACAGGAGTAAACCAGGACTAACCTAGGACTGATTCCAGGACTAAACCAGAACTAAACTAGGACTGAACTAGGACTAAAACAGGACTAAAACAGCAGTAAACCAGGACTAAGCCAGAACTGAAACAGGACTCGTGATGGGGACAGGCTCGGAGGTGACCGCAGGAGAAAGGACCAACGTAGAGCTCCACACCTCACAAAGGTAAGCGCGGCAATTGCCTGATCGCACAGCTAGAGATCCAACATTTCTGTAAATTTGGCAGCTGAACACATTCTGTACTGGTCTACACATGGTCTACAGCCAATCAGGACGCAGAGGAGGAACACAATATGCGTTCACACATTGTAAAAAAAAAACTGTATAAAAAAATAATCCACGAAACAGCGAGACCGCGAAAGGTGAACGACAATACACCGAGGGACGACTGTACTTTGTGCACGAATGAACTTACCTTGCCTTTTTGTTTAAAATGCCGTACTGTGGAACCTTCCAGACAAAACAAAAGCACCTCCATGACAAGCAGGTGACGCCACAACCCGAAATTACAAGTCATATCTGCGGAGAGGCAAGCCAACCCCAAGAAATAATGCACGTTTTTCAATATTTTGTAGTAATAAGAACAAATGTAATTGAACTAAAGCAATAACATCGCTACGAAAACCAGAAAAGTTACACAGTGCACCTTTAAAAATCCAAGTTTTTAGTTTAATTTCTCCTGTAAATAATTCTATCTTCTCCCTTGTTTCTTCTCACCCTCTCTCATTGTTCTTCTAAATTATAAATCGTAAGTGATTCTACATATTTTCCCGTTTTACTTCAAGGAATTCACAAGGTGTTAAAGAAGAGAGCCGCAAAAGACGAGCGGAGAAAGACATGAGAAATTAGAGTGATGGAGCGTGGGAAGAAGCATGCGAAGAACAAAAAAAGAAGTGATAGGAAAGAGAGAGAGAGACTGTGAAAGTGCGGACGGAACAATTCAACACAAAGAAATGCAGATTGGCGACGATATCGGAAAAGGAAAATGTGTTCGGAATTTATCTTGAGGGTCTAATGAGCAGCTTTGTTTGAGGGAGGGCATCTGATTTAAAATGTATGCGCTGTTGAAATCACTGAATAAAAAAATAAATAAATAAAAGTATCAAGAAAATTTTGAGCAATTTTGAGCAAATTTTTAAGCAATTTTCACATTTTTTGACAAATTTTAAGCTTTTTTTGTTTGATAGTTGGGATCAAATATGCGAGAGAAAACTATAAAATTAATTTGTATTTTGATTAAGAACAATGTCCATTTGAAAGTATGTTGGACAAATTTCGGTATTTCGTTACTTAAGCTTGAAAGTACTATTACTTCGATCAAATCACTCAAGTAGGAGTAAAAGTACGCTGCTAGAAAAGTACAATTTTTTTAATAAGTTGCTTAAGTAAATGTAACTAGAGTACTGCCCACCTCTGCCAAAAGGAAAAAAGGGGGAGAGAAGGGTGAATACAGAGAGAGAGAGAGAGAGAAAGCAGAGGGGGAATAAAGAGAGAGAGCAAGAATACAAAGAGAGAGAGAATAAATGGAGACAGAAGGGATAGAGAGAGAGAGAGAGAGAGAGAGAAGAGAGGGGTAGAGGAAGAGAATACAGAAAGAGAAAATACAAAAAGAGAGAATGCAGAGAAAAAGAGAGAGAAAGCGTACTGAGAGAGAATGAGCAAATACAGAGAGAGAGAATACAGAGAGAAAGAGAGAATGAAGAGAAAGAAAGAGAAAGCGTACTGAGAGAGAATGAGTGAATACAGAGAAAGAGAATACACAGAGAGAGAGAGAATACAGAGAGAGAGAGAATACAGAGAGAGAGAGAAAAGACAGATAGAGAAAATACAGAGAGACATAGAATACAGAGAAAGAGAGAGAGAATACAGAGAGAGAGAGATAAGAGACAGAGAATCAGAGAGAGAGCGAATACAGAGAGAGAGAGAATACAGAGAGAGCGAATACAGAGAGAGAGAGAATACAGAGAGAGAGAGAATACAGAGAGAGAGAGAATACAGAGAGAGCGAATACAGAGAAAGAGCGAATACAGAGAGAGAGAGAATACAGAGAGAGAGAGAGAATACAGAGAGAGAGAGAATACAGAGAGAGAGAGAATACAGAGAAAGAGAATACAGAGAGAGAGAGAATACAGAGAGAGAGAGAGAATACAGAGAGAGAGAGAATACAGAGAGAGAGAGAGAATACAGAGAGAGAGCGAATACAGAGAGAGAGAAGAGAATACAGAGAGAGAGAGAGAATACAGAGAAAGAGCGAATACAGAGAGAGAGAGAATACAGAGAGAGAATACAGAAGAGAGAGAATACAGAGAGAGAGAGAATACAGAGAAAGAGCGATACAGAGAGAGAGAGAATACAGAGAGAGAGAGAGAATACAGAGAAAGAGCGAATACAGAGAGAGAGAGAACAGAGAGAGAGAGAGAATACAGAGAGAGAGAATACAGAGAGAGCGAATACAGAGAGAGAGAGAATACAGAGAGAGAGAGAGAGAGAGAGAATACAGAGAGAGAGAGAATACAGAGAGAGAGAGAATACAGAGAGAGAGAGAAATACAGAGAGAGAGAGAAACAGAGAAAGAGCGAATACAGAGAGAGAGAGAATACAGAGAGAGAGAGAGAATACAGAGAGAGAGAGAATACAGAGAAGAGAGAATACAAGAGAGAGAGAATACAGAGAGAGAGAGAGAATACAGAGAGAGAGAGAATACAGAGAGAGAGAGAGAGAGAGAGAGAGAATACAGAGAGAGAGAGAATACAGAGAAAGAGGAATACAGAGAGAGAGAGAGAATACAGAGAGAGAGAGAATACAGAGAATAAGAGCGAATACAGAGAGAGAGAGAATACAGAGAGAGAGAGAATACAGAGAGAGAGAGAATACAGAGAAAGAGCGAAATACAGAGAAAGAGCGAATACAGAGAGAGAGAGAATACAGAGAGAGAGAAATACAGAGAGAAGAATACAGAGAGAGAGAGAATACAGAGAGAGAGAGAATACAGAGAGAGAGCGAATACAGAGAGAGAGAGAATACAGAGAGAGAGAGAATACAGAGAGAGAGAGAGAATACAGAGAAAGAGCGAATACAGAGAGAGAGAGAATACAGAGAAAGAGCGAATACAGAGAGAGAGAGAATACAGAGAGAGAGAGAATACAGAGAAAGAGCGAATACAGAGAGAGAGAGAATACAGAGAGAGAGAGAGAATACAGAGAGAGAGCGAATACAGAGAGAGAGAGAATACAGAGAGAGAGAGCGAATACAGAGAGAGAGAGAATACAGAGAGAGAGAGAGAATACAGAGAAAGAGAATACGAGAGAGAGAGAGAGAATACAGAGAAAGAGCGAATACAGAGAGAGAGAGAATACAGAGAGAGAGAGAATACAGAGAAAGAGCGAATACAGAGAGAGAGAGAATACAGAGAGAGAGAGAGAATACAGAGAGAGAGCGAATACAGAGAGAGAGAGAATACAGAGAGAAAGAGCGAATACAGAGAAAGAGCGAATACAGAGAGAGAGAGAATACAGAGAAGAGAGAGAAGAGACAGAGAGAGAGAGAAGAGAGAGAGAGAGAGAATACAGAGAGAGAGAGATACAGAGAGAGAGAGAGAGAGAGAGATACAGAGAGAGAGAGAATACAGAGAGAGAGAGAATACAGAGAAAGAGCGAATACAGAGAGAGAGAGAAATACAGAGAGAGAGAGAGAATACAGAGAGAGAGAGAATACAGAGAAAGAGCGAATACAGAGAGAGAGAGAATACAGAGAGAGAGAGAGAATACAGAGAGAGAGAGAATACAGAGAGAGAGAGAATACAGAGAAAGAGCGAATACAGAGAGAGAGAGAATACAGAGAGAGAGCGAATACAGAGAGAGAGCGAATACAGAGAGAGAGAGAATACAGAGAGAGAGAGAGAATACAGAGAGAGAGAGAGAATACAGAGAAAGAGCGAATACAGAGAGAGAGCGAATACAGAGAGAGAGAGAAAAGACAGATAGAGAAAATACAGAGAGACAGATAGAATACAGAGAGAGAAAGAGAAAATATACATAGAGAGAGAATACAGAGAGAGAGAGAGAAAAATGTAGAAAGAAGGAATACAGAGAGAGAAAGAGAGGATGCAGAGAGAGAGAGAATACAAAGAGAACGAGAGAGAATACAAAGAGTGAGAAACAGAGACAAAGAGAATACACAGAGAGAGAAGGAGAGAATATATATAGAGAGAGAATACAGAGAGAGAGAATACAGAGAGAGAGAGAATACAGAGAAAGAGCGAATACAGAGAGAGAGAGAAAAGACAGATAGAGAAAATACAGAGAGACAGATAGAATACAGAGAGAGAAAGAGAAAATATACATAGAGAGAGAATACAGAGAGAGAGAGAGAAAATGTAGAAAGAAGGAATACTGAGAGAGAAAGAGAGGATGCAGAGAGAGAGAGAGAATACAAAGAGAACGAGAGAGAATACAAAGAGAACGAGAGAGAATACAAAGAGTGAGAAACAGAGACAAAGAGAATACAGAGAGAGAAAGAATACAGAGAGAAAGAATACAGAGAGAGAGAAAGAATACAGAGAGAGAGAGGATACAGGGAGAGAATGCAGAAGAGAAAGAATGGAGAAGAGAGAAAATGGAGAAAGAGACAATACAGGGAAAGAGAATGCAGAGAGAAAACACAGAGAAAGAGAGTATATTTATAGAGAGAGATCACACAGAGAGAAACAGAATACAGATAGAGATAATACAGAGAGAGAGATAGAATACAGAGAGAGAAAGAGAGAATATATATATATAGAGAGAGAATACACAGAGAGAGAGAATACAGAGAGTGAGAGAATACAGGGAGAGGAAATACAGAGAAAGATAATACAGAAAGAGAGAGAGAATGCAGAAAGAGAGAAAACGGGGAGAGAAAACTGAGAGACAATAACAACAGCAAATGTGAGTGAGCTTGCACCTCCACAGACCCGACTCATTATATTAATGGTCTAAAGTTTGGTTTGTCAAAGCCTGATCCCGTCTGATCTCAGAAGCTCAACAGGGCCGGGCCTGGTCAGGACTTGGACGGGAGACCACCGGGAAAATCAGGAGCCACAGGGGGGCGCCAGTCACAAAAACTGTTGTTGTGTCCTTAGGCAAGACACTTCACCCTCATTGCCTAATATAAAAGTGGCGTGCGTGTGAGCGTGAATGTTGGTGGTGGTTGGAGGGACCGATGACGTAGATCCAAAAAAAACGCTATATAAAAATGATGCATTATTATTATTATTATTATTATTAAAGTTTAACAAATCAATTCTATTATGTTTCTGGCAACACTTTACCGCCGAGGAGTGTGAAATGAATGCTATATTATTTTGTTTATTTCTTCGGAAAGGTCACTTATTCCCCTACTAGCATGAAGTGTGGTGTGTTTACTCGCTAACAGCTACGCGCGTTGTTGTGTTTGCAGCAGAATTTGGTAAATGTTTGGGTGGATTTCGCATTTACCCCTGAAGTAGCACAGTCTTGTACGTTACTCATTGTGCTGCCGTTTGTTTTTAATGACAGTTGTGGCATTTCTTTGGCTAACGCTGTTTATGTACAGTGTTGGGGAGTAACAGATTACATGTACCAGAGTTATGTAATCAGAGTACAAATTATGAGTAACTGTATTCGGTTACAGTTACTGTTTCAGTGAGTGGTAATTGGATTACAGTTACTTTGTTGAAATAAATGGATTACACAGAAGTATTTTCCTGTTTTCACATTTTGGGCTATATTCCTTTTTTTTTTTTTTTTTTTTTTTTCGGTAATTCCGCTCATTGCCGGACACTAAACCAGGTCTAAACTAGGACTAAACTAGGACTAAACCAGGACTAAACCAGGACTAAAACCAGGACTAAAACCAGGTCTAAAACCAGGTCCAAACCAGGTCTAAACCAGGTATAAACTAGATCTAAACTAGGACTAAAACAAGGTCTAAAACCAGGTCTAAACTAGGTTTAAACCAGGTCTAAACCAGGTATAAACTAGATCTAAACTAGGACTAAAACAAGGTCTAAAACCAGGTCCAAACCAGGTCTAAACCAGGTATAAACTAGATCTAAACTAGGACTAAAACAAGGTCTAAAACCAGGTCTAAACTAGGTTTAAACCAGGTCTAAACCAGGTATAAACTAGATCTAAACTAGGACTAAAACAAGGTCTAAAACCAGGTCTAAACTAGGTTTAAACCAGGTCTAAACCAGGTCTAAATCAGGTCCAAACCAGGTCCAAACCAGGTCCAAACCAGGTCTAAACCAGGTCTAAAAGGTCTAAACTGGGTCCAAACCAGGTCTAAACCAGGTCTAAAACCAGGACTAAAACCAGGTCTAAACCAGATCTAAACCAGGTCTAAACCATGTCTCAAACAGGATTTAACAGGACTAAACCATGCTGTGCAGACCGTGTCTCCTGATCTTCTATCAATACTATTTTTAATTTGGTTAATTAAAAACTGGGCTTTTTATTTTAGCAGACATGTTACGATACCCTAGTCTTTGCTTCTCTTCAGCAAACCAAGTAATCCAAAGTATTCAGATTACGTTACTCACCTTAAGTAATTTAATGGATTCTGTTACAAACTACATTTTGGGGTATGTAATATTCTTTTATGGAGGGGGTGATGGGGTATTAATCACTATGTCAGCTTTTACTGTCATATAAATGCTATATTCACCGAAAACAAAAATATATTAGCATGTTTTGTAAGTTTCACTTTAATTTTTGACATTCTGAGTCTCCTCCTCCCTTTGCTCCCTGTGCTAAGTCACCTTTCCTTCAGAGCTCTATCACAACACAATCAGCGTCCATCCTGCTAATGCAACTGCTGCAGGTGTGTGAAGTTGTTGTGTGCAGTTTTAGATTATGTTTTTGTATATGATTGTTGTGTGGTGTTAGCCTGATTCATCAGCCGGTTTCACTTTGTGGAAACTGTCTGACCTCGCAGCAAGGCAACGGTAGGCAGGTATCAAATCGCCGCTATTTGGTTGTGACGTACGTAATGCTCTAAATCCCGTAGGAAGAATTGCAATAACGTCTTTTTCCTTGATAAAATCCACCAAACATTCTCTTAGTTCCAGCTTTAAATCTTCGATCTCGGGAATCGTTGCCAACACAGAATGTCTTTCTTCGTCGACATCCACCTCGACCGCTTTGTTTACTGTTGTGCTGCACCACAAAAGTGACCCAGACAGACGCTTGAGTTTGACGTCATGACTTCACAGCTCTTCTCTGAACCTCTGGGGTTCTTGCAAACCTTCTAGTGTATTTTGATTCCTGACCTAGTCCTTGGAGAAAAATGAAATTGAGTGGAGGCACTAGGTGGCGCCAGCCTGGCTATGGGAGCACGGGTCATTGCAGAGACTCTCACAGCTCACTATAAGGAGGGTTTGAATGTGGCCCAGGAGAGATCACGTGTAGGGATGACATCTAAAACCTCTTCAGGCAGGTTTTTAATAGGGATGCACAATACGATACTGGTATCAGACATCGGAGGCGATGTTGAAAATTTTGGTGGATGATCGGCTTCCTAGATTCAGTTCAGCCGATATCCCATTTTGGTCTATAACCCTCTCCAGGCAGGCGTTGCAGATTTGCAACAGCTAAATGCCAATTACCTATTTACTCCAAATCCATATTTTATGAGCTTTTCTCACATCCATGCTGATAAACGTGGACGATGCAGACTGTGCAAGAACGGCTACACGCAAACGGCCTGCCAGAAGTGCAAAGTACTTTTGTTGTTTACAAAGGATAAAAATTGTTTCTTGGAGTAGCTCATGAAAAAGTGATGTTGTTCTGCCACTGTAAAGCTGTTACACTGTGCTTTATGTTCATTGTTATGAAAAGTGGAATACACATAAAGTTAGTGTTCATAGAATTTTCAGTCTTCGGTGTTAATTTACCACAGCGGAACAATGCTGCAAATCTGAAACATCCCGGAACACATAAAATTGAATTTGAGCCTGAGAGAGATAAACAGGTGTAATAAGGTGATTTACTGTCCAGTGTTGGCCCAAAACATCTCTTAATATTAAACTTGTATTTTTACAAAGCTTTTCAGTAGTACAAAACACATTTGGATATTTTTTTACTTTAGACTTTAGACTAGGACTTTTTTTTTTTACTTAATTGCAAGCAAAAATCTTCACTCTTATGCACAACAACTTAGTTTCCTTTTTCATACAAACACATTGCAGTGGATTTTATGTGCTTTTTAAAGCCATCATTGTACTTGATTCGTTTATATCTTTGCCAAGACTATTCCATAAATGAATTTCTTTCACAGTAAAGTTTTGCTCTGTAACCTTGGCTCTGGGTTGGGTTGAATCTGGATTTTTTAAACACTTGAACACTTGAACTCACACATCACAATAAATTACAATAACAAAGAGCAAAAAAATACATATAAAAATGGTAATACATTTCTAAATAAGTAGCAATAAGCGCCAAAGTTTCGACATCGGTACTGAAAGAGAAAGAGAAAAAGCTGGATCAGTGGAGCCCTAGTTTTTGTTTAACTTTGTGAAAGTGTAAAAGCTTTTTACGCTCTTCAAACCATCTCCACTCGTATGGTAGCACTAAATTTTTACAGGTCAATTAAAAGTTTTGTTTAGCTATTATTTAAGCTAAACCCATTAACTTTTATTCGTCTATAAACCCATTAGTTCCCCGCGTGTCTCCCTCTCCCTCCCTACGGCCCGTCTGTATAGTGCACTCTGTCGCATGCTTCCAGGGCTTAGTGATTGAAATGTAGGGCACTTCATTTTTCCCATAATGCATCTTGAAATGTTAAGTGGCCGTGATTAGTGGATACCGTAATTATTTCCATGAATTATTCAATAGTATGGATTCTGTGAAAGCCAAATGTTGTTGGTAATTGGCGCTACTTAAAGCCGCACTGCGTAATCATTTTCATTTTAAACATACATAGATAAAAATGTAGATAAAATTTACATTGTTGGTGTCTGCGTTGGCCCAAAATCAGAGGTGGGTTTGGGTAAGTTTAATTGTAATTTTAAAGGCAGCATATTATCAGTGTTGGGAAGGTTACTTTTAAAATGTATTCCTCTACAGATTACAGACCCCAAAATGTAGTTTGTAACATAATCCATTAAGTCAGTGGTGTCAAACTCATTTTGGTCCGGGGGCCGTATCCAACCTACTTTGATCCCAAAGGGGCCGGATCAGAAAACTCATGGCATATAAACCCCAGAAATAACAATAAGTTCAAATATTTGTGCAGAGAAACACAAATCTATTACAGAAATCTTTTTTAATTGATGAACTCTTTCTTTTACAAAATATTATAATATTATGAACAACCTGAAACTTTAAGAAAAATACAATTTCAACACAAGGTTTTAACATGAACTTGTATGTAAATAGGAATAAGTAAATTTTTCTTGGAAATTCCTGCACTCGGCTCCACTTTTCTCATTTTTGACATTTTGTTGATGAGGGTGTCACGGTCAACAGTCAAAACGATCGTCCTTTTAGAGCGTTTGGAAAGAGACAAGTCTTCATTTGTGCTGCTCTGGTGGGAGGGGCCACGTACAGAGACGCTGGAGATGCTGCTGTGCTAAACGACGCAGAAAATTACCAATATTTTAGTAGAAAATATAATTAAAATATTTTAGTAGAAAATCTGCCGAGGGCCAGATTAAAGGTCTTAGAGGGCCGGATCTGGCCCCTGGGCCGTATGTTTGACACCTGTGCATTAAGTTACTTAAAGTGAGTAATGTAATCTGAATATTTTGGATTACTTGATATTGTCGTGCTTTTTAAAACTACATGAATGTAGCGACCACATCCTGAAAATTCTTGTTTGTTCTCTTCAAATTGGTTGTTGAGCCCAAGTCTCCATGAACAGACAGTTGTTTGCTGTCGAGGAGCAAAGACTAAGATCTTAGCATAAGAAGTTTTGGCTGCATAAAGACAATTAAAAAAACACTCTTTCCTTAACCAGATTAAAAATATTATTAATCGAAATTATTTTTATATGAGATCACTACTGCCTTCAATTATGTCCATCCTACAGTTATTTGTCATATTGTTTAGTCCTGGTTTAGTCCTGGTCTAGTCCCGGTTTAGTCCTAGTTTAGTCATGGTTTAGTCCTGCTTTCAGACCTGGTTTAGTCCTGGTTTAGTCCCGGTTTAATTCTAGTCCTGGTTTAGTCCTGGTTTAGTCCTAGTTTAGTCCTGGTTTAGTCCTGCTTTTAGTCCTGGTTTAGTCCTGCTTTTAGACCTGGTTTAGTCCTAGTTTAGTCCTGGTTTAGTCCTGCTTTTAGACCTGGTTTAGACCTGGTTTAGTCCTGGTTTAGTCCTAGTTTAGTCCTGGTTTAGTCCTGCTTTTAGACCTGGTTTAGTCCTAGTTTAGTCCTGGTTTAGTCCTGGTTTAGTCCTAGTTTAGTCATGATTTAGTCCTAGTTTAGTCCTGGTTTAGTCCTGCTTTTAGACCTGGTTTAGCTCAAAATGTGAAAACAGGAAAATACCGCCATGTAATCCATTTATTTTAACAAAGTAACTGTAATCCAATTACCACTCACTGAAACAGTAACTGTAACTGAATACAATTACCACATTTTGAGTCGTCTCTCCACAGATCTGACCTGTTACTTGGTCTGGTTTGGTCTCCATGAAGATAGAAAAGTTTAGTACCAAACTGTGAAACATCCCTCCACCAGAAAAGCTCCACAATTCACCTTTAAGTAACAAAACGAGTACTTCTTCCACCACTATATTTGAACATCCATGTGAGTTTTATTCGACTGGGCTCCTGCCAAAAGCCAGTCCGCCCAGTTGTACTTATTTTCGGTAACTGTTCATTGGGTTTAGTATGCAGAAGGTGTGTGTCATGGAAAATAATTTTGTTTTTATACTTTCAACAGTCAAAAAACAAGCCAAAATTCTAATTATTGTGACGGTTTCATGCATACAATTTGAGATTTCACCTTCTGAAGAGAGTCACGCTTGATCTTTTCATTTTAGCTCAAAAACTTAACACAAAATAAACCTGTGAAGCTGTACTAAAAGCTACTAAAAGCCATTTTCGCTGGGTACCTCACAGCAAGAAGGTACCGCTAGAGAAGTACTTTTTTTTCTTTTTTACTATTCTTCTATTTCTAATTCGACTTGCAACATTTGTTTTAAAGTAACATTACTCTTACTCAGTGGTGAAAAGTAACAACGTAAAAAAGGAAAAGTACTCTACATAAGTAAAAATTGTATGTACCTGTACTCTACTTAAGTGAATTTTACTTTTACTTCACTACATTTTAGAGCAAGTATCTGTACTTTATATGCCGCTACATTTTGTAACTGGAATGAAAAGGAAAAAGTACTTTCTATATGATTTGAGCAGTGGTGGATGAAGTAATCAGTAAAAGTACAGATACAGAAGCAAAAAGTACTCAACTAAATGTAAAAGTATCATGTGAGAAAATCTACTTAAGTACTTGTGTAAAATGTACTTTAAGAGTAAAAAGTTAAAGTATTTTGCAGAGATTTTTAGAATAATGTAAGGACGAAATGAAGTGATTTTGAAAAAGAATTTATTTGGTTTTAAATAAATTCAATCGACTTCTTAATTTTTCTAGGCAGTTTTGTGTTTTTATGTATCTGGTTTGCTCAAAGTTGAGACAGAAACTCAAATTAAATGTGCTAAAAATAAGTGTCAATCATTTCAACAGGTCTCATACCATAAAGGAGAGTACTTTTTACTTTTCAGTCCAGATCTAAAATGTAGTGGAGTAGAAAGTACAAATACACGTTCTCAAATGTAGTGAAGTAAATGTAAAAATGTATCCACAGTAAAATGTACATAAGCTAAGTACAGACACCAAATATTTGTACTTTTGTACTCTCTCGTTACCTTTCACCTATATTACAATATTTTCATGATTATACATCTCATGGTATGATATTTATTGTGATATTTTGTGGAGGCAAACAAAACTGTTAATAAGCTATTTTTTCCTTTAAAATGCCTTGACAAGACTTAATCCAAAGAACTAAGACTTAAAAGTACTTATTTAGTACTCTTATTTCTTCTTGTAGTCAGCGCTGAAATGGAGCAAAGGATCATGGTCTATGTAGTTCCCTCTGTCTTGCTGCACCTTAAACTTGATTCGATATATTGTGATTGTCCACGATATTATTGTGAGAACTTTGACGATACGATATCACGATATTTCGGTTATTGTTACATCCCTAATGATTATCTATTGTTCCTTTTAAATAGATAAAACTAAACTAAATACTTAAAGGTTGTATGGAGGATTTTTTTTTTTGTTTCAAATTGTCAGTGAAAGTTTAAAATACCATTACAGAGACGCAGCAGCTTTGTAATTATGATCAAAAAAAAAAAAAAAAGAATGAAAATCTATCAACTGTGGACGTAGTGAGGCCAGATAAACATCAGCCAATAGAAAACAAGGCTCCCTCATTTTCTATTGGCTGGTAGGTCGTCAATCAAAGTCCCTACGTTTCTAGTGTAACTGACTCGATTTCGTGGTTTATGCAGCGGTTCTTAGAGGCTTTTTCAAACTGAAGCTTCCTCGCATTTCGCACAAAGTTTGTCGAGACGGCGGACGAGAATCCACGACCCGTTCGCCGCAAAAGAAAGTCCGTTTTTGAGGTCGTTGAAAGAAGAAGAGAAGGGGAAAAAGGAGCGAAGCCAAACCGAGGTGATTCTTGGAGATCTCGTCCAGCGATGGCGCGACTGAAGCGGACGAAGGGTCTAAAAACGTACGCGTCGGTCGCTAAATTATTTCTAGACGGGTCACTTCAACAGTAATTCTGAACGTGCACTGGATGTAAACAAGCGTGATTTCTAGAGTAAAGAGGAGGGAGCTGTGGAGGAGGAAGGTGGTGTCACGCAGGCACAACATTTGAAAAAGGACTGTCGCTGTATTTCTCTTCCCTTAAAAAAATCCTCTATACAACCTTTAAGTACATTTTTTATACATGATACTTTTCCTTTTCCTTGAGTAACTGTTTGCCCCTATATCTGTACTTTTACTTAAGTAACAAAACAGAGTACTTCATTCAACACTGCTCTTACTTCAGTACCATTTTTAGTTTTATTTTACCCACTTCTGTGAGCGAGATGGACTGAGATTTCTGCCCAAATACTCTGGTCAATGCTGGAATTTGAACCAGCAACCTCGTCGTCAATCCCCTCTCTCCTCTATCTCCCTTTCCTTCACAAACATTCAATCACACTCGCAAACGCATCCTCGCTTCATCTTTTTTTTTTTTTTTTTTTTCCTCCTCTGCCCTCCGTCACCCTCCGCTACCTTCTACTCTCAATCTTTTCCGCGTTCGTACTGATTTGTGTTTTTCAACCTGGCAACCCCCACGGCAACAGATCCAATTTACAGACGACGGCAAATAAATAAATAAAAACACAATAAAATGTCAAATAAATGATAAAAACACTCTTTTCACTGCCCCCTTCTCTTTCGTCGGTGTCTACGTTAGGCTAGCTAGCGTAATGACGGATCCTATTAGCGGTTAAAACTGGCATAAAATCATAAAAAAGGCAACGAATTTGTTTTAAAATGACAAAAATGTCCACGTATAGTTATTTTTTGTTTAAGTTTGAAATAGACTAAGCGGGAAGAAGTGTCTGTCTCGTGGCGACGCTAGCGTTCACAGCGCACGTAGGTGGTTTCAACATATGGTGCTAGCTAGCGATTGTGTAAGCCAAGCGTGGTCGTTTTCCATGGCAAATCAAACGGGATATGTGTTTATATTTTAATCTAAAGTGCGCAAGTAAAGGGGGCTATTGGGATAATTAACGCAGTTCTATATTTACATTCTATCTACACTTTTATATAGGGTTCCAAGCTAACGGCTAACAGGCTACGTGTGTATTTTTAGTGTTAGCGTGGGTTGTAGTTTTCTTTCTATCGTTGACTATAAGAGACAATTTATTCGCAATTATCTGGGGTTAAATAAGGAGCGAATACTGCCCTACAAAGGCAAACAGCACAAGGATCTTAACCAGAGTGTGAAAGTGAGAAAAATGATTTCAAAGCTTCTGTTTTTTTTTTTTTTTGTTTGTTTTTTTTTAAGTGTGACCAGAATTTCAAAATAAAAAGCTGGGACATCCTCATTTTTTTGGTGGTTGGAAGTGTTGGGGAGTAACAGATTACATGTACATGTTACAAGTACAATTTATGAGTAACTGTATTCAGTTACAGTTATTGTTTCAGTGAGTTTTAATTGGATTACAGTTACTTTGTTGAAATAAATGGATTACACAGAGGTATTTTCCTGTTTTCACATTTTGGGCTATATCCCCCTTTTTTTTTGTTTTTTTTCGGTAATTCCACTTATTGCCAGACATTAAACCAGGTCTAAGCCAGGTCCAAACCAGGTCTAAACCAGGTCCAAACCAGGTCTAAACCAGGTCCAAACCAGGTCTAAACCAGGACTAAAACTAGGTCTCAGCCAGGTCTAAACCAAGTCTAGGAAATTGTTATAGTATAACAATTAATTACGCATTCCGTTTCACAGTTTTATTATTAGCAACCACCAAAAAAACTGATGATGTCCCAGATTTTATTTTGAAAATCTGGTCACTCTAGTCATGTGGTAATACAGGAAGTGCTCCACTGTGTTTTTAAACTTTGCGTAAATTCACTGTAATCATTTGCATAACATCAGCTCTGGAGTTGCGAATCTGTAGCTGTTAACTTGAAAACTACCGCTTCATGAGAGCATTTTGAACTTTGGAGATGTAGACAGACTAATAACAAAAAGTTTAAACGCATCAAAAAGCTCTGTTGCACCTTGTGATGTCATGAAGTGGTCGTTTTCAAGTTACCATCTACCTTTTACCTTTAGTTGAGTTTAGAGATCGGCAATCCCAGAACTGAAATTATCCGAATGATTCTAGTGAAGGTGAATTTAAAAACACAACGGAGCACTTCCTGTCGGATGACTGTGTTAAACATGTGTGAATGAAACAAAACACAACTCCAGGTCCGTTTGTGACGAGGAAACAACATTATAACCAGTGATGGGAAGGTTATTTTTTAAATGTATTCCCCTACAGATTACAGATTACATACCCCAGAATGTAGTTTGTAACGGAATCCATTAAGTTACTGTAGGTGAGTAACGTAATCTGAATACTTTGGATTACTTGATTTGCTGTAGAGAAGCAAAGACTAGGATATCGTAACATGAGATATTTTGTCTGCTAAAAGAAAATAAAAAGCCCAGACTTTATCTAACCAAATTAAAAATATTATTGATAGAGGAGACACATCCGCGCAGCATGGTTTAGTCCTGTTAAATCCTCTTTTAGACCTGTTTTAGTCCTGGTTTAGACCTGGTTTAGATCTAGTTTACACCTCGTTTTAGTCCTGGTTTAGACCTGGTTTAGCTCTAGTTTAAATCTAGTTTAGACCTGGTTTTAGTCCTGGTTTAGTCCTGGTTTAGATCTAGTTTAGCTCTAGTTTAAATCTAGTTTAGACCTGGTTTTAGTCCTGGTTTAGTCCTGGTTTAGACCTGGTTTAGCTCTAGTTTAAATCTAGTTTAGACCTGTTTTAGTCCTGGTTTAGTCCTGGTTTAGATCTAGTTTACACCTCGTTTTAGTCCTGGTTTAGTCCTGGTTTTAGACCTGGTTTAGATCTAGTTTAGATCTAGTTTAGACCTGGTTTTAGTCCTGTTTTAGTCCTGGTTTAGACCTGTTTTAGTCCTGTTTTAGTCCTGATTTAGTCCTGATTTCGACCTGGTTTAGACATTGAGTGGAATTACCGAAAAAAAAAAAGAAAAAAAGAAAGAAAAAGGGGGGTATAGCCCAAAATGTGAAAACAGAAAAACAGGAAAATACCGCCGTGTAATCCATTTATTTCAATAAAATAACTGTAATCCAATTACCCCTCACTGAAACAGTAACTGTAACTAAATACAGTTACTCATAATTTGTACTCTGATGATGTAACTCCAGTTCATGTAATCTGTTACTCCCCAACACTGATTATAACACACACAGTTTACACTCTGCCACCTCTGTGCTACTATCTCCAGTGACCAACAAGTCTCTCTCTCTGTATTCTGGGCTACCTACATAAAATTAACCCTGACATGGTTTCGCAAGTCCAAAATAACACCAGGCTAAGTCTCCGCTGACAGTTTGCTCCGGATTCCTCAACCCATTTCTGCATGTTGGCCACAGGTATATAAGAAGTCTAATTAAACACGCGTACACACCCAGGACGGCCTACTAATATATTCATCATTCCATTCTAAAAATACGAGCGCCGCAACTTTCACATTACGTTTGCTTATGTGGAGGTAGCAGAGGTGAGCAGAGACGCGGCGATGCTCCAACGGGGGAAGGTGAAATTAGCGGAATGTGTTTGCAAACTGCTGCTCGAGGTCTGTCGCTATGGATATATCCAACACTTTGTTTCAGATTGTGCACTGAGATATTGATACGTTACAATGAGGTTTCCTGATAAAATCATGCCTGAAAAAAAAGTTGTATTTGTTTAATCTTGAAATTCTCATCTAAAATAATAAATTATAATTTAAAAAAATTTGAAGAACTACTACTACTACTACTACTACTACTACTACTACTACTACTACTACTACTACTAACTACTACTACTACTAACTACTAACTACTAACTACTACTAACTACTACTACTACTACTACTACTACTAACTACTAACTACTACTACTACTGCTACTACTACTACTGCGACTACTACTGCTGCTACTACTACTGCTGCTACTACTACTAACTACTACTACTACTACTTACTACTACTACTACTACTACTGCTGCTACTACTACTGCTGCTACTACTACTAACTACTACTACTACTATTACTACTCCTACTACTACTAACTACTACTGCTACTACTCCTACTATTACTACTACTACTGCTAGTACTATTACTACTCCTCCTCCTACTACTACTACTACTACTCCTACTACTGCTAACTACTCCTACTATTACTACTACTCCTACTAGTACTATTACTACTACTCCTACTACTACTACTACTACTACTGCTAACTACTCCTACTACTACTAACTACTACTGCTACTACTCCTACTATTACTACTACTACTACTGCTAGTACTATTACTACTACTCCTACTAGTACTATTACTTCTACTCCTACTACTACTACTACTCCTACTACTATTCCTACTACTACTCCTACTACTACTAACTACTCCTACTACTATTACTCCTACTACTACTAACTACTAACTCCTACTACTACTTTTACTCCTACTACTACTACTACTAGTACTATTACTACTACTCCTACTAGTACTACTACTACTACTAGCATTATTACTACTACTCCTATTACTCCTAGTACTATTACTACTACTACTATTACTACTACTACAACTATTACTATAACTACTACTACTACAACTACTACAACAACTACTACTACTACTACTACTATTACTACAACTACTACTACCACTACCTCTACCACTACTACAACTACAACAACTTCTAATACTACAACTATTACTACAACTACTACAACTACTACTACATCCACTACAACTACTACTAGTACTACTATTTCAAGGTTCTATATTATGTGAAATTGACTCCTGTGAGCTTTAAAACATGTTTTAATGTTGTTACCTCCTCGAAAACAGACCTGGAGTTCTGTTCTGTTTGAATCACAAATGTTTGAGTAATCTTTTATTATTAGATTTTCTACATCTCCAGAGCTCAAAATGCTCTGTTCCACCTTGTGATGTCACGAAGTTGTTTTGTTTTTGTTGAGTTTTTTTTTTTTTAACCTTTTATTTAGTAGTATTATTTTAGCTATACATGTATCCCTAATTTCAGACTTCCGGTCAATGCGCAGTGCATATTGGGAAGGATCCTCCGAAAAAGTGATCATCAAATCATTATGTTTGATGTGTCTATTGTCAAAGCCGATCTTTTCAAGTCTTTTGAACCATGTCGCTTTTGTTTGTGGTTCTGATATTGTCATATTTTAGTTTTGGGATTTGGACATCGTAATTGTGTGATTGTTGGATGTCCTAACAGCGGAAAACAGCTCGAGAAATGGGCTTCGGAAGTTTATGAACTCAATAAATTCAAAAGGGAATCAGATGTGTGTGACTGCAAACCTCTTTTCAAACTGTTTCCCTTCCCAACGGAATTGAAAAATAGTGAAAGGCGAAGGCGATGGAAAGGAAAGGAAACCTTTGACTGCCTAAGAAATCATCCCGAGTTTGCAGCGAACATTTTGTATGTGGAGCGTCGCTTTCTATATTACCACTTGACATCACGAGGTGCAAAAGAATTTTCTTTTTGAGAGAAAAACTCAGCTTAAACACGCAGGTTTTGTGTGTTAAACATGTGTGAATGAAACAAAACACAACTCCAGGTCTGTTTGTGATGAAGAAAAAATATTATAACTAGGACTGAATATCACTCAGAAGTTGTTGTCAATACGATACATACCTTCATACATAATCCACAATACAATTCAGTACAATATATTTCAAAATGATTCGATACGGTTCAATAAAAAATAATGGCTAAATCATGGAGGTGATATTAAAAGTGTTTTAACTAAACCACTTCTTGTGTAAAGTTCATATGAAACACATACATTTTAATCTTCAAAACAGCAAAAATGCCAAATGTGTCGCATAAACGAGTTTCCTTCCTCTAAACAAACAACAAAACTGTAGCGCTGTAACAAAATAATGTAAAATATGCCACATATGGCGATAAACCGATACAGCAGCCCACGATATCAACACTGTATTGTCACATTAAACGATAAGATATACTGTCTAAATCAGACTTGGAGAGACTTATCCATGCATTTGTCTCCAGTAGGTTAGATACTGTAATGTTCTGCTCACTGGTCTCTCCAAACGAGCTGTGAGACGCTGCAGAACATCCAGAACATCCAGAACGCTGCAGCTCGGGTCCTGACTCGAACTAGGAAGTACGAGCACATAAGTCCTGTGCTCAGGTCTCTGCACTGGCTCCTGTGCCTCAGAGAATAGACTTTAAAGCAGCTCTGCTTGTACAAGTCTCTCCATGGCCGAGCACCAAAGTTCATCTGTGACATGTTAGTGTCATATGAACCATCTCACACTCTGAGGAGCTCAGGGACCAGCCTCCTGCTGGTGCCCAGAGTCACGACTAAACAAGGGGAGTCAGCGTTTCAGGTTCATGCAGCTAAAACCTGGAACAGTCTGAACATGTGAGACAGACTCTTCTGTGACGCTGTTTAAATCCAGGCTCAAAACGGTTCTGTTTCACTGTGCATATGACTGAACTGAACACTCTTCTCTCTAATTTATGTCTCTCTTTTTTTAAAATTTTAATCTTTCATGATTATTTATGTTTTGATTTGTTTTTATTGTGATTTTAATGTATTTCTTATTTTGTAAAGCACTTTGAATTACTTTGTGTACGAATTGTGTTATACAAATAAACTTGCCTTGCCTATTGATATTTCAATATTTTTGCACACCTCTATAACATCAGAAAAAAGCGTAATATGGGCCTTTTAATCTCTGAATCCTTAAATGAATAAAAATATAAATGATGAAAAGAAAATTTGTGAAGAATTTGTGTTTCATTAAAGAAAAAAGTACAAAAACTACTACTACTGCTACTCCTACTAACAACTACTTAATAAAGTATGTCAAAGAGTCTTCATAATGATCAATTTGTATCTAAAGGTACATTAAAATCAGGCTAATAATGACATTTTAAAGACATTGGAAGGTACAGTAAATAAAACATCTCTCTCTGTGCTGCCTGTTTTATTAGTGGGTGGGATGTTTCAGGCGGTGAGTGAACAGTTTGTCCTCAAAGTCGACGTGTTAAAAGAAATATGAAAACGGTGGAAGCGAGGATTCGGATTGGCTGCAGTTTGATGGAGAACAATATGTGATAACTGGGTCAGAGCACCTAAAAATGGCACTTCTTGTGGGTGTGCAGTGGTCAGTAGCTTTCCAAGGTCCTCCTATACTTCCTAGAGAAACGCAGCAGAACCACCAGCCTCTTCAGCCTCTCCATTTCCTCCTCTTTTTCCAACGGCGCATCGTCCTCTGCGTTTGACCCAATGAAATAGCCTAAGATTTGAACATGATCGATCTACTGTCCGTAACTACCAACCAGAAACTAAAATTATATTACCAAAATTTTATAAAAACTCAAGATTTTTAGTCAGAAAACCACCAGATGTGTAAATTCCTTCAAAATACACTCTAGAAACTGAACACATGACCTTCTTGCGGTGAAATGAGGTGCTTAAACTATGTCACCACTTCTCCTGAGTGCACTCTTCAGTAGAATATTTGTACCAATAAAGCTGCATGGATCGAAAAAATAAATAATAATGTGAATGTAACCCTGGTTCTATGAGTGGGTTGGAGCGTACACGTGCGGCTCTATTGCTGATGTTTTGTTCGTGGACTTTGTGCGCGTCTGTCTTAGCTCTGAACTGCCCTTAAAATTGCTGACATATTTCAGACAGTTTTCTCAGAATTACCAACTCGATGGAAATGTGGAAAGTACAGAAAAACAACACTTCCATGGCTGGTATGGCTTTACAAAGTCTGATCTCGTCAGATCTCAGAAGCTAAGCAGGACCGGGCCTGGTTAGTACTTGGATGGGAGACCACTTGGAATTCCAGGTGCCACAGTGGTTCGCCAGTAGCAAAAACTGTTGTTGTGTCCTTAGTAGGGATGGGCATTCGATGAAATTTTCTTAATCGATCGTCGGAAGAATTAACGATCAATTATCGATTACATCATTAACGTTTTTATATTAAAATGATCATCATTATTCTGCATAAATAAATTCAACTTTACGACATATAAACTGTAACGACTCTAGAGCCACATCAGCCCGTTTGACATTATGTGTTTAATTCAGTTTTGCGAAACTCTCACAGAAACGAAACTTAAAACTGCATCGCTAATTTGCATAAACTAAGCGAAGATAAAACTACAGCTCTTGTGTCGCTGATGCGGTCAACTTCTGTCGGATTAAAAGACATGACTCAGTAGAATACAGGTTAGTGTGACCAGATTTGCATTTGTCAAAACCAGGACAGGTGGGGATTCGTCATCGACATTGCACGACTCTCACTTGGCAAAGCTTTTTCCCACTGGACACCGAAACATATGTGCTGCTTTATACACTGTGCACATGGCCTCACACTTGTCTGGAACGCAAGTCATCGTTAAATACGCATTTGTGCTTCGGTACGTTGCAGGCGGACTGATTGTCTGTGTTTGCTCGCTCCTTCTGAGTGCAGAGAGCCGCATGTACGGACCCCTGTTTGGTCACACTACGCACAGCAACCTACATTCGGTTTGTCGATTAAAATTAACGTAATCGATGAAATCCTTAATGATCAATTATCGATTAATCGACTAATCATGCCCATCCCTAGTCCTTAGGCAAGACATATCACCCACATTGCCTAGTATGAAAGTGGTGTGAGCGTGAGTGTTGGTGCTGGTCGGAGGGACCCATGGCGCAGATCGGCAGCCTCATTTCCGTCAGTCTGAATGAATAACGAACTGTAGTGCTGTGGGTATCTTAAAAGGTGCTAAATAAATACAATGATTAATTAATTAATTAACTTCTGTTTCTTGTAAAAAAACAAACAAAAAAAAAACAACAAAACAAAACAAAAAAAAACTTGAAAAACCAGCCTTCTTAAACTGAGCTATAACTTAATTTAACTATATTAGCTATAACTGGTTGTGCCAAATGTCTGTCTCCATGGAGATAGACTGACGCCATACTGTGGAACATTCCTGAAAATGTAATTACAGTGATATCACCTCCACCAGGAAAGTTACATAATTCACCTTTCATTGTCCTCTGTATTTGACCCACTGAAATACCTGAAATATCTGCTGCTATCCAACCAGAAACTAAAACTATTTGACCAAATTTTTATAAAAACTCAATATTTTTAGTCAGAAAACCAACAGATATGTATAAATTCCTTCAAAATACAAGTCTAGAAATTGAATCCATGACCTTCTTGCAGTGAAGTGAGGTGCTTAAAACTATGTCACCACTTCTCCTGAGTACTACTACACTCTTCAGTAGAATATTTGCACTAATAAAACTCATAAAAACATTAAAGTAACCCCGGTTCTATGAGTGGGTTTGGATCGTACATGTGTCGCGCTGTTGCTGATGTTTTATTCGTCGACTTCGTGTTCGTCTGCCACAGTTTATCGAGTTCATATAGAAAGTAATGAACTGCCCTTGGACACGCTAACATATTTTAAACAGTTTTCTCACAATCCTATTTCTCCTATTCAACTCCTATTTCTTGAAAAAAATTAATAAAATAAATAAAAAAACCTGCATTCTTACTGTGACCTATACCAACACCATACTGTGGAACATAACGTGACATCTACTCCACCAGGAAAGTTACACAGTGAACCTATAATTGTTCTTGTAGAAAAACTAATTGTCCTCTGCATAAATAGATAAATAGATTTTTAGTAAGACTGTGTCCTCTGCGTTTGACCCAGTGGAGCAGGGGTGGGCAATTATTTTTTTCCAAGGGGCCACATGAGAAACAGAAAATATTGTGGAGGGTTGGGCCAAAATGCGTAACTCAAAGGTTGTATAGAGGATTTTTTAAGGGAAAAGAAATACAGCGACCGTCCTTTTTCAAATGTTGTGCATGCGTGACACCACCTTCCTCCTCCACAGCTCCTTCAGTAGAAACACCTCCTCCCGCCTCTTTACTCTAGAAATCACGTTTGTCTACATCCACTGCATGTTCAGAAGTTTCCTGTCTAGAAATAATTTAGCGACCGACGCGTCAGTTGTTAGACCCTTCGTCTGCTTTGTTCGCGCAATCGCTGGAAGGAATCTCCAAGAATCACCTCAGTTTGGCTTCGCTCCTTTTTCCTTTCTCTTCTTCTTTCAGCGACCTCAAAAACGGACTTTCTTTTGCGGCGAACTGGTCGTGGATTCTCATCCGCCATCGCAACAAACTTTGTGCAAACTGCGAGGAAGCGACAGTTTAAAAAATCCTCTAAGAACTGCTGCATAAACCACATAATCCCTGCGCGCCAGTGAGTCAGTTACACTAGAAACGTAGGGAGTTTGATTAACAACCTAACAGCCAATAGAAAATAAGGGAACCTTGTTATCTATTGGCTGATGTTTATCTGGCCTCACTACGTCCACAGTTGATAGATTTTCATATTAATTTTTTTTTTTGGTCATCACAGTTACAAGGCTGCTGCATCTCTGTCATGGTATTTTAAACTTTCATTGACAATTTGAAACAAACAAAAAAATCCTCCATACAACCTTTAATTCTGCGTAATATTAATTTTATTTCTTTAGTAAATAGTATTGTTTTGACATTGTTTTGACAAGCTGGTAAGACTGGGAAGAGTTTATGTTATCACTAAGCAATGAAAACGTGAGACTGCCTTATGAAAAATGTTCCAAAAACACTTCTAAAATAAAAACAATGCAGCTTTAGTCCATCATGTATGAGGACAAATTATAATATGTTTATTTTGTAATTCCAAATTAGTCTAGTCTAGTCTAAAGTGAATGGAGAAAACCACTGCCGCACCAGACAAGTGTCAGTTCAGTCTAAGAATTGAACCCGGGACCTACTTGCTGTGAGGCGAGGTGCTTAAAACTATGCCAGTCCTTCTCCTGAAAGCACTACACTCTTAAGCAGAATATTTATGAATGAAAAATTGTAGTAAAGTCGTTTGGAGAAATCGCTTCTCTGAAAAGTGGGTCGTGACAAAGTGATCAAGGACACAAAGTCCGAGCGCGAGGAGGGCGACAGGAAGTCCTGCTCTGGTTTGGTTCAGAGGAGAGTGAAGGAATATATTACAGAAGTAGTACAACCCAGAGTGAATACTACTACTGAACTTAAAGATGCACTGTGTAACTTTTCGGTTGGGGGTCCATCACCTGCTTGTGTCTATGGAGATGTCATTTATTTGCCTGGAATGTTCCACAGTGTGACATTAAACAGCTCTATGTTATATTTATTCAATTAGAGGTGGTTTTATAGCTCAAAAATACTTAGAAAAAAAGGCATTCAGACTCTAAGCGGTGTCGCCTCTCCACAGATCTGACCTGTAGCATGGTCTGATTTGGTCTCCATGAAGATAGAAATATCATACTATTCCAGACAAAGCAATAACATTTGCATGGAGAAAACCATTTGACCAGGCTTCCCACGATCATGGAAATCCTGGAAAAGTCATGGAAATTGAAAATGCAATTTTCCAGGCCTGGAAACGTGATGGAATTTTAGCATCTCTTTCACGCAACTACAGCATTCTGTTAAGTTATCAATAGGCTATTATGATTATTTTGTTTAAAAGAGACGACAATAAATGCACTGACAGTATTTTGAATGTTAAAAAACTATAATACCAAACCATAAGGTGAGTGGAAAAAGTTAACATTTCATATTTAGCCCTAAAAATATGATCAATTCTACACATGTAGATGATGTAAAGTCATGGAAAATTCACTTTAGGTCATGAAAAGTCATGGAAAGATGTGAAATTTTGTCAGTGAAAAAGTCCCGCATTTTCACGACTGCTTTCACCTGGGGATGTAACGATATCCAAATCTCTCGATACGATATTATCATGATATGCAGCTACAGTGCAGTTATTTCATTGTGTAGATTGGACTGAAACTGCAGCAAAGGATCATGGTCTACGTAGTTCCCTCACGTTTTTAGCTGTTTCTGCACCAAAACAATGAATTTAAGTGAATTAACTTGCAATTCACCCTACATGTGTAGAACTGATCAGACTTTTAGGGCTAAATATGAAATGTTAATCCTTTCCACTCACCTTATGGTTTGGTATTATAGTTTTTTAACATTCAAAATACTGTCAGTGCATTTATTGTCATCTCTTTTTAAACAAAAGGTGCAGACGTTCAAAAATAATCATAATAGTTTAATGACAACTTAACAAAACACTATAGTTGTGTGAAAGAGATACTAAAATTCCATGACTTTTCCAGGATTTCCTTGATTGTGGGAACCCTGTAAATAGGGACGTCTGGTCACCCAATCCATATCTGATCCAGAACTCAATTCAGTGCTACAAATATCAGTTAGTAGTAGCAGAGTAAGTTAATAATGAGGTAAAACACATAGTCTAACATAGCATGGCAGAGCATTAGTATCACAGAAGTCCATACAGATCACATAATACATCTCCTTTAAGTTACATAATCAGAGCATAAACAGTTCTATCACAGCTATCATATTTTCCCATATCGCCGGGCTAGCTCCTTTAGCTCACTCTTTCGCTCCATCCATCTCCCTGCATCTCCCAAACGCTACAAATGAATTTTAATACGGCGTGCCAATACTATCGATCGGCGCTCTGCTTATGAGTGCCTTATTGAAATATAAGAAGCTCGGTCTACTCGTTCCCGGCCAGGATTGAGAGCTAGAAGATGCTGAGGTCCACAGTGTAAAATGCAAATGTGTTGGGCTTTTCTTGCCATATTTTCCCGTCGCTGCAGCTCCAAGCAGCCACCCCCACACGCTAACACAATATCAGAGCATGTGCGAATTACGTGACGGTACTTATGAAATAAAGATATGGATTTGAAAACACGTGTAGTAATCTTTAGCTACAGACATTCACTATGGGGTAAAATCACATCTGAGGATTTTCTTGGCAATTTTATGGTGGGTAGAGTGGCCAAGTAAGACTACAAATACTTCAGAAATAATATTACTCAAGTAACTAACTACTGGTCCAAAATGTACAACTGTGTATGTACAGTACCGTAATTTCCAGACTATTGAGCGAACCTGAATATAAGCTGCATCAACAAAAGTTTAACCAAATTTTTAAATTGTACATATTATGTCCGGAATACAAAATTAGTTAGTTAGGGGATGCACTAGGGCTGGGCGATATGGAGCAAAAAATATATCTCGATATATTTTGCTATATCTCGATATACGATATATATCTCAATATGTGTACAAGAAAAATAACCCCCCAAAACTACTGCAAAAACAAATATGCCAAATTCCACAAGGTCTTTTTTTTACTGAAGTGCAAAGAGGTGGTGGTGCTTCTGCTACATTGAAGATTATAAAATCCCATATTACATAAATAATCATTTAACCGTAAAATAAAAGAAATACATATTGCCTTCTTTTCATTCAAAAATAAAACAACACGAGTTACACATTATTAATTAAAATCTTCTACATAAATAAACTTTACATTACTAAACTTTATAACATATAAACCATAACCACTTTAGAGCCACATCAGCCCATGTGAGATTATAATGCGTTTAATGCAGTTTTGCGCACATGTGTTTACGTTTTACAGAAACTAAACTTAAAAGTGCATGGCTCATTTGCATAAACAGCGTATTCCTTGTGCCGTTGATGCTGTTTAGCTTCTTTTGGACTAAAGGACACGATTCGGTGGAATATGAGGATGTGCTGCTGATGTTCTTATCTGTAAATGGTGGAAAAGGTTCGTGGTGCTAGAAGCACACGACCTTGGCGATCGACTGGTAGATCGCGATCGATGTATTGAGCACCCCTGCTACAGACTGTATATATGAATGGACAATGTGCCAAACAAAGAATCCGTCTATATATTCGCCGCATTGTTGTATAAGACGCAGGGTTTAAAGTGTGAGAAAAAAGTAGCGGCTTATAATTTGGAAATTATGCTACGACTAAAAAGGACTGCACGTATAAGATAAAATTTGATCTTAAATTGCATAAACATGACCCCAGATACGAGGTAAACATGTCCAAATAAAATACAGCTTTTACTGATAACAAGATTTATTCTTAATTACAGAAACATTGGACACGACGGACAAGTTGTTTATGTTGTAATGGATGTTTTGGTTCTCAAGGCCTTAAGCTTGTTTAAGTTTACTGATTTATATATAGCGCATTTAATTCAGACTTGTGAAAAGAAATGTTTGTGCAGTAGTGGGTGCAGTCCACAGTTCAAGTGGGAGAGAGTTTCATGGTTTGGGTCCACAGTCGCTGAACTGTGTAGGCAGATGTTGAGCTTCCTGGGGACCGTGAGGAGTGTCGGCTCTGAAGAGAAGTCCCGATGGATGATTTTCGGTCAGAATGTCTTTGAGGCAAGAGGGGGCAGTGTCGTCGAGTGTTTTATGAAGTGTGAGTTGTAATTTGAACTCTGATCTTTCTTTTACTGTGAGCCAATGGAGAGAGTATAAAACAGCAGCTGAGTTTTGATTATAACAGAAAGCAGAATGAACCTCACATGAGTCGTGCATTTGGGTTGCCAGTTTCAGTGACAAAATCCAGTGTGTTTAAACCTAAAATGTCTCTCTCTGATCTGTCACTACCTAAACCCCAGCACCTGTAGCCGGTCATGACTCTTTGTCGCTCAGTGAGGGAATTCTGAAGGTTCTGAGCTTTCACATGAGGCTTGTACATAAACTGAGAAGGAGACACACTTGGATATGTCCTCTATCTGCAGGTTAAGGCTCTGGAAACACAGGTTCAGTTGTGATCACAGATTGTATAAAGAAAAGGACTAAGTGAGCGTGGTGTCATCCATAGCGTTCAGCTCCAGGCAAATGAAGTTCGGGTTGTTTGCGGTTACAGGAGTGAATTTGAGGCCAAGAAACAGGATTTTTTGAATGGACAAAATTGTGGAAAAACAAACAAAAACAAAAACATGAGGATCGTGTAGAGTGGGTTAATACGAACATTTTAAGACCAAAATAATGAGGCTCACTGCAGCAGTCACAGAGAGAGCGGCAATATTCCAGTGTAAGTCAATGGGAGCCAATGTCAGTAGGAGCCGGAAGAGCCACATGTGAACTTCCTATTTGGAGTGCGGCAGATAGCATGTTAACTATGACAGTTTATATCAGTGTTTCCCAAACTTTTTTTTCTGGGGACCCATATTTTAAAAGTCACAAATCTTCGTGACTCAAGTCAATAGACATTAGCAGCTTTGCGCACATTTGTTTACGTTATATAGAAGCAAAACGTAAAACCACATCAATTATAAGTGATAAAAAATAAAATAAAATAAAAAAAATAGCTTGCTCCTTGAGCGCTGATGTGTCAGCTTCTGTCGAACTAAAGGACACGACTCAGTGGAATATGTGAAAATCAGTTTGAGGTCAGTAAGCACAACTAGAATTACATAAGGTGCACTGGATTATAAGGCACACTGTCAATTTTTCTGAAAATTAAGGTATTTTTACGTGCACCTTATAGTCCGAAAAATATGGTACTCAAGTTTTAAACATGGAAAAACACTTATCAGCAAGGCGGTGCTGCCGAAAAATGAGGAGCCAAGGGTGTGCAAAGACGTATGTATATATACACATTGCAGACCTACATGTAGATTGTAACAAGGCGACCCAAAAAAAAATCTCTTGCCACCCACTTGAGGGCTGCGACACAGTCTTGTGTAACAATAGTTTATATCATAGAACTATAATAAAATCTGGAAGATGAATCCAAGATCGAATATATTGTTTTCAATGGTCTGTGCTCATTGATGCATTGGCCCAATTTTTTTTTTTCTCTTGCGCATATACTTCCTCGATAGGGGCTAGTGCCTCCCACATGTCTGATGTCTGTAACGTGCACGGCGTGGAGCGTATGGACCAATCAGAGCGAGAGCTGCAAAAGCAAAATTTTAGGTACTTTGAGGATTTTAAAATTTTCAAAAGTTGTTGTGAAAATAGAAAACAATCCCTACAAAATTCAACCTTTGTGAAAGTTGTCGATGCCCTGTCAGCCGAACACGGGCAGTTTTGAGTCCCAAAAAATTGCATTGTGCTTCTATGGGGGAATTCTTTCTGGGCCTAAGCTCCCGGGAGCTGCAGTACCTGGAGCGCCCACTAGTCGGTTTCGAGCAGGGACAGAGGGGTAGTGCCTTCTCCAGTTTTTATTATAAAACCAAGGTTTATATATACAGTCTATGGTGGTGATCATATTACTGAAACCAAACACAACTATGTATGTTTTTGAGAAGTAAATTTTGCATAATATGAGGCCTTTAATAACAGCAAGGACAAAACATTTTTTATAAATCCATGAAATCTCGTATTTTCATAGGATAGACCACAAAAAACGTATGAAAGTACACAGACGATCCCATTTAAAGCCCATCACAATACAGTAGCCCGGGATTAGAACGCACAGTGACATTATTACATCAGTAAAACTACAGTCATGCTTTGTACACTGGCCTATATAGACTGCATCTTCTCCTCCTGATCTGATAGCAGTCATGGATATAGGGCATCTTACGCAACACTTAGCCTGGGTGCAGATGGGGGCCGAAGCTCTGATCTCCCGCTGGGCCCTCCCCCTCTCCGTATCCCTCCACGGCTCATGGATACAGTGCGGCGAGAGAGAGAAGTAGTGCCATTTTTACAAGTCCTCTGACAGGCACATTAGTGAAGGAGTATGGCGTTTCCAAATAGCCCCTTGAACTGTCAATCAAGAGCCGAGTGGACAGAGCCAAACTGAGTGTAAGATGTGTTTAGTGTCAGCGGATTAGGATCAGTCATTGTCCATCTCGCGACAGCTTTAGATAATCCGATTTTGGATTCTTGACTTGATTTGTTAACTTTTAGGACACTTTCGCTATGCATGAGAAGTAAAGAAGCGTATGAAAATGGCTGTGTAAAGAAAGTCTGGGAGTCGCGGGGTCGCTTCAAGGTTCGATACCATGCTCAATAGGCTCACGATATTATCACGATGTGGCGATAATCGATATATCGTACATGATATTCTGCAGTATATCAGCATTTTCAAAAACAACACTTTTTAACAACAGTATTTCTTTTTTAAACCACTCATTTGCTATCCAGTGCCTCCGCTCAATTTAATTTCTCTCCACCGACTAGGTTAGAAATCGGAATACACTAGACGGTTTCCAAGAATCCCGGAAGTGCGAATCCGGGCACCAGTCAATCAGCGAAGAGCCATACATTCTGTGTTGGCAACGATTCCCGAGATCGAGGATTTAAAGCGGGAATAAAGAGAATGTTTGGGGAATTTTATCAAGGGGAAAGACGTTATTGCCCTTCTTCCTACGGGATTTGGGAAAAAACTTAATATACCAGTTATGCCCGTTAGCGGCGCATTACATACGTCACGACCAAATAGCAGTGATTGGTTAAATTTAAAAAAGTACCCGCCTACCGTCGAGCGAACGAATCCTAATGCTGCGAGGTCAGATGGTTTCTACAAAGTGAAACCAGCTGATGAATCAGGCTACTACTTTCCTATTAAAACATAACATTAACATTAAAACTGCATAAACATGTGAGCTCTCTCATTTGTGGACCACATTTGGAATATTCTGGTAAAATTCAGACTCAAATATAGAACTTTGTTAACCTGAGAAAAATAAGAATTTGGTGCTTCGATTGTTGATTGATTTTCTCTTTCCTGCTTTTTCCCTTGACTTTTTTTTTTTTTTTTTTTTGCCGTGTTTGTTTTGAATCAATCTGGCCTCACGATTCTCGGATGTGAAGGGTCAGGCTCATCCAGAGAAAAGGTGTGAATTTGTAGGTTTTACACCAACGCGAGTCAACACAAGCTTCTAAAGCCACTTTACTATGCTATTTCATGTCAGTATTCCAAAGCTAAAGTGTGAAGGACAGCAAGAGTAGTACAGTAGCAGCGAGGTCCTGACATCGATGGATCAAATGCTGACATAAATTCTTTGATTTTTGTATAATAAAATGTAAAAAATAAATGTATAAATATTTTTTTTACATTGCATGAATATTTCTTTGTTATTTAGAAGGGATGTGACGATATCCAAATCTCTCAGTACAATATTTATAGCGATATTTTGGAAAAGCTGTGGTAATTGTAGATAGGATGTTTTTTTGCTTTTAAAATATATTGACAAGATTTTGGTGTGAATTATTTCCATCATAATCCCAAGAATTTAAGTAAAAAACATATTTCTTCATGTTGTCTGCACTGAAATGAATCATGGGATATGCAGTTCCATATGTTTATGAGATGTTATTACAATAAAATAATGCATTTAAGCAAAGGAACTTGTAATTCGATATATTGTCACAGCCCATGATATTATTGTGAGACTTTTGACGATACGATACGATCACAATATTTCGGTTATTGTTACATCCATATTATTTAGCTTTCCTGCAAGTCCAATAATGATAATGTGGACATAGTGTGCATACTTTCAATATTTCAGCCCAAGTCCCTGTAGGACATAGGGCCTATTGGTTTTGCAACAGTAAGTGCAGGGGTGAGTCAAATTTGGCACAGTGACTTGAGATCAGCTCTGTCAAAAAAGTCCAGGAGGTCAGATCTGTAGTTTACACGGTGTTGCCATGGCGATGAAACATGTCAGTGCCTCCAATGTGTGTGGAATTTGTCTGTTTAGTGAAATGTACAGCCCAAAGCCACAATAACACAGAGACAAGTGGCTCGTTGGTGCCATCCTTCAAGGAACAGTCTGGAATTTCAGACAGAGGACCTCATTTCCTAGTGAGCCAGAGTGTTGGAGACGTGCGGAGACACTATTTTAAATATTCCATCCAGTTCTTGTATTTGCAGAGGTCACTGGTGCTAGGCTAGTGCATGTTAATGGTCATAGTTATCCTGCCACTAAAAACAGTCTTATCCACTCCACAAAACACCTGAAGCAAAACAATTATAACACCAGACTGTTGAAGTAAATGTCTGTGCCGATAGAAAAATTTTAGAAGTAAAACCAACCTTACATTTAGTTTAGGCGGACTGATATATGAGAAAATAGTCCCTCAACATGCGACATACGATTCATGCGATGCAAGGTTAGTTTTATTTCAAACATAGTCCAATGAGGTTCATTTGATCTTCTGATAAATTATGTTATTACAAAATACGGAAATGTGCCCACGGGACTATAAACTGGGACGAGGGGGCTTTTTTACTCTCACACACCTGGGATACTGTCCTGAGGAAGTCGGACTGCAGATGGCGCTGTCGTCCTATCTCTCGTAGGAAGACAGTGCCAAAACCTGTATATAAATCAGCAGACTGGACAAACAAACTCTTGGTCTGAAAAAAGAACCTAATAACATAATTTACACACAGACATTTATATCGACAGTTTGGTGTAATAATAGTTTTGCTTCGGGTGTTTTGTGGAGTGGGTAAGACTGTTTTTAGTGGCAGGATAAATATGACCATTGACATGCACTAGCCTAGCACCAGCGACCTCTGCAAATACAAGGACTGGATGGAATTTTTAAAAAAGTGTCTCCACACGTCTCCCACACTCTGGCTCACTAGGAAATGAGGCCCTATGTCCAAAATTCCGAACTGTCCCTTTAATGAGTAGCAAACTGCACAAGTGTGAACACCGCTTGCAGCTTTCATTGTAAACACGCTGTTGGTCACATTGGTATTAGACATTTACATTTTCAAACTTAAAATAAAGTCTACTTTTGGAAAAGACTTTATAAACTGCACCTTAATTTCCAATCTGGCATCGAAACATCTTCTACTGTCAGTGTTGGAAATAACGGAAGCCCTGAGAGGCAAGAAAAAAAAAAAAAATGAGGCAGATCATTTGGGCTCTATTTATATTATATTTATATAAGTGTTTTTTTTTTCACCAACTCAAAAAATAAATAAATAAATAAAAATTTCTACAAAAAAAAAAAAATTATACTTTTTTTTTTTCCCTAAAAAAAATTTTTTTTTTTTTTTTTTTTTTTCTTCTTCGCTGTTGATGTGGCTGACAAAAAAAAAAAACAGCCCAAGTGTTTTCCTGGTGTATTCCTATAAGCACCACACTTCAGCTCCGGCAAACCGCCAGAGATTTGGCTTATGGCCTTAGGTTCTGGGTTGGGACGTGGGAGGTCGGGGATCAAAACTCACCTGGTCCGGGTTGTGTGTTTTTATTCTAGCTGAATTCAGTCTTTTCATGAGTTTTATGTTTTATGTTCTCTTTTATGAGTAATATGAGAAGTAAGATCGATGCATCACTGATCCGCTGTCATTCCGTGAGAGCAAGAGTTGGGATCACTGCTCCAGGCTGGAAGACAGAATGCCGCACTGCCTCCGGTTTTAGCGGGACTGAGGTGCGCCCTGACCTGAACAGACATGAAAGGACCAGGACTGAACCAGGACTGTTGGGAGGGGCCCGGAGGTGCGTCCGTCGTAGACCGTTGGATGATCGCAGCGTCTCTCTCGCTCTTTCTCTCTCTCTCTCAAATCCCATCACAACGAGAACGCGCAAAATGTCCACTCACACGGAACACGGCCGCTCTACACGTCAGGACGCACCAGATGACCTGCCTCTTTTTTTTTTTTCTCTTGCCTCTCAGGGCTTCCGTAGAAATAAACAATGAAACAATAAATAAAGAATCCATTTGGGATTCTGAGCGCCTAATTCAACCATGCATTTGTTGAGGATTCAGTTTAACCGTAGAAATACTCAGAACACACCCGATAATGGTTTATTTACCAGTGATGCAACAATCCTGGGAAAATTGAAACCGAGTGATTCCTGAGGCTCAGAGCAAAACGGCCGGTAAACAGGATTATTGATACAAGCGTGACTGAAGCGAAATACAACTCCGGGTAAGTTCAAGCTCGAAAAAAGTCCATTTGGCATGGCATGAGTCCTTTTAATACAAATGTGTTCTGCGTGGGTATTTTTGGCCATCTCCTGTGCTCTTTTGTCCTCTCTGTGTTGCCGTAGAGAGAGAGTGCAGCCCTGTGTTGTGAACGTCAGGCAGGATTATCATGGATGACTTGATGTACATGTATTCTCCCACTACATTGTGTTGCTTTTTTTCCATTACAAATTCAGTTCTTCTCTATTTGTACCACGCGAACAGTGCAACCGCAAGCCCTGTTTTTGGCATCCTCTTTCAGCTCTACTTCACTCAACCTTAATTTAAACGCATATGGTCATTTATGTAATAACTACTGTGAATTATTGTAGTGAAAAAAATATGAGTTTTTTTGGTTAGGACTGGTTTGTGTCCTGTGAGAAACTTTGAAACAGTATTTGAAGATTTTAAAGGTCCTATATTACGCAGAAAATTGACTCTTTTGAGCTTTCCACCATGTTATAATGTTGTTACCTCTTCAAAAACAGACCTGGAGTTGAGTTTTGTTTCATTCTCACACGTTTGAGTAACACTTTATAATTAGTCTGTCTACATCTCCAAAACTCAAAATGCTCTGTTCCACCTTGTGATTTCATGAAGCGGTAGTTTAGACACTCAAAGCAGTCATTATTACTCGTGACATATATTAAGTATCGCATTTTTCGGACTACAAGACACACTTAAAATCCTTTAATTTGCTCAAAAATCAAATGTGCGTCTTATGTATTAATTCTGGTTGTGCTTACTGATCTCGAACCGATTTTATGTGGTCCACGGCGCTCAAAAATCTGTCACAATGTTTTAGTACGACTTTGGTAAAGTACGAAGCCGCACCGCCTGATGGATTTTCAGAGCATTACGGCTACTGTAGTCAGGAGCTACGCAGAGTAAAGGGTGAAGTACAGTTCTGCGTGGACTCAACGCGTACTGCCGCCTTTGCCTTTCGCCGTCATTTTAGATTTATGGATCTGCGTCGAGGTCTGTGCACCGCGAAGTAATTCACTGCCAAAATGCCAGGAGGTGACGATATCTGTCCATTCATATATACGGTCTGTGTGTATGACCCGCAGACGTATAATCTCTGAAAAGTTTAACATGAATCATTTCTAACGCGTTAAAAGCACAGAACAGACTCATTAGTACAATATTCCTCTGTCACAGAAAGAACACGCATATTCCACTGAGTCGTGTCCTTTTTAAGTCCAAGAGAAGCTGACCGCGTACCAGGAGCGAGCTGTTTTATGAGTGCTTAGTTTATGCAAGTTAGCCATGCGGTTTTAAGTTTAATTTTCCTGTAAAATGTGAACACATATGCACAAAGCTGCATTAAACACATTATTTCTCAATATATACTGAAAGAAAGGAAAGCCGACAGGAAATGTATACAGAGCGGTGGTACGGAGGACCTAATCACAGCTCTTAATGTCTGTGTCGCTTCTGTGTCGTTTTGACGTGCAGTTAGAACATTTTGGAGGTGCACATCGGTCAACGCAGAGGCCCTGCGTAGGGGGTACGCGTCGATTCAGACTATCTGCGTCGAGATGCAGACGATTTGACGCTGGACCATAAATTGGCCTTAAGTCCAACAGAAGCTGACCTTATCAACGTACAAAGAGCGAGCTGTTTTTTCAGCGCTTATAGTTTATACAAATTAGCTACAGTATGTGACTTTAAGTTTGTTTGTGTAACATGTAAACAAATGTGCGCAAAGCTGCATTAAACACTTTATTACTCAATGTATATTTGAGTCCTCCTCATAGAAAAAAAAAACAAAATAAAAAAAAAACAAAAAAACTTAAATTACCCACATTCATAAAACACCAATTCACCAAAACAGGGAAGAATGTCGGGCAAATTACTCCTTGATCTGCCAATGGATCATGGACGCCTGGGCTGAAGGATCAGTCTCAAGTGTCGTCCGTTTGTTTAACTTAATGCGCCTTATAATCCGATGCACCTTATGTATGAAAATAGATGAGAGAATTCAACATTATTATTATTGTGCTTTATAATCCTGTGTGCTTTATAGTCCAAAAAATACGGTAAGTGATGATGGTAAACGTGAAAGTAGTTGTTGTAGCAGTTTTCTGAGTATAAAGTACAAAGCAGTGGCAATAGTAGATTAGATTTTAGAGGTCTAACTGATACTACAGTGCAAATGGGGCTAAAGACAATAGCTGCAAGGTCTATGGATTTTAAAAGCCTCAAGGAACATTTAAAACAGTTTAGTTTACAATAACTTTGAATGGTTGACCCCGAAAACATTCTGGTTAATTACGTAAATGATGAAGAAACAAACACTGATTAAGAAAATAAAATGAGATAGTGAAGATCAAGTACAGAGCAGTGGGCGGTGAAAACGGGGATTGACAGACGGCAGTACGGCGTCTTGAAAATAAGCGATTGAAGATGACTCAAACATGCACGGATCACTCCAAATACAACTCTGAGAAGGTAAATGAGAAGGAAAACAACTATAACATGGTTGACAGTTCTGAAATTCAGCTTCTAAGTTTAGTCCTGGTCTTATAGGTGATTTTCGACCGGCTCTGGGAGGCCTTGAAGCTGTTTGGCACGGTTACGGTTAATGGAAGAGGGCAATTTCATGCTTTAGGCTGCTCACATAGCGGAGCCCTGCAATCCGCTATGTGAGCAGCTGACGTCGGCTTTCATCTGTTTCCGTAATAAATAAAATGTAAATAATACTTGCATTATACTTTTTAATCATGAGGTCGATCTTGGCAGTTCACAGAAATGAGTAGTTTAGTAATTCCAGGTTTATGGCGCTGGGAGACGTGGCTAAAGACAATTTTGACAAAAGTGAACAGCTATACAGTGTTTTTTGATTTGTTTTTTTTCTCCCTTACTGCTATCACTGCAAGGTTAACACGGTCATGGAAATCCTGGAAAAGTCTTGGATATTGAAAATGCCATTTTCCAGGCAATACAAGTTTAGGAAACGTCATGGAATTTTAGTATCTCTTTCACACAACTACAGCGTTCTGTTAAGTTAGCATTAGGCTGTTATGATTATTTCTGAACGTCTGCGACTTTTGTTTAAAAGAGACGACAATAAATGCACTGACAGTATTTTGAATAAAAAACATTATTCCATAACCTGCATCACCCAATATTCTACCCATACACCTGCAATTAAATCCATCTTCCTGAAATATTGGCATATTTTGAAATCAGACCCGGAAATTTCAACCGTCTTTAAAGATCCTCCACTCTTTGTGAATAAACGAGGCAAAAACTATTTGACTATTTGGTACAGGCCAATTCCACAAATAAATCAAAACTATCCTCCCAATCTCTATTGCACCCTCAACCCAGCGGCAACTACCGCTGCGGCAGCTGTGCTCAATGCAACAAAACAGTCAAAAACGGACCACTTTTTACACCCTCACATTGGTAAGAAATTTCCCATAAAAAGTGTCATAACATGTGCATCTCCACATGTGGTCTACATGATGAAATGTCCATGCAGCCAAGCTTATATTGGCAAGAAAACTCAAAGAATAAGTGAGCACAAGAGCTCCATCAGAAGGAATGACCGGGACTGTCCAGTAGCAGTACACTTTAATGATCAGAGACACGATATTTGTTCTCTCCGTTTTTGTGGCATTGAGCATGTCCCCCTCCACTCAGAGGAGGGGAGCATGACCGCATAGTTAAACAAAGGGAAGCATTTTGAATTCATACTCTCCAAACTTTAGCTCCAAAAGGACTCAATGACAATTTTAATCTTAGCATTTTTTTGTAGACATTTGTTACATCATGAGGTCTCTCGCTTTGGGTGGGCTGTACATGGGCTATATTTTAAATCCATTGTATATATGGGTCTGGTCAAGTGGTAACGGAGGGAAACAGGCAGATTTTTTACATTCAAATGTCTCTTATTCAGAAACTAGAGGGACTATTGAAATAAGTAAAGTATCAGAATGTAGGAAAGAGTTACACTCCAACAGGGTAAAGTTAAACCTGTGATATTCTTTCAAGTTGTTGACAAAAAATTTTAAAAACTCATGTCGGTAACGGAGGGAATGAAATATGCAGCACTTTTTGGGCAATAAATACAAACAGTGATAACTCTTGGTTCTCACTTACATATCCTTAACAAACTGGTTTGAATATTTGCTTCATATAGTTTTCTACCATATGGTACAAGATTAGGTTGAAAAACCTCTTACTTTTTGAGTCATGAGATTTTTTATTAAGAAAGGTCATGGTAACGGAGGGAAAAGTAACGGAGGGAAAATTGTGCAAACAAGTAGAAGGTGCAGGATTTTACATAATTTGTCACTTTTTTCTTCCGAATACTTTAATATTACTTCAAAATGAAAGGAAACTATTTCTATAAAATATGTCAGTCCTTCCAAGCAAATTTTTTATCATTTTAAATACATTTTTTTTTTGAAAAAATCATGTACCTTCATCAACAGTTCAAAGATGGAATAACACAAGATATGATGAAATACATCCATTTATTTACATGATTTGCAGGTCTTTGAAATTTGGGAAATAATTTTTGTTCCATGTTTCATACATGGTCTGTTTAAAACGTATGTAACTTTAGAACCAAAAATGGTACAGAAAAAAGGTCAACAGTTTCATAAACTAGAGTACATATGTATCTGTTGAATACATTTTTATATCAGATGCATTAACTTTAATTTTTGGCCTTGCTGTTTACTTCTGCTCATATATAGATGTGTATCTGGCACGACAGCATTGTTTTATAGTTGGGTGAATATATACTATGTCTATATGTATCCAGATATTCTTCTTATTTTTCTATTATTATTCAATGAGTTTTTTTACACTGTATGTTAATTGTCTTTGTTTTTTTGAATTATGGGGTTTTGAGTGCACCGTTTCTTTATGACCTCTCACCCTTGGGTGCTTGCCACACCCTGTTTAAGATGGCCACCTGAGCTCTCAGTCTGTTTGCCTGACGAAGGTCTATTGTCAAAACATTGCACGGTTTGTCGTAATAAATCGCACAATTTGCAAGTAAGACGGAGCGCGGGATCTTTCTCTCTCTTTCTCCGACGCACC